>NC_090267.1:225120459-225452125 GCF_040414725.1 Anabrus simplex
TAAGAACTTCCAATTCTGTTACTGGAGTTAATTGCATAGTTTTGCACAATGGTTGGGAGTTCTGGTAATACATTTGATTTACTTGCATTTTCAAGTTTGTATGTTAAGGATAGAAAGAAATCATTTATATAATTAGCCAAATGATGAGGGTCATTCATTTGTATTCCCTTATCATTTTTTATGGCAGCAACTTTATTTCCAACTGCGTGTCTGTTGGTTTCTCCCTTAATTACATTCCATGTGGTTTGTGATTTATTGCACGACTCTTTAACTTTCTTGTTATGTGCATTATCTTAGCTGCCCTGAGAACTCTTCAATAGACTTATTTGTAGTTTTTAACATATTTGCAAAAATCCAGGTCACAACTCTGCTGTGCTAATCTACTTAGTAATTTACATTTTTGACTTGAAATCCATATACCCTTCGTGATCCATGGCTTTTTTGAAGTTTCATTAATTACTGCAAGAGTTTTGGGAAAATGTAATTCAAGTTGCATTAAAAAATGCTTAAAAAGGTTCTATACCTTTGGTCAATGCTAGGACCAAATGTTATTGGAGCCCAGGTCTGATGTTTAAGACTTTCAATGAAACTGCCACATGCAGCTGCAGAGAAAAAGCAAGTTAATTGTGCTTGCTTCATTTTGGTTGATTGTTTGTTAACATTCTCAATTTCTAGTTGCAAAATTTTAGCATAATGATCTGATAATCCCAAATTTATATTGGACGCTTGCATTCTAGAACAATGGAAATTAATGCAAATGTTGTCTGTCGTTGTAGCTGAGGTGGCAGTTACCTGGCTGTGTGTAAAAATTAAGTGTTTTAGATTACAGCTTTGAAGAATATGCAGTAGATGTGATGTTGACAGGAGGTTTTATTCAGCGAAATCTATGTTAAAATCACCACAAAATATTGCTTCTGCGTTGCTGTTCTTACTGAATATGTTATGAAGGACTTGATCTAATTTTGCTAAGAAAATCTCAACATCAGCATCCGGTGAATGGTACACGGTTAACAGAATTACTCTTTTACCATAGGGAAACTAAATTCCACTGAAGTTGGGTCAAATTCTAATTCAGAATTATGCACTTCAAGATCCTTCCTTTCTTTACATTCAATTCCTGACTTAGCGAAAATACAAACTCCCCCATGCTCTTTATTAACCCGACTGAAACGACTTGCCAGATAATAACCTTCGATATTAATGAGTTCAAGTTCATCATTATTACACCAATGTTCATCCAAACAGATAAACATAACATCCTGTATTGAATTTAAAATTACTTGTAATTCTAAAATTTTATATTTAAGACATTGAATGTTTTGATGAAATATTTTTGAACTGCTTATTCCCACCCTCCAAGTCATTATTTAATTCATGACCCACATTCTGGATTAAAATATTACTGGGTCCAGAATCTAACACATGTTTCCTGGACTAGGTAGTTCTAGGACAGTCTTTCCCTGATCTTAACTTGTAATGATGTTACTCATTAACTTGCTTACATGTTGTGCTTCCCCAGTCTATTCAAGTGCATGCCATGCCTCATGTGAGAAGTTTGGTTTAATTTACTGATGTCTGATAGTGTAACATTTTTGAAATGACTACATATTTGTCTGAATTTCTCATTTGTGTCCTTGACAGCTTTATTCACAATTGACCAGTCAGTTAAATCACGTCTGTGGGGCATGTTTGTCACTATCACATTTGTATAGGTCAGCTTACCTAGAGTCCTTTTCAGAATACTTGTGGCCTGATGGCCTTCATTTCTTGCTACATCGTTGGTTCTGCCGACAATAACTATGACATATTACATGTTATAAACCTCATTTTTGGTCCTTATTGAACATTTACAGTTCAAAAATAATAAAGGTGTTCATTAATCCACCTATTCATTACTTTATTTCCACTTATAGTGGTTACATAAACACAATACCGCTCATTTGGGATATGTTTCGCCCTTAATTTAGGGCATCTTTAGTCTAAAATAATCTTCAAAAGTACATATAATACTACAAATAGAAGGTAAAAGATTAGCTAGTTACTGAAATTTGGTACATATAAAGTGAATCTTGATACATTAATAAAAAACATGTTAATGGAACACTTTGCTAGTTGTTTTACGTCGCGCCGACACAGGTAGGTCTTATGGCGACGATGGGACAGGGAAGGGCTGGGAGTGGGAAGGAAGCGGCCGTGGCCTTAATTAAGGTACAGCCCCAGCATTTGCCTGGTGTGAAAATGGGAGACCACGGAAAACCATTTTCAGGGCTGCCGACAGTGGGGTTCGAACCTACTATCTCCCGAATACTGGATACTGGCCACACTTAAGCGACTGCAGCTATCGAGCTCGGTTAATGGAACACTGTCAATGATCATACTAAAACTGTCTTGTCAGAGACTAAAACATCCTCCATTAAAAATACGTAGTTCTAATTAAAATGGTTCAAATAAAATTGTTTATGGATTCACCAATATGATAATGCGTATATTGCCAACAAAATGAAGGCGTAAACATAAGCACAAAAACGTATGTCATGTATACAATAGGTTCAAGGCCGCTGTTAAAGTCGTAAGCATGTAGGTATTAAAACATTCAAAGGTAGATATACGTAAAGGCGATACTGAAACATCAGTTGAATTATCGTAGAAGGAGTGGCCCTTTGATTTATGGTTGAGATATGTAGATGATACATTTGTAATTATAAACAAAGACGCCACCAATAGTCAAGAAATTCTAGATAAGTTAAATTAAATCGAACCCAATTTGAAATTCACAAAAGAGGATGAAATCGATAACTCATTGAATTTTCTAGATGTAACAGTTATGCGTAAGGGTAACACTCCCGATTTCCAAATCTTTAGAAAGACGATACAATCGTCTACAACCATAAACAATTTCTCATTACACTCGAATTCACATAAACAAGCATCTTTTCACAGTCTGATATATAGAGCACTTAGAATTCCTTTATCTCCCAAGAATTTGAAGACAGAGTTGAATTATATTAGGAATCTTGCTAAACAAAATGGTTTCAAAGTAGGAATGATCAATAGACTGATTAATAAAATTAAGTACAGGTTATCCATGAATCTGATACCAGACAAAACCAAAAAGACTGAGTATGCTACATTCACTTATAATAATCCAGCTATACACCAGATTACTAACGTATTCAAAAAACATAATTTTAATATAGCTTTTAGAACTACTAATTCTAATCAGTCAATATTCTTTAATCATAAAAAAGTTAATTATGACAAAAATCGTTATTTTGGATCGGGAGTGTACAGACTCAAATGTACACAGTGTAATTTTTCACATGTTGGACAAACTGGGAGAAGCTTTATGACAAGATATATGGAACATGTTAACGCGGAAAAACATAGAAAATACTCAGCGATGAGTTTGCATATGAAGGAGACTGGTCACCGATTTAAATCCATAGAGAAAGATCTAGCGATAATTAGAAATATAGAAAAAGGAAGAATGTTGAACGAATTAGAAAGTTTATTCTCTATTTAGACCAGACGTATAATAAGGATCAGAATCTTAATGACATTATGGACAGTAAAAGCATGTTAACTCCTAAATTATTAAAGACGTTTAGCTCAAATAAAGTTAAGATACCTAATAGATTTAATTCTTCATACTCTAATACTCCATCCATACCTACGGATAATAGGCCTACTTCCAGCAAATTTGATAACTTTGCCCTTCGTCGTCCTCGTCACAGTTAACTCCACCCATCTTCTCCTCCCTTCCACACTCCCCCATTCCTTCCCCTACCTCTGCAGCACAGTTACAATACGAGGCTCAGAGCCAACAGAAGGGCGGTTACTAACACAACGGTAGATAACAAGTAACAACTTTCAACAAACACATAAGTCATCATCTATTCTAAGCAGCGTATAAAGAGTTCTCTCCTTGTGTTCACCATTTTAAGACTTCCGTTCCTTCTCTTACAGTGAACATTATTCCAGAATCAACCGGCATTTCTCGACAAAGGTCTCTGACAATATTGCCTACCTGTACAAAGGGCCACTTCTTCTACGATAATTCAACTGATGTTTCAGTTTTGCCTTTACGTATATCTACCTTTGAATGTTTTAATACCTATCTGCTTATGACTTTAACAGCGGCCTTGAACCTATTGTGTACATGACATACATTTTTGTGCTTATGTTTACGCCTTCATTTTGTTGGCAATATACGCATTATCACATTGGTGAATCCACAAACAATTTTATTTGAACCATCTTAATTAGAACTACGTATTTTTAATGGAGGAAATTGTCTCTGACAAGATAGTTTTAGTATGATCATTAACAGTGTTCCATTAACCCCTTAAGCGGGGAGCTCGGTACACACTAGCTCACTCTCAGGTGGGGAGCGATTTACCTGATGGAAGAAAATATTTAATTACTTGATTAAAAACAATCTTAGACTAAAATGAACTATTGAAGGGCCAAAAGAGTAATATTTACTTGAATATAATATATTTAATTCTTGAAAAATTTGATTATTTTAATTTTTCAATACTTTGTGCAAAAACGTACTAAGTGCTTTCACACTGTGGTATCAAGATTGCTTCTTCCTGACAGCAAAGCTCTGGTTTTTGTTTATACAGTAACTTTCACCTGAATATTTTAGGCAGTTTACTATCAATCTCTGCCTGGAAATAAATGTTTCTGTATATGTAAATTGTAGATTTACAAAGTTTATATATACTTAAAAGATGTACAATGGAATCAATTATAATACTCGCAAAATTTTCTGTTAAGTTGTTTAGCGCTTTCGAGGGATCAAGTTTATATAGCCTCCCTATAATTACTAAGTGACATAAACGGACTATATTACACTACAATACAGGTAATATTTACAGTCTTCACAGTGTTATGTCTTTTACAGCTGTTCATTATGATACACACGGAAGCTCGTCATGTTATATAACCTGTTTCGCCTTCACATAATTTATATAATTCCATTCCGAAACGCGATTGTTTTCTTGTTATGTAAACTTCCACCCTAGCCACCCTTTCCATAGCAAGAGGTTCTCATCAATTGACATTTTGCCATCAGGGGTATAAGCTTCTGAAAATTTTGCTAACGGGTGGTCAGTTACTGGATTCATCTCGTATATTTTTGGAGGAAGTTGTGCATTATTCACCTCATTGTCAGAGATATGTATAAAGCTGTGGAGGAAAATCTAATAATAACAATAATAATAATAATAATAATAATAATAATAATAATAATAATAATAATAATAATAATAATAATAATAATAATGTTATTGGCTTCACGTCCCAATAACTACTTTTACAGTTTTCGGAGACACTGAGGTGCCGGAATTTAGTCCCGCAGGAGTTCTTTTGCATGCCAGTAAATCTACTTACAAGAGGCCGACGTATTTGAGCACCTTCAAATACCACTGATCTGAGCTAGAATCGAACCTGCCAAGTTGGGGTCAGGAGGCCGGCCAGGCCACTCAGTCTGGCGAGAAAAAAAATCTCATCTGTGTCATCAGCTCATAGAAAATAGGCGTAGTGAACAAGCGATTGCGTGAAATAGTGTCCTAATTTAGGTTTCTGTATAATTCCCTGCGGCAACAGTATGGCCATAAGAAGCTTTATTTCGTTCTTATTTGTTCGGACACGGTCTTGATCTCGATTACTTCCTTTCGTCTTACTAAACTGGGTTTTATGTGCGATTTTCTGCTTGGCATATTTGTCTGTTCAGCTATGTTTTAGCATATCTCGTCATAAAAAAGTAATTAAAATATTTCGCTCAGTTTTGTTTTCCCTAAAACATTCTCTTTACATCACGATGGAAATTTTAATCAAAGCGGGAATTTCTTTGTCCATTTTCAGTATAAGTTGATGAAGAACTTGCAATGGTTGGATTGTAATCAGTATTATCGTCACAAGTGTCACTGTCATGATCGTTAGTTGAACTGGAATCGAACATGTGTTGTCTCTTTTGCGACTGCTGAACATTCGCATCAGCTACGCCCAAACCCTGTATATTCGAGCCTGCAGTACTTATTCCAGGTAATTTCCTGTCACTTACGAATTCCCCTTCGACAGAACTTACTTCACTAATATCACAATTCTCCCCACTATATTCCAACGTTTTGTTTATCATGACCCGTAAATCATCTTCCTGTAACAGTGGAGGCTGGTAATTCGTTATAGATATTTTAGCGGGAAGAAATGTAAGAAAAAGGATCGAATAGAACCCTGGTCTCAGCAGTTTGGATGGAAATCATAAAATATGACTGTATTACGGTTGCGCATGATAATAAAATGTTGTGTAACTCGCGATAAACACACACTCCAGTCGTGAAGGAAGAACTCGACTGGGGATAATAAATCAGGTCACAGTTCTAAAATGTCATCAGAGAGGTCTGTTCATTGTCATAATCTCTAGAAATTCCTTCTACAGCAATATTATTACATCCAAGGGACGATTAGGCGATGAGCTAAAGCTTCAGCCCGGACCTATTAGGCCTTAGGTCGTTCTTGCCCGAACGTCAGTTGCGTTCTTTCTGTTGCAACTCATGGATGACACATTGGCATTGGGAGAACATAGTTGAAAATATTCACACCAGAGGGTAGACTCATTCGGAATATGCTGACGAAAAGGAAATAAACCTCTGCAGGCAGGCAACTGAGAAAAAAAAATGGAATCGGCAGATATATCCGCGTTTCCCACCGAGCAAGCGACTTGTAGCCGCGGATCTCGCCGCATCGCCCACCGAACAGGTTAATATGTTTTTATTAATGTATCAATATCCACTTTATAATGTACCAAATTTTAGTAATGAGGCCTAGGTAATCTTTTAGCTTCTATTTGAAATATTATATGTACTTTTGAAGATTATTTTAGGCTGAAGACGCCCTAAATTAAGGGTGAAACATGTCCCAAATAAATGTTATTGTGTTTATGTAACCACTATAAGTGGAAATAAAGTATTGAATAGGTGGATTAATGAACACCTTTATTATTTTTTGAACAATAACTATGGCGTCGTTTGACGAGAGTTTATCAGCATTCCTCGAGGGGTTTCTGAAAGGGAGGCACCTTGTTCAATAAAACCTGCACTGTCGGCTTGCAGTTCTGCTAGATTTGTTGAAAGGCCCTGACCGTGACTATCACCAAACAGTTTCATTTTCTTCTCCTTCTTTACTTTCTTGATCACATTATCGGTGTGAATTCGGTGTTTTTTCGTCGGAGAACTTGCGTCCTGGGAGAAAGAAGTGCTTCCTTGCTCTTCCCGAACTTCACATAAAACGTTGAATCTGTTTGTTACTGCAGGATGAATTCCAGATGAATTAGGCCTAGTTAGCGACACTTTCCTTTGCCACAACATAACCTCATTCCAAGACGCACCAACACTATCGCAATTTTTTAGTTTTTCCACCTCTTCAATCAGATTTGCCTTTTCAGACCATAATTTTTTAATTACAAGGTTTTCTTCTACCAAATCCTTATCTAGCACTTCTGTTATTTTGTGTAGTGTCTCAACAGTCTCATGGACAGATGAAGGCGTCATTTTAGGCCTACACACACTCGCGTTCACAGATATTACCAGTACACAAATGTCTGTTTCTGGAGGGAAGGAGTGATTACTTTCACCACTGAGAATACCTTGACTGTTCTTCTCACCATCTGTAACATTTTCTGTTCATCTTACAGCATATTTCACTTCGTTTTCTAACAATCTGGGAGCACTCATTAGAAGCTTGCACTGCCGATGCCATCTTCAAATGCAGTGGTGAGATGCAACAGAAAAAGAATAGAAGAAGTAATTGGACCTTTTGGGTATGGAAAGAGGAGTGAAGTGTGAGAGAATTTGGTGGATTTTTGTGTATGAAATGGGTTAAGTGTGGGCAATATGTGGTTCAGAAAGAAGAACAGTAGAAAGATTACAAGATATGGATGGGAAAACAGAAGGACAAAGATAGTACCGTAATTCATTACTTCTTGATGGAAAGATCAAATCATAGACAGTTGTTAGATGTAACAGCCTTCCCAGAAGTAGTGGTAGCAAAAATGGCACTGCAAGGTAGTGGTAGCAAAAATAAAAGTAACATAAATAGTAAAAATTAAAGAACTAAGAGAGAGAAATTAAAAGATATGGAAGTAAAAGAAAAATTCTGATGCAAACTTGATGCAGGTGTAATGGGCTAGTATAACTTGGAAACAATTCTCAAAACCCATGGGTAAATAGTGAAAATATCGGCTCGGTGAGTAGGTATTATTATTATTATTATTATTATTATTATTATTATTATTATTATTATTATTATTATTATTATTATTATTATTATTATTATTATGACTTGTGAGGTGTGGCTGTGAAGTTGTTTACATCTATTATTATTTACATAGTTATGTATGGACTTTATTTGGTATAAATCATGGTCGTACCATTTGTTATTTGTCTGTTGTATGATCTGTCTTGTGTAACAAAACGTGAGGTTATGTCACAATACATCTGCTGTATGTATATTAATAAGAGTTTATTTAATGTAAGAATACATAATTAATAGTATATAATTTATTATTACCTGTAAATATGATGTACCGGTATAAGTCGAATGTAATGTTGTGCAACACAGGGTAATAGTCCAGAACAACGCATCTTTGTCACTAGAGTTGTATAGAACATTCTATTCATTTGTAAATAGGTTATTGGAGACTCAAGAAAATTTTAGAAAACATGTTGTGTCATTTGAGAAAACATGTTGTGTCATACTTTTCTAGAAGCCTGGCCTGGCAAGGTATAGAAAGAGACGGTGTCGAGTTGTTAGAGAGACTTGTTGGTGAAAGTTGCTAGTCGAATTCAGTGTGTGAACTCATGTTGTGATTTTGTTGTGTTGGTAGTTGGTTGACATGCTAATGTGGCAGTCTTCTTCTTATTCTTCTTCATAGTGTTTTGTTCAGGATAGCAGTTCATTAGTGTGTGTTTGTATAATGTGTATGTAATTTGTAAATAAAACAGTGTACACAATTGACAGCATCTCCTGTGTGCGTCTTTGTTGTTACGACAAACTGGAACATACCCAGAACTGAAGCTGAGAGTGTGTATGTTGAATGGGACATATTCAAGAAGTCGTTTGTAATGCAGAGACTGCTTGTAGCAGAATAGCTGAAAGAGTGGGAGATTGGAGACACCATGGTGGAATGAGAGGGTTGAAGAAGCAGTTTGAAATAGAAAGTATGGCAATTATGGAATTTGGATAAAACAGAAGAAGGTAAAAGAACATATCAGGAAATGAAAAGAGGGTTCAAGAAAGTAGTAAGTGAAGAAAAGCTGGGAACGACTTACACGAGAGTTGGAAAAGGATGTGTATAGCAGTAAAAGGATGCTATGTAGACTCGAGGAAGGGAGAGAAGAAAAGAGGCTACACAAAGCAGGTGAAAGGGAAAAAAGGATGATAGCATCACCAGAGGAGATAAGAAAAGATGGAAGGATTACTTTGATGAACTCCTGAATAAGAGGCAGTATGAGATAAAAGTAAACTTGTGTCCTCATCCTGATGTAGTGCAGCTCTTTTCAGGCACACCCCCTATGGAGGCAAGCTGCATGTACCATTTTAACCACATACCAGCCCTCCTGCCATTCTTAAATTTCTGGTAGTATCACGAATTGAACCCAGGCCACAGAGGACAGCAGTTAATAATGCTAACCATTGAACTACGGTTGATAAAAGTACATGGTGAGGAGACAGAAGCCAAGACGAAGTCACAACGGAAGAAGTGGAGACTGCTGTCAAACGAATTAAAGTGGGAAAAACAGCTGGATTGGATGAATTGTGTGTGGAAATGTGTATTATGTATGTATGTATGTATGTATGTATGTATGTATGTATGTATGTATGTATGTTGGGTATTCAGCCTGAAGGCTAGTTTGATCCTCTACAGCTCCACCAACAGCTGTCATAGATAGCCTAGGTGTCACTGAAGAGGCGTAGTAGGGAAATGAGGAGTGAGGTAGTTTCCCGTTGCTTTCTTCACTGAGCCAGCAGTTGCTATTACATATCAGTATGCTAAGCCCACAGTGCACTATGTCTTCTGGTATGGGCTAGAGCAATTTTGTTACTTTCATTGATCTGTCTCAGCTTTATTCTTAGCTTTGACAAAATGAAAGTGACTGAGGTATGAGTAATGCTAGTAATGCCATTCCTTCTGCAGCCAGTCCCTGCTATGAATGGTGTGAAAATATTGCTCATAGGGTCAGTTGGTGCATGCATTTCAGTGGGCTTGGCAGACTGTTGTGTAATAGCAACTTCTGGCTCGGTGAGGAAAGCAACGGGAAACTACCTCACTCCTCATTTCCCTAGTACGCCTCTTCAGTGATGCCTAGGCCATCTATGACAGCTGATGGTGGAACTGTTGAGGATCCAACCAGCCTTCGGGCTGAGGACTAAACATACATACACATGGTAAGCCCACTGAAATGCATGCATCAACCGATCCTATGAGCGATATTTTCACACCATTCATAACAGGGACTGGCTGCATAAGGAACGGTATTACTAGAATCACTCGTACCTTAGTCACTTATTGTCAAAGCCAAGGATGGGACTGAGACAGGTCAATGAATGCAACAAATTTATTCTAGCCCATACTAGAAGACATAGTACACTGTAAACAATACATCCTGCCAGCAAAGGCATGTGTGGAAATAATAAAAATAAAATCAATAGAACCCTTTGGTCTGCAGTGGCTGTGTAGGCTATTTCGATCTATTTGAAAGGAAAACTTGGTACCAAATGACTGGAGTAAAGGAGTAGTAAGTAACAATTGTCACACTGACACAGATAGGTCTTATGGTGATGATGGGATAGGAAAGGGCTAGGAGTGGGAAGAAAACGACCATGGCCTTAATTAAGGTACTGCCCCAGCATTTGCCTGGTGTGAAAATGGGAAACCATGGAGTAAAGGAGTAATAATACCTATATTTAAGGAGGAGGACAAGAACATACTGTATGTGATAATTATCAAGGAATCACACTCATATCTCAGGTACCGGTAGCAAAAATATTTGGAAGGATACTAGAAAAAAGAATGAGAAGAAAGGTGGAAGTACAATTACAAGAGGAGCAGTATTGTTTTCAAAATGGAAGATCCACACTAGACTCCAGTATAAGGCAGTTAATGGGAAAACATTGTGATGACATTCCTTGATTTAGAAAAAACTTAGCTCAGAGCTGAGGTATGGGAAGTAATGTAACAAAAAGGATTTGGAAAATAAATGACGCATTATGTGTAAGCAATGTACAAAAATTGTTGCAGCAGTGTTCAGACACATGTGGGGAAGATAGAATGGTTTTGGAATGAAACTGAACTACAACAAGGAAGTGTGCTGTCACCACTGTTATCCCCCTGTGGATGGGGGCAGTAGAATAACACCCACGGTATCCCCTGCCTGTTGTAAGAAGTGACTAAAAGGGGCCCCAGGGCTCTGAACTTGGAACGTGGGTTGGCGACCACGGGGCCCTCAGCTGAGTCCTGGCATTGCTTCCACTTACTTGTGCCAGGCTCCTCACTTTCATCTATCCTATCTGACCCTCCTTGGTCAACTCTTGTTCTCTTCAGACCCCGACGGTATTGTGTATGGAGGCCTAGGGAGTCTTTCATTTTCATGCCCTTCGTGGCCCTTTTTTTTCCTTTCTCCGATACCTTCATTTTTCGAAGTGTCGGACCCCTTCCATTTTCTCTCTCTGATTAATGTTAAATGGAGGATGGTTGCCCCGTTGTACTTCCTCTTAAAGCAGTAATCACCACCACCACTCACCACTGTTATTCATAATGGTTATGGATTAAATTGGAGAGACAAAAGTAAAATATGGGGACAGGGAGCTAAAGGTTTGTAAATTATATTTGTGGTGTTATATTTGTGGTGCGGGGAGCAAACAGAGAGGACGTACAAGTGCAACTAGACATGTTGAGTGAGATTATTGAACATTATGGAATGAAAAAAGTAAGACAACAGTGTTGACTAGAGGAGAAAGGGAAGGGAAAGGAATTATGAAAATAAAGGGACAAGAGTTTGAAGTACTTGCCAAGCAAACCGATGCAGGATGCAGATTAGTAAAATAATTCAACTGGGAAATGCCTTCTACCAGAGTGAGAAACCTGGTGTGTAGGATGGAAGTACCAATGAAGTGTAAAGTGGTGATGTATGAGATGTACTACTGTCCAATACTGACATATGCGGCAGAGACCTGGACACTTACAAAAAGACAGGAGAATAAAATCCAGGCCAGTGAAATTAAATTTTTAAAAATTATGATCAGGAATGACAAAGGACAGAGTAAGGAATGAGGACGTAAGAAAGGCAATAGGAGTGGAAAAGCTTTAGGACAGAGTGGTGAGAGATAGTTTTGACATATTAAGAGGATGGAAGATGGAAGGATTGCAAGTTATGAATCTCATTGTAGAGCTGTATTGAAATTCAGAATAAGAAGTTGATACATTAATAAAAACCACCTTTCCAATACACAGTAATCCTTTGTATTTAGGATAAAACCATTAACAGCTATTAAAATTAGGACATGCTTCGCTCATATTTTGGGAGCATCATCAGCCAGAATAACCTAATTCAAGGTAGGTCAGGGCCCTGATCCCAGTACGTATAACGTAAAAACGTCTAATAATACAATGATAAAACTAATTACAACAATTTAAAAATGATCAGTAAAAATATAATATATCTTTAAAACATTTAGTGACCATTAAAATAGCTCGAAATGTAGGTGAATGGTAAGAAATGTTATTTGTGCATTGCTGTGAATGATTATTCTCATGGAACGATGGACATAATCCTCACATGATGGCATTAAACTGTTTATAGTTGTGAACACTTTTACACCATAAGAGTGAACTATTGTGGACTGCAGACTGCAATCTTGTTACAGATGTCTTAAAATCACATGTGTTGGTTGAAAAACAAATTGTATGGATGGATAAAACTTCGTCTGGTTAGCATAATATGGCTTTAAGAGACTCCCTCGTGTTATATTTCATCGTAGTGTTATTCAGTATATACTGTCATTAATCTTCGAACAGGGGACTAAAAGATCTCTAGATGGAAAACATGAAGCAGGTGAGCCCTGAAAAAAGAAAAGAGAATATGTAGGCCTAAGTGTCAGTTGCTGGGATTTAAATTATGTCCTGCTGTGGGGAAATACTGAAAGAAGCGCTTACCTTTGTGTTGGTTGAGGAATAAATGTTCTCTCAGTTGTTTACGGAGATCTGATGGACACTAACTTGTAGCTCGATAGTAGCTAGCGTGAGCTCGACGAGGGAAATAGATGATGACGGTGATGAATAAAAAAAAGGACATATTTCTAAACATCATCCAAAATTTTGGCTAAATCTTCTGAAATTTTCAAGTACTATCTTTCAGAATCAATCAATCAGTCATTACTGATCTGCATTTAGGGCAGTCGCCCAGGTGGCAAATTCCCTATCTGACGTTTTCCTAGCCTTTTCTTAAATGATTTCAAAGAAATTGGAAATTTATTTAACATCTCTTTGGTAAGTTATTTCAATCCCTAACTCGTCTTCGTATAAACATTTATTTTGCCCCAATTTGTCCTCTTGAATTTTAGATCTTCATATTGTGATCTTTCCTACTTTTAAAGACACCACTCAAACTTATTCATCTACTGATGTCATTCCACGCCATCTCTGCACTGGTAGCTCGGAACATACCACTTACAAGTAATTATTCTATGTTCCGTATTGAAGATGACGTTTATCACAAATATTACGTATTTATTGAACCACCTATTCAATACATTCCACTATTTTATGTGCTTAAAATTTACATAATACTAAAAAGTCTAAAGGTACATGTTTCACCCTTTTTATGGAACCATCAGCCTAACTCAATCTTAAAGTTATTGGTTGTGGAGCCTATCTAATAAAATGTGGAATAAAAATGGTGTTAAACAATGATCTCATAAAATATTGTACAAGAACATCTAAAATAGGGACATTGCACAGAAAGTTTTGTTAAGTATACTGAGATGATGCTTGTTGTTTAAAGGGGCCTAACATCGAAGGTCATTGGCCCAGTATACTGAGAAATAACAGTTTTGAAGGCTATAACATGGTCAGTCTTGAATGTGTGAGCGTCTAAAACCAAAATGGATCTTCTTCTTTTTATACATCATTAGAACTTTGACGGCCTTGAGGATGAAAGTACATTCATCCTACGGGAACATTTGACCCACTCCCGTAACATGAGTTCAAGATAACAAGACCAGTGTCAAATATATTTACAACTGAAGTATGAAATGAACATATCAAGCGTGTTAAAAGAATACTGCTGATATTATCAGAAAGTTGTAGAAAAATGTAAGGGACTTCATGTTGGAGATGTTGAGGTGTCGAAGCTAGCTGTTTGCCACTGCTGTGATATGTTGGTAATCAACAGGTTCCAAAAGACGGTCAAGTGGGTGTAGTTATCCCTGTTGAAATACTTAAATCAAGCTAGCGCTGCTGGAACAGTCTGATGTACTTAACACGCTCCATACGAATAAAACACGATCACCTCCTTGGTTAAGTTGATTATAGTTACTCTTTAAAAACTCCCTCATGCCTGTTTTATCAGCCATATGGTACTGCCTAATAGTCCTAATTTTAATACCTTCCTTCCTTTCACATTTATTTTTAACTACGACAAAAACAGCTTTGTGATTAATAATGCCATCTATTACTTCAGTTTCTTTATAGAGCTCATCTGGTTTTACCAGCACCTCATCCAGAATATTCTTCGCTCTAGTTGGTTCCATCACTTTCTGAATATTACTATTAAATCTAGCAACACTGCTGTGACTGGTTCCAGACTTTTGAATTTCTTACCAGTCCGTATCAGGATCTGCAATTCATTAGCTAAATTTAAAAGATCTCGCTGAGATTACCCGTTGATAGCTACTGACTGAAATGTACACTGTACAGTTGAGTGTGTGAATGACGAAGGTTTGAGAGAAGTTTTCTTGGATATGTAAACCTAGTTGATAGTTGTGTAATATGTATAATTATTGTGTATTTGAGCAATATTACTTCATATTCATATTGGTTAATGTGGTTATGTGTAAGAGAGGGCCAGGCGCCTTAAATTCCCCACTTGAAGGAAGCGATAATAATAACATTCTGTAAATCTTCAACATAGACTGTTATGCCTTTCAGCATTCACTGTGCAAGCCTCGTTTAATTCTATACCTCTTATCTTTAAATCATTAGAAAGTGAGTCTGACCATCGTCGTCTTGGTCTCCCTCTAGTTCTCTTGCCCTCCATTACAGAGCCCATTATTCTCCTATGTAAGTGTTCTTCTCCATTCGCCTTACCTGACCCCACTACCGAAGCTGGTTTATGCATACAGCTTCATCCATTGAGATAATTTCTAACTTATCTTTTATCTCTTCATTCCGAGTACCCTCCTGACGATGTTCCCACCTGTTTGTATCAGCAATCATTCTTGTTATTTTCATGTCTGTTACTTCTAACTTATGAATAATATATCCTGAGTCGATTCAACTTTCACTCCCGTAAAGCAAAGTTTGTTTGAAAACAGACTGATGTAAAGATAGTCCGGGAGCTGACTTCCTTCTTGCAGAATACTGTAGATCGCGACTGCGTGCTCACTGCTTTAACTTTACTGCACCTTGATTCAATCTCAGCTTAGAATACTACCATCCTGGGAGAACACACATCCTAAATGCTTGAAATTATCTACCTGTTCCAGCTTTGTGTCCCTAATCTGACATTCATTTCTCTTGGATTTCTCTTGGATTTCTTACCTACTGACATCACTTTAATCTTGGAAAGGCTAATTTTCATACAATACTCATTGCACCTATTTTCAAGTTCCAAGATATTAGATTGCAGGCTTTCGGCACAGCCTGTCATTAAGACCAAGTTGTCAGCATCGGCCAGACTGCTTTTCACCTAAATAATAATAATCATAATCATCATCATCTTTCCCCCCGGATACTTGAATATCACTAATTTGAAGTCCCTTCCGCCTGCAGATAAACATCATTATTAAAATGAAAACTGCCTCCTTGATATCAAGAGTCACAAAAATTCCCTTTTTTATCATCATCTAACAAATACCAGTGGAGCAATGGAAGCCATTGCTTTTTCAATGGGTATTACTAGTATATGTCTAAATACCATCATTAATAAATTTTTCTTCCTAAGTGGTGAGTGGAGGCATCTCATTTATATATATAGGTGTTACTAGCTGTTTAATGCTTTCAGAGATATCCGTTTCCTGTTTTAAAAGTTATTGTTTTCCTCCATCAGTAAATTAGCATCACTGTCTCAGTTGTATTCTTTGATTTATAGAAAACCTAGATGTAATAGTTTGAAAATGTCATTGAATGTAAGCCATATGCAGATTCTTACTTCAGAATCTGTTTAAATTCAGGTGCTATGGGAACTGACTGCTGGCCAGCTTGGCCAAGCACCTGCTGCTGTGACTGACACGTTACCCCCCACGTCTGTGGCAGAACCATCCACTAGTGCGACAGTAGAGGATGAGGATGAGCTAGAGGAGATGCAGAGTCGTCTACAGGCTTTGAGGAGTTAGCTAGCCATTACCAGGTATTGTGTACCTTTTTAATAATTTTTTATGCCATAATTGTAATGGTTTACAAGTTTAATTCCTTAGCAACTCATATTAATAAAAGTGAACTACTACTACCACTGCTACTACTACTACTGCTACTACTACTACTACTGCTACTACTACTGCTGCTGCTGCTACTACTACTACTACTACTACTACTACTACTACTTTACTGGAGTTTCATCGACCTTTATAACTGACAGACCATGATTTTAAATTTTGGGTGGAAAACTTTTGTCCATTTCCTTAGCTGAATGGTCAGTGTATTGGCCTTCAGTTCAGAAGGCTCCATGTTTGATTCTCAGGCAGGTCAGTTCATTGCTTTGGCTCAGGGGCTGTGTGTTTGTGATAGTCTTTATACACATTTTCCTTTACATACAGCACATCACATTACCTATAACCACAGAAATAAACATTAATGAATATATCCCTCTACATAGGGTTGGTGTTAGGAAGGGCATCTGGCCATAAAACTAGACTTAATCTGTATTATTGCCGGCTCAAGTAATTGGGGTAAAGGCCTGGAGAGAAGAAGAAAAATTAATCTTTTCTAATTTATACCAGTAAAACGTGATGTGTGGTCTTTAGTGGTAAAACTGACACTTCTATGAATCTGTACCATTAGTTTATTTATCCGACTCCTTGGCTGAATGGTCAGCATACTGGCTTTCGGTTCAGGGGTCCCGGGTTCGATTCCCGGCCGGGTCGGGGATTTTAACCTTAATTGGTTAATTCCAATGGCTCGGGGGCTGGGTGTGTGTGGCGTCTTCAACATTAGAAATCATCCTAGGTAGAGCCCTCATCTTCACAGACATGCTGGTTGCCTAATAGGCCGTCTACTAGAAAAAGACCTGCACCAGGCCTCTCTGGAGGCCATACGCCATTATTATTATACTAGTTTATTGCTTACAAATGAGAAATACAAAACACATTAGAAGACTGATATCAAACCCATTGTCATTGTAGATATACCATAATTTGGCAAAAATGGGTCAACAAAAGTGATTATAGTAAAAACTAGGATGTGCATACACAGCCAGAGTAATTGGTTAACTGTATTCGGCAACAAAGAAGAGTTACATTATCATGCATAGGTTATTAAATTCTTCTTAAGTTAGCAGCCAGTAGGCTGTTTGGCTGCAGCTCTCCACTCCTTGTGCTCTGCTTTCCTCGTCAGCTGACAGTAAAAGTTACAGTTCATGTCCTCGATCTGACTCACATATTTCAAGTGTGGTTTTCATTGGTAGATTTTCCCCTTCCATTTTATCTTTCTACTATCTGATGTATCTGTGCTTCGCTACGGGATTCTCAGAAAGACTGACTTTGTGGTTTTCCTAACTGAAGTCAACATAGGTCATTACAAAAACGTCAGTAGGAAAGTAGCGATTAAAAGCAATGTTATCATATAAAATACTTGATCAAATGAAAATACGCACATTTTCTCACTTTACGAACTCTACTATCATGCCGGTCTAACAGTCCAAAGTTCCAGAGCTAGAAGAATGACCAGGCCGCAGACAGCCAAGAACACTGCAATTATTCCGTCAAATATTCACACTGCTCATTCCAATCAGTGCCTCAGAGTAAGGATTGAATAGCTCGAATGCTATCATGAACCAGTGTGTTACGTACCAGTAGTATCAGAAAATTTATGAACCAGAGGAATGGCATGCTAAAGAAGAACGTTGTACCTTATTTAAGGCCAAGGCTGCTTCCTTCACACTCCTAGCCTTTTCCTATCCCATTGTCACCATAAGACCTATCTGTGTCAATGTGATGTAAGGCAAATTGAAATAAATACTCAGTATGCAGCAGTAATCCTATCTATCGAAGATGAGTGGCAACAGAAGACACAAAGCGCATCACAACAAACAATGGTCAGTGTAATGTTATTGTTGATCAATTGTATGAGCTTTCTATATTGTAGGCCTTCACATTTAGTTTTCTTTCAACTCTGTGATATTAGGGCGTCTTATAAAATTATTTATAGTGTAGACTGTAGTTCCTTATTCTCCGACTTTACATACCGATTTTCATTAAATTCTGTTTACTCATTTTCTTGTGACTTGGCGCTGATATGGACTTCGTAAAAAAAAATAATTCCAAATTCATGAACATCTCTGTGATCATAGCCGTTCGGTAACAATGTATAAGACATAAATGATCAGAAATTTAATACTGTATAACTTTAGTTATGTAGTATTTATGGATACGACCACTAATAACATAACTATTTGAGAATTAAATTTTAGGCCTTCCCCTATACTACCATTTCACTCAGCGTGAATAAAATTATTTATGACCTAGATTATAGAGACTTATTCTCCGACTTTGCATACCGATTTTTATTAAGATAAGACCACTAATAACGTAAATGTTTGAGAATTAAATTTTAGGCCTTTCCCTAAAGTACCATTTCACTCAGCATGAATACAATTATTTATGGCCTATATTATAGAGACTTATTCCCCGACTTTGCATACCGATTTTCATTAAGATAGAGCCATTAATAACATCAATATTTGAGAATTAAATTTTAGGCCTTCCCCTAAACTGCCATTTCACTTAGCGCGATAAAATTGTTTATGGCCTAGATTTTAGAGACTTATTCCCCGATTTTGCATACTTATTTTTATTAAATTCTCTTTAGCCGTTTTTCCGTGATGCGTGTACATACGTACAGACAGATAGACAGACAGAAATTACGGAAAATTAAAAAGTGCATTTCCTTGTTTCTGTGGACATGACTGATACAGAAATACAATCCTTTTTAAATTCTGAGCAATGTACAGACAAAACTCTTGTTTTATATGTATATAGATTATTCTCTTGACAAAGTCATTGTGATGAAGTATGTGTCCAATTAGATGGGCTCCTTTTCTTGAGCTCCTGTAGTCCAAGATCACTCCCACATAACATAAAACTCCATACTATGTCCTCAAGAAGTTCTTCAAATTCAATTTGATATTCCTGGAGGTCAGAATATTCTTTTATTGATTTTTACTTAGCTTGTCCAATTCTATTTCCTATTTCTTTAGAGCTTGTACATCACACGTGACCTCACTACCCAGATAAATACACTTTTGTTTCCTGTAGAATTTTGTTTCCAAGTACAATTGGCATACAATTCTTCTCTTTTCTGCTGCAGACCAGTACTTTAGTTTTCTTTTTGTTTATTTTTATGTTGTGCTCGTCCGGCTGAAGGTTATTAAATATCAAGTCATATGGTGAGTAAAATGATACCTTTATATTTTGTTACTTTATCTTTTGATTTTATAGTTCTTTCTGCAATACTCAGCCATGAGGCTTGTGTAAATGATGACTAAACACTTGGTTTGTAGTAGCTGTTTCATGACATTGTTGCCAGTGTATCCTGGTTTTTAATTGGCTGTTTTGTATTTTATGTTAAAATAACTATGACTGGGATCTTAAATGCATTGGCCACCTGGCTATTTTAAAACGAATAAACCATCATCATTTCCCTCTCCAGTCGCCCGGGTGTCTCCTTCACTCCTTTTTGTCCTTCCACTTTTCCTGCTCCATTACTTCATCCAATCCAGCTTCTCTAATGTCCTTCCAAATCTGATCCCTCCAGCTTCTTCTCGGTCTTCCAACCAGTCTGTTTCCCTTAACTTTTCTTTCTGATTCCCTTCTTGCTACCTGTTCCTTTTCCATTCTTTTTACATGTCCAAACCATCTCAGTCTTGCTTTCTGTATCTTCTGTACTAATGGTTCTATATTTAGCTCTTCTCTGATTTTAATATTTTGAATTCTATCTCTTCTTGTCTTTTTAACCGATGGTCTTAAACATTTCTACTGCTTGGATCTTACTATCTTGTCTCTTATTAGTTACCAGTGTTTCTAGTCCGTATGTTACAATTGGTATGAAATACTGTTTATATAATGTTAATTTCGTTCTCTTGGGAACTTTGATAAAATGTTATAATTGTACTTAGTCTGTTATTAATTTCAGGGTTGATTTCATTTCTTCCATTAATAATACTACCCAGATATGTAAACTGTTTTACATTCTCTAACCGTTCTCCGTCTATGTTCACTCGGCTTCTCTTTTTCTCTTTTCCACTTATAAACCACTTATATTAAAATACATACATAAATACATACATACATACATACATACATACATACATACATACAT
Organism: Anabrus simplex; assembly: GCF_040414725.1. Classification (NCBI taxonomy): domain Eukaryota; kingdom Metazoa; phylum Arthropoda; class Insecta; order Orthoptera; family Tettigoniidae; genus Anabrus; species Anabrus simplex. Next base: position 225,141,275 of record NC_090267.1, read on the forward strand.
ACATACATACATACATACATTATCATTATAGACAGTTGTGCCTTTCAGCATTCAGTCTGCAAGCTTCTGTGAATTATACAAATTATACAAAAATGATTTCATTGAAAAGTATTTAGAATTGTAAGATACTTTCCAGATTCACAAGAAACTAATGCATTTGATACTTTACATGTAATCGTGTAAGTATAAACAAACTCACCTATAAGGGCTTAGGTAGGTCTTGGAGCCATAATCTATATATATATAAAATAACTTGTCCTGACTGACTGACTGACTGACTGACTGATTCATCATCGCCGAGCCAAAACTACTGGACATAAAGAAATGAAATTTTGGGGATTTATTCATATTAAGATGTAGGTGCTCGCTAAGAGAGGATTTTTTGATATTCCGTCGCTAAGGGGGTGAAAAGGGGGGTGAAATTTAAAAAAAAGTGTATCTATATCTCAAAACTTTAAAAGTTTGCAGATGTAAAAATTGGTACTTAGAATCTTCTTTTAAAATAAGGATACACGTATTTTTTTGTTTTCTGAAAACCCCAATAGGAGGGGTGAAAAAGGGTGAAAATGGGGAAAAATGGGTTGAATGCCTTCAATCAGGATACCGGTACTTATATCTCAGAAACTGAAGATATTACAGACCTGAAAATTGGTACTTTTGATCTCTTTTAAAAATAAAGAAACACGTATTCTTTTGTTTTTGGAAAATCCAATTAATGGGAGGGTGAAAAGGGGGTGAATTTTTAAAATGAGTGAATCTATATCTCCAAACTTTTAAAGTTTGCAGATGTAAAAATTGGTACTTAGAATCTTCATTAAAAATAAAGAAACACGTATTTTTTGTTTTCGGAAAATCGCAATAGGAGGAGTGAAAAGGGGTGGAAATAGGGTTGAATGCCTTTAATGAGGCTACTTATATCTCAGAAACTGAAGATATTACAGACCTGAAAATCGGTGTTTGGGATCTCCTTTAAAAATAAAGAAACACGTACTTTTTGATTCTGGAAAATCCAATTAAGGGAGGGGGTGAAAAGGGGGTAATATTTTAAAATGAGTGTATCTATATCTCAAAACTTTTAAAGGTTATAGATGTGAAAATTGGTATTTAGAATCTCTTTTAAAAATAAAGAAACACGTATATTTTGTTTTCGGAAAATCCTAATAAGAAGGGAAGAAAAGGTTGAAGAAGGGGTCGAATGCTTTTCATGAGTCTACTTATATTTCAGAACCTGAGGATATTACAGACTTGAAAATTGGTATTTGGGATCTACTTTAAAAGTAAGGAAACACGTATTTTTTCGTTTTTGGAAAATCCAAATATTGGGGGTAAAAAGGGGGGGTGAATTTTTTAAAATGAGTGCGTCTACATCTTAAAACTTTAAAATTTACAGATGTTAAAATTGGTAGTTAGAATCTCCTCTAAAAATAAAGGAACACATATTTTTTTTTGTTTCCTGTAAATCCCAATAGGAGGGGTGTAAAAGGGGGGAAAATGGGTTGAATGCCTTTAATGAGGATACATATATCTCAGAAACGAAAGATATTACAGAACTGAAAATTTGTATATGGGATCGCCTTTAAAAATAAAGAAACACGTATTTTTTAGTTTTTGGAAAATCCAATTAATGACGGTTAAACAGGAGTGACAAAATGGGGTGAATTTTTTGAAAGACTATATCTACAGAATATCTTGGAATCGTAAAATGTTACAGACGTAAAAAGTGTGTGTTTGGAATCTCCTGTAAATGTAAAGAAACTTAGGTGATTTGTTTTTGGAAACTCCACTTAAGAGGAACTCAAAAGGGGTGAAATTTTGAAATGAGAATTTTTACAGTATATCTAAAAAACTTAACATGTTACAGAAGTGAAAAATGGTATTTTGTATCTCTATTAAACATAAAGAAACGTGTATTTTTAGTTTTCGGAATTATCACCTGGGTGGAGGGGGGGGGTGTAAAAGTGACTGAAAATGGTGTTGAATTCTTTTAATTAGGCTACTGATATATCAAAAATGCAGATTTTACAGACGTGAAATTTGATATTTTCAATCTGCTTTAAAAGTAAAACTACACGTATTCTCTAAAAATCCAATGAAGCGGGGGGGGTGAAAGAATTGAAAAATTAATTGGCTTAATTGTATGAGAATACATACATCTAATAAAAACTAAAGTTATTACAGATGTGAAAATTCGTATTTGGATCTCCTTTAAAAACAAAGAAAAACGCGTTTTGGGCGGGAAACCATATTTGAGGGCGGGAGTGTAAAGGAGTTGAATTCCTTTCATGAGGACACATAAATCAAAAACTGAAGAAGTTAGAGTCGTGATAATTGGTATTTAGAAGATCCTTTACTATTAAAGAAACAAGTATTTTTTTCGGAAAGTTCACTTAGGGCGGGGGGGGGGGGGGGGGGAGTAGTGTGAAATGAAGTGAAAAAAGTAAATTACTTTTATGGGGATACTTATATCTCAAAACTGAAGGTAATAGACGTGAACATTGGTGTTTGGAATCTCCCTTAAACATAAAGAAACAAGCATTCCTTTAATTTTTTTGGGGGGGGGGGGGGTGGCGGTAAATAAACTTAACGGCGGTGGGGTGTAGAAGGAGGTGAGACCAATTGATTTTACTGTTATTAATGTACTTATAAGGATCCTCCGTTGCTCAGGCGGCACCGCTCCGGCCTCTCAAAGCTGGGTTCCGTGGTTCAAATCCCGGTCACTCCATATGACATTCGTGCTGGACAAAACGGAGGCGGGATAGGTTTTTCTCCGGATACTCCGGTTTTCCCTGTCATCAGCCATTCCAGCAACTTATAATAATAATAATAATAGTAATAATAATAATAATAGGCTAATAATAATAATAATAATAATAATAATAATAATAATAATGTTCCGGACCGTCGTCAAATGTGCGGACCGCGCTGGCAACGGCTCCTGGACGGGTAATGACTAAGAATGAAGTCCGGCCGCGGGTTCAGTGCCGCCAAATCACCCAATATGACACCACGCCGGATCTCCTGAAGGATTTTATCCATATTAAAAATGATTAACGGAAAAGATGGCAAAGATTTACGGACCCAACTGACCAGGAGGAATACCTGAGCCTAACCCGGGAAGTACGAAATCGATTGTTGGAAAGGAATATTGAAAAATGGGAGGAAACGTGCTGTAAAATAATAGAAAACGAGTCAGATCGGGAATTTTGGAGGATTCTCGCAGAAAACGAGTCAGATCGCGAATTTCGGCGGATTATATATCTAAAACAATAAGCATTCAATTATAAATTTCAGCATAATACCGTAGCGAAGCACGGGTATCTTGCTAGTAAGTAAATATAGTAGAACCTCAATAATTCAAAATCCCACCTAATTCGAAGAAGCTTTTGTTACCAGAAACATGAGGTAAGGTTTTGTATGTTATATACATTTTTAAATCGAAATACGGATAATTCGTAATACGAAGAACAATGTTGGTCCCATTATTGAAATTCAGACTTTCAATTCAAAACTGCCTTTATATTTAAAAAGTTTTTCTTCCAGAGTAATTTAAATTCAAAATTTATCTGCGTCATGATAGAACATGTCTTCCGGAACATGCTGGGGTAGATTTCAATACTTTCACTTACTTCGCTGTGTCTACAGTATGCTTCATATTTGCTAAGTTCGAGTAAAATATAATTTTTTTTAATTCGGTGTTTTAAGGAACGCCATTATATCATGTAACAAGCAGTGTGCGGAGAAGCAGAATCCGTGAACACCGGCGATGCCGGCAGTTGGCGAAAAAGCGTGGTTCATGTAATCAATTCGTACACACTGAATAATATTTTCAGTGCCGATTAAACTGCATTTTTTTAATGCCGAGCTCAAACGGATTTACGGTTTTATAGGAGGGAAGTACCAGCCAGGAAATCGTACAGGGGGGGGTAATTGCACTGTGTTGCAATGCACACGGAAGCAAGAGGCTTCTTCGCTTTATTTTTTTGGCCGGGGGGATTTTTTTTTGAGTCCTAACTAATGTTCGTACAGTTTTGATTCATCCTTCATGGACTATTTTGATGACTGACAATTTCTGACCTTGTAATTCACTATTTTATGTCTCTTTTACTCTTTTTTTCATAATGCTGTAACATTTTGTGTAATACGCCTATGCCTATTTCTCACATTTTGGCTGAAGATGACGCTAAATAGCGTTGAAACTAGTTCCAAGTAAAAATATGTTGTAACTTAAACATTATAACATTTATTTGTATTGGAAAGATGGACCCTTTACCTCTCTTATGTACTTAGACTTCTTCCCCTCGTCATAGAGAAGTTTGAGAAGCCACAATGTTTTAAGGGGTGTCGGGCACTTTCCGTGCAAGTACAGGACATCTAAAATGCATTCAGTACAGTAATCCAATGAATAAAGGACTTGCACAAGGGAGGCAACATAATTTGTCCTCGTCTTTGAATCGTGCGTTTTTTTCCTTTCGATGCGTGAGGTTATGTTTGCCAGTGATTTATCCAAGTGCATTATTTCAATAATGTAAATGCACCTTGTTGGATACATTTCAGGAATAGTTTTTTCCAAGGCATTTGAAAGGTTTAAACTGTGAATCAACGTGATTGCTTGCATTAATGCGTCTTAAAATACTTTGTGACGCGGCAAGGGTTTACATTTCTGAATTACGAGAAAAACCCTGGGGAAATTGTACAAGGATAGAATGCAGACGGAAGCAAGAGACTTTTTCTTCTCGTCATAAGAAAGTTCGATAAACCACAACCAATGAATAAAGGACTTGCTCAGGGGAGCCAGCATAGATTTCTCCTCGTCTTTGAATCATGCTTTTTTTTTTTTTTGTTGTTGCGTGAAGTTATGTTTGTTTGTGAGTTATCCAAGTGAATACTGTAGTGTGAATTTGAATGCTGCAAAGCCACCTCGTTGGATACATTTTGGAAGTCTTTTTTTTTTTTTTTTTTTCCATGGCATTTCAAAGGCTTAAGCTGTGAATCAAGGTTAATTGCATGCAGTACAGGTCTTAGAATAATTTTTGACGTGGCAAGGGTTGGCATTTCTGAATTATGAGTTGGCGATTAATTCAAAATCATGTAATTTGAAGTCTGATTTTTGCATCCCAACGACTTTGAATTAACTAGGTTTTACTGCACAATGAATACAGTAAAACTTCGATGCATCGTTTTTCAAGGGCCCAACGACTTTGAATTAACTAGGTTTTACTGCACAATGAATACAGTAAAACCTCGATGCATCTTTTTTCAAGGGGAGGGGGAAAATGACGATGGATGCGAGAAAGTGATAAATACGGATAACATTAATAATAGGGGTTAAGCAAAATAATAAAGTAGGGTACTTTGTTTGGACATTTTTCGTCATGAAAATATAATAATAATAATAATAATATAGGCCTGGTGCAGGTCTTTTGATTTGTAGCGCGCTAGGCAATCTACGCGCCTATAAAAATACGGCCCACCGAGTTCGATAGCTGCAGTCGCTTAAGTGCGGCCAGTATCCAGTATTCGGGAGATAGTAGGTTCGAACCCCACTATCGGCAGCCCTGAAAATGGTTTTCCGTGGTTTCCCATTTTCACACCAGGCAAATGCTGGGGCTGTACCTTAAAGAAGGCCACGGCCGCTTCCTTGTCCCATTGTCGCCATAAGACCTATCTGTGTCGGTGCGACGTAAAGCAACTAGCAAAAAAAAAGAAAAGAAAATACGGCCAACCTATGATTAATTCTAATGCTGCAGTCAGCACACACACACAGCCCCTGAACCGTCGGAATTAACTAAGGAAAGTTAAAATCTTTGACCTGATCAGGACCCCTTGGGCCAAAGGCCAACGTGATAACCATTTAGCCATGGAGCCGGAGATGCTCATACTATACACAAAAGCATTGAAATATTGCAACCACGATATACATGATGAAAATAAATAGCATGAATTTTACACAGTTTCGTTTCACTATTCTTTACACCTCATAATTGAAAAACTTTAAGGTTAGTTCTCTTATTGCAAATTTATGATATACATAGATATTACCGCGATAACCTGTATTTTGGTAAAGATTCCGTAGACCCTTCGCGGACGATTGATTAAAGGTCCAACACAGCGCGGCTTGGACGATGTGAAATTCAACGTGGCGCGTCTCGGACTGTGTTACAGCGGAGCTGCCAACTTCAGAACTCGTTACAAGACCAGGCTAGCAAAAAAATTATTGGCCTGGCATGGTTAGGTCGGCTTGTAACAAGACAATTGGGTAGGGGGGTAACGGGCATCTATCATCCCACACACTCCACAAGGTACGACGCGATTAATCACCCTGTGACTAATTAAAAAGTACCCGGTGCATGTCATGATGATTTTAAACTGTGCGATTTAGTTATTTTGAACAAAGTTGGCAATTCTAGCCGGCCAATAGCAACACAGTGACGCAAGTGTAATAGACTGATGTAACTTGAAAACAATATTCTTTAGCCCATGGGTAAATAATGCAAGTATTGAGTTCGAATTATTATTATTATTATTATTATTATTATTATTATTATTATTATTATTATTATTATTATTATTATTATTATTATTATTATTATTATTATTATTATTATTATTATTATTATTATTATTACTTGTGAGGTATGGCTATGAAGCATTTACATCCATTTAGTATTATTATTTACGTCATATGTGTAGACGATACAATCGTATTACCGGTATTTATGAGGTTATGTCATGAAACATGTGCTGTATATATATATACTAGCTAATGTACTTATGCTTCGCTACGGGATTCTCAGAAAGACTGACTTGGTGGTTTTCCTAACTGAAATCAACAGAGGTCATTACAAAAACGTCAATAGGAATGTAGCGATTGAAAGCAATGTTATCATATAAAATACTCGATCAAATGAAAAACCGCACACTTTCTCACTTTCAACGAACAGTACTACCGTGCCGATCTAACAGTCCAAAGTTCCAGAGCTGGAATAACCAGGTCGCAGACTGCCGTGAACACTCCTCTGTCATTATTCCGTTAAATATGCACACTACTCATTCCAATCAGTGCCTCAGAGTAGGGATTGAATAGCTCAAATGATATGATGAACCAGTGTGTTACGTAACAGATATATCAGAAAATGTATGAAGCAGAGGAATGGCGTGCTAAAGAAGGAAGTTATCTTATTCCCCAGCTACTTCCCGCCAATATACAGGAAGGCTGTTACAGTCGGTACGACCTGGCGAGTTGTCTGTGTGGTTAGGGGCGCGCAGCTGTGAGCTTGCATCCGGGAGATAGTGGGTTCGAAACCCACTGTCGGCAACCCTGAAGATGCTATTCCGTGGTTTCCCATTTTTACACCAGTCGCACCAGGCTGTACCGTAAAGCCAAGGCCGCTTCCTTCACACCGCTATTCATTTCATATCCCACAGTCGCCATAAGACCTACCTGTGTCGGTGCGACGTCAAGCAAATTAAAAAACCTCGGTACGCTGCAGTAATCCTATCTATCGGGGATGAGAGGAAACAGAAGACAAAGAGCACATCACAACAAACAATGGTCAATGTAATGTTATTGTTGATAAAGTTTATGAGCTTTCTATATTGCAGGCCTTCTATATTGCAGGTTTTCTTTCGACTCTGTGATATTAGGGTGTCTTACAAAATTATTTATATCATAGACTGTAGTTCCTTATTCTAAGACTTTACATACCGATTTTCACTAAATTCTGTTTACCCATTTTCTCGTGTCTCGGCGCTGATATGGACTTAGTAACAAAAATCCAAATTCATGGATATATCTGATTATATGCGGTACGGTAACAATGTATAAGACATAAGTGATCGGAAATTTAAAAACTTCTTACATAACTACTACTAACTGACGACATAACTAAAGTTATGTTCGTTATGTAGTATTTATCGATATGACCACTAATAACATAAATAACTTATTTAATAATTACATTTCAGGCCTTCCCCTAAACTACCATTTCACTCAACGTGAATAAAATAATTTGTAGCCTAGATTGCAGTGGTTTATCACCCGACATTACATTCCGATTTTCATTAAATTCTCTTCAGCCGTTTCCTCGTGATGCGTGTACATACATACATACAGACAGACAGACAGAAATTACGGAAAAGTGAAAAATGCATTTTCTTGTTACTGTGGACATGGCCGATACAGAAATACCATTCTTTTCAAATTCTGAGCAATGTACAGACAAAACTCTTATTTTATATATATAGATATATTTATGGACCTGTAATTAACAGTTTAAATATCTTGGAGAAATAATGACACTTAACTTAAATGAAAAAATCTCAATCCAAGTAAGAACAAATAGATTAGCTAAAGCACAAAAATTAACATGGGGTATTTACAAAAAGAAATGTCTATCAATAAATACAAAAATAAAACACTACAACACAGCTATAAAACCGGAAGCTACATATGCAGCAGAAACACTCTTTTACCTGAATAAACAATCAAAGACTGACAGACTTCAGAAAATTGAAAGGAGGATTGGAAGAACCTGCATCAACAAAAGTACCAGAAAGATGGACAGTGGCGGTTAATACCTAACAAAGTCATGTACAAAGAGCTAGAACCCATTACAGATACTATGCGTAAGAGGAGACTGGGATTTTTTGGACATATCATGAGGATGCAGGACTCGAGACTTCTGAAACAACTAGTACAACACAATCTCGTCTCAAAAAATACCTCAACAGGATGTAAATGGATCAGAGAAGTGAGAGGATCTGAAGGAAATAGGCCTTACAACAGAAGACACCACAAATAAGATAAAATTGAATACAAAACACAAGAATACAAACCTCCGCTTTACCCTTACACTAAACAAACCAACAACATGCACATTTTCAACTGAGGAAAGGGCACGAAGATCGGAGCGTCTGAAGAAGTACTGGGAGGACCGCAAAGCCCGAACATTCCCTTCAAACAGACCTGAACGACGGACTGACTAAAGTGATCCTATGTGGTCATAAAAGAAGAAGAAGAAGTATATAATTTATTATTACCTGTATATATGGTGTGTAATCCACTACAGTATTGGGCAACACACTGTAATATCCAGAATAACACTAGGTAAGACGAGAACTATGGAGAACCTTCCTTTCAGTTGTAACTATGTATTAGAAGTCAGCAGTCAACTGTTTCTCCATGTGCTTCGTGATAGGCAGTTGTTAAAGATGGTGGTATGTTGATGTGTGTGTATTGTTTGTGACGGCAGTTGATTAGGTTATGTGTGATTAATGTGTAAATAATTAATTGTAAATAAAAATTAGTGTACACAAGTTGACAGCATTTTGTGTGCATCTTAGTGGCTACATCAACAAAAAAATTGTGGCAAATCTGAGTTTTTACATGCTTCCATTTTAATTCCTGTAAATAAGAATACTTCTGCAGGTCTGTTAGAGGGTCACAGCAAAGCATTGCCACCAGGAGACTCGTAGTTGTGTGTGAATAACTTGCACACTGCACTCCAGCATACACAATCCTTGCTCAAGGCTGGCAACTTGGAATAGCTCGTACGTTCTTGCGTATCAGGTTGCCGCTATTCTACGCTAGAGTATTATATTGTTACTTTAAATCAAAAACTTGTGCATAAATTTTTACTTACATATGATTGATCAATGTGGGAAAATTGTGGCCGAAGACAAATATTTTTTTATGATCATTGCGATAAAATTATAGTTCGAGGAACGATAGATGCAGGGAAATTTAATATTGGTTTATATGGAATATTTTTGGGACCGAATAAATTGAACAATGAATACGGGAAAATGACAGTTTCGGGAATGATGCATCGAGGTTCTACTGTATTTGAAAATAGATACTGTAAAGGAGAAAGCATGGTCTCTTTAACTTCTTTTACAGCTTGGCAATACTTTTCCTTGACCAACCTGTTAATGTTGGCATTAATGTTGTAAGTCTTATTGCACAGAGAATTCTCAAGATGTAGGTCCATAGTTCTTGTCTTGGACTTTAACATACAGTAGAAGTCTGCTATAGTGAGTACGACATATAACGAGAACCCCGTTATAATGACAACCCCGTTATAACAACAGTCTTTTTCTGTCCCTTGAAAATTCCTATATGAAACTGTGTGTTATCCTTGGGTTACAGTGAGAGCTGTCTCACTATTTCAGTAGATCTGAGATTGCATGTTAACACAATATTTGGATAAGTTATCACAAGTGTTTTAGGCAATAAGTTTTTAATCTAGGACTAGATATAATTAATTTTGTTTACCATCCCCCCCCCCCCCCCCCCACACCTTCACCAACCCCTCATCCCCTTCATGGCTTAACAAAGTCAAAGTTTTTTTGGTGTTGTGAATGTTTTAAGACTAATTTGAGAATAATATGTTTTTATACCCTTTAATTATCTCACCTAAACACGTTGTAGCTAATGATGTTTAGTTACTAAACGAAACATGTACTACCAAAATGTAAATTTGCCTACGGCAAAAATGTATTGTACCAGTTAGGTGGATTCATTGGTTTACTTCACTTCATTGTATAATACATCGGTACGGACCATGAGGTTGAGAGTTTGCAGCCCTATCACTGACACATCCGTTGTTACGAGCGATTAAGCGTGCATGATTTTTCCCGTTACCAATATTTATGCACCTCAGTGATTATATTGCATGCGATCAATCATCTTTGGTATCGTTTCCTCGCTTTGTCCACTAGTGAGCTCTCTTGTTGACATTCGAAGGTGGTGTCAGAGTCGATTAGTAATACACGTCGACTGCTGTTCCATAAAGAGAAATTGAAATGAAAGAGGGAACACGTTTTCGTAATAAATGCATAAATAATGTGTGATAGCAATTGATAACCTTTTTGAAAATAAAGGCTGAAGTAAACGATCGCTTAATTTTAATGTTATGTACTGAAATTAAGTAAGAATGAGATACACCTCAAGATATAGCAGAGTGCATCATTGTTTTCAGAGGTTAGTTTATATTCTCTTATGTCTGGTTAAATCATGTAAATTTATAGTGAGGAGGTTATTATTATTGAATTTTCAATGAAAATAGAAGGTAACCCTATTGTGCAAAAGCACATTAGGGCTATAGTTTAACAATTACATACAATTTGCAACAGATTGAACATTGTAATGAAAGCTTAATAAAGATGCAGTGGATGAAAAATAAAAAATTATTATAACAGTATTGTTTTTCAAATATATGAAATAGAGGTTTGTTCAATTCAGTGTCACTAAAGTTTAGGTGACATTCTAGGGCAGGGATGGCGAACCTTTTCCAACTAGTGTGCCATTTTATGTCTGGTTTATTTTTCTCAACTGTATATTGTGCCACTTGTTATTTTCCTTTGGAATGGTTACAACCAACCCCCAACCCACCACTGACTTCCATCCCTAATTCCAAATTATGTTTCATAACATATTATTACACATACACCGTAAAATAATACATTTCTTTGCATTTTCCGTGGTCGTATTTTGCCAATACCGCAAAAATACATTTTTAATATGTAAGTTATAAGAATACCTAACATTATTTTTATTTAAATATAATAAGCGCCCATTGTAACACACTTTGTCACTGAGTGTTATTGAATATAGAAATCAATAATACTAATATTGCCGAAGGACTTTAAGTGAAATGTCTTTCTCAACTTTAGTGTGAAACTTGTCGCTGTATCGAAGTAGCCATGTCATTTATCTTAAGGTCGTAACTTGTTGTCTTCGATACCACACAAGAAGCACTTAGGTCTGAACTAAGACGGTTTCTAACAGTTGACTTCACACGTTCATTGTATAAAATAGCTGTTCGCAGGCGTATGATGAACCAAACAAAGTAACTAACGCTGTAGCAAGTTTATTCATATCCGAATACATCTGTGGGAGGCTGTTCCGCTGTTCAAGTATTAAGTTCTCTGGCTTTTGGAAAGAATATTCATCATCAACAGCACACTCGATTTTCACCAATTCTTCACCAAGTTGTAGGAATTTGTCCACCGATGTACTGCTTTCTTGAAATTCAGTCAACTCCGTTTCTAAACTATCAATATCTAATCACTCAAAAAAATTGGTTGTAATAGCACTCATTTGTGCAATGTGAGGTTTTGAAATAAAGTGCGATAGTTTCTCCAAATCTCGAAGTTGAGATAATCTCTTGGCAACTATTTGTCTTACAAAATTCGAAACAATAAACAGTTACACACTACGAATAATTAGGCAATGCTGGCAACCACACACAAGACAAACTTCGCTAATTGGCTGATGTGGGTGAGCGAATGCTTCGTCGGACGCATCTGACATTTATCTCACTTGACTTCCAGACCTATCAGTGTTGAAGTGTTGCCATAATGCACGTCCGAATGAAACTAGGATTTAGATTTTCGGTATATATTTCTTAAACCTGCAACACTGTAACTATACCATGAATGAGATATGTATAGTCTATAGTACAAGACGTACATAGAAACGTTAACATGTGCATGTGGTGTGCCACCGAAATCATGTTCGCGTGTCACTTAGTGACACGCGTGGCATAGGTTCGCTATCCCTGTTCTAGGGTATATCTTGGTCTTTCGAAAGCAGGACAATCAAAAATTAAATGCTGCACTGTTTGAGAGGGTCCACGAAAGCATAAGTAATCATCAGGGACATTGATATTAAATCACTCGGAATATGATTTAAATTTGCCATGGACAGATAGAAATTGTGTAAGCACAAAATTAGGCATGAGCACTTTGCACTGGAATCGGTGCTGGATCTCAGGAAAGAACAGTTTTCTTGTTACAGATCCTTTTGTGCTTGTGGTCCAGATGTTATTCCACTGAAGAGATGTGTGATTTCTAAGCTTCCTTTTGAGGTAATATATCGGAGCTTTATCATATGAAACTTTCATCGCAGATTTTGCAGCTTCTTTTGCTAACAGGTCTGCTTTCTCATTTCCAGTTGTCCCCGTGTGTTCTCAAACCCAGCATAAGCACATGTGGGGGCCATTCCGGATTATGGATCTTATATCAGCAGCTATTGGATTTAAATTATACTTGTCATTTATTACATTTAGTGCTGCTTGTGAGTCGCTGTATACCTTTGCGTTTTTGCCAGTATCTATGCACCAGTGCAGTGCTGACTTTATGGCCCAAAGTGCAGCTTGAAAAACTGAACAGTCTGAAGAAAGCTTATGTTCTTCTGAAAATGTTTCAAGATCGTTTTCATATACACTGAAGGCAACTTGATCATATTCATCATTGTCCGGTATGTGTAAGCCGTCTGTATATATTATAGAGTCATGAGAGCTTGAGCAACTATCGCTGACAAGTTTCTTAAAGATACTAGGATGTCCAGATTGAAAATATTGCTCTGTTCCTCCATGGTGATCTTGATAATGGGTACTGATGAGATTCTATTTTTCTCGAGTAAAGCAAGCTCAGTCCTACAAATTGCAGTCAAAAATAATGGTTCAATTCCTGCAATAATAAGTGCAGCATCAGTGGGTGTTGTGTGGTAGGCACGGGAAATTCAAAGAGCAAATCTTCTTTGAATTTACATTAAATTGTTTTGAGCCCATTGAGAAGGTTATCATTTCTCTGCTGGTGCTTGAAATGTGCCTTCATGGTGCATATAGTATGGTTGAGTTAGGTTGCGTGATGCTGTTTGAATAAGAATACTGAAACATTTGTCACAAAATGTGATTGATCATCTTCGGTATAGTTTTCTCACTAACTTGCAAGCTCTGTCGTCGATATTCAAAGGCGATGTCAGAGTCGATTAGTAAATCCCCTTGACTGCTGTTCTCTGAAGAAAATTTGAAATGAAAGAGGATAACACATTTTTGTAATAAATGCATAAATAACATAACCAAGTCAGTTGTTAACTCATTAGAAATTAAGGCTTAAGTAAATGATCTCTTAATTTTAATTTTATATACTGAAATTAAGTAAGAATGTGATACATCTCAAGATGTGGCAGAGTCAATCACTGATTTCAGAGGATAGTGTATATTTTCTCACTTCTGGTTAAATTTTGGAAAGGCTATTCCCATGTAAATTTATAACGAGGAGTTTATAATTTTTCTACACACGCTTGAAATACCATATTTACTCATGTATTAGACCACCCCCTAGCTTTTCAAGACAAAGAAAATAAAAATAATAGATCTTGCATACAAGACCCCTCAACGTAATTCGTTAGAGAAGAGCAACAATTCCGCTTTGAAGCGGGCACAGGCCTTACCGCAGCTCTGATGACATCACACAGATTTGTGAATAATTTCATCTGTACAAACCGCGCAGTGAAAACACCTCAAAGTCATGCAGTATATCTGTGTTTCATAGTTAGAAAATGTCCTCCTTCGTAGCGCAGGCCGACTGCAGCTTTGATGATGTCGCACAAATAAGTGAATAGTTTTGTGTCCGACCCGAGCATTGCAAGCACGCATCAGTCATGCTATATGTCTTTGTTTTGTAGTTAAGAATGTATGCCAGCGTAATGGTTAGCACAATTAGCTGCCGTTCTCGGGGCCATGAGTTTGATTCCCAGTACCATACTGCTAGAGATTTAAGAATGGCAGGAAGGTTGATATGCAGTAAAAATGCTACATCACCTCGGGATGAGGAAACTAGTTTGCTTTAGTTAAGAAACATTCACGATTTTTGCTATTAATATAGCAGGCGAGATCATTAACAAAGTGATTGTTTAATATCTCGTGACTCGGGCCAGTATAGGTAACTTTTAAAATAATAATGTTATTGGCTTTATGACCCGCAAACTACTTTTACTGTTTTCGAAGACGCTAAGGTGCTGGAATTTAGTCCCACAGGAGTTCTTTTATGTGCCAGTAAATCTACTGGCACGAGGCTGTCGTATTTGAGCACTTTCAAATACCACCGGACTGGGCCAGGATCGAACCTGCCAAGTTGAGGTCAGAAGGCCAGCGCCTCAACCGTCTGAGCCACTCAGCCTGGCATAGGTAATTTTTGGAGAGAAATAGGTTTAAAATGTGTAAAAACAACCCAATCATAATGATTGTTTTACTCGCCAACATACCAAACAGGTAATAATGTTATTGAATTTACGTCCCCACTAACTAATTTTATGATTTTCAGAGATGTCAAACATAATATACTATCATGTCAGCGTTTTCCAGGCTTGTAGGCCGTGGTCCAGGAGCGAGTGAATGTCCCGACGTTTCACCGAAGACTGTGTTCGTCATTGTCAAGGGTTCCGACTGACTTAGATAGCAGCGAAGCTTACTGCTTCGCTGAAATGTCGGGACATTCACTCGCTCCTGGACCACGGCCTACAAGCCCGGAAAACGCTGACATGATTTGTAATGCCGGCCGTGAAAGCCTCAATTGCTACACAAAAATATACTATGCATTAATAAAAAAATTGAGATAACGAAGTATGAAATTAAGCATTATGATACTAAAACGCATTACTGCCACACCTGTAGATATCTACAAATGCGGCAAGCTTTCCTGTTATTTACGGTATTTTTATTCTTATATCAAAAATATTATAATAATATTTATGGATCCACCTGTTCAATACAATACAATACAATCCACTATTTCATGTGGTTAAAATTTATACATAATACTTAAGTCATGGAGTAAAATGGTGAACAATGATCTCATAAAATGTTATACTATAAAGTCTAAAATGAGGATAATGCACAGAAAGTATGTTAAAAAATACACTGTGAATTAACAGTTTTTGATGATTATTTTTGCACTGCCATCGAGAGCACTGGAGATCCCGTCTTTTTGAAACTTTTCACCATTATGAATTCTCGCTGTAACAGACTTCTGCTGTATTTTCTTGCCCAAGATGCGCACCCAATTTTTACAATACATGATTAAGGAAAAGGTTTATAAGAACATTTTCTTGAAACATATGTATTTATTCAAAAATGCTTAGCCTTAAAATTCCGTAGGCCTATTTAAGAAGCACAGTAAAAGGAAATTGCCCACAAATGCAGTCATCATACTGGTATACAAGAAATCCACTGGAATTCAATCTGAAATGAAAGAAAGTTGATTGTTAGCTGTTGGTAAAAGTGTAGAAATGATGAATTATGGTATAATGAGTTTCGTAAGAAATATTTAAAAGCATTTTACTCACAATTTAACGATAGACCTACGGTGAAATTGATGAGCACTGCTGTAAACTTTAAATCACGTAAGGTTAGTCACTAAAAAGCAAATATGGCTGTCCTATTTTCTTTCATGGTTCCTCACTGCTGCAAACTTGACTAGTTACATATTTAAAATGCCACACATTACCATAACAAACCACCTCAATGCAAGCAGCAAAAATGGAGTTTCCCTTATCATGTAAATTGTTCATAAAACGGAAATGAAGCAGTGTCCTTCATATTGCCATATATAAAATGTATGTCCAACCCATGTCCCATTTCAGTACAGGGTCAGTTATGAACTGAGATGAATCTTTGTAGCCAATTTTTATGACTGATGCCCTTCCTGATGTTAACCTCATCAAAGGAGTTAATGGGATGAAATGAATGACGTGGTATTAAAGTAGAAAGGGAGAGGGTGAAACCCGGTGCCGCCACATAGCGTACTCCTGTTAAATAGTGTCAAGGGGTCTGCTCAAGGCTTTACGTCTCCATCTGATGGACGAATCACCATCAGTAGAATCATATGCCCTCACTCCATATGAGCACTGCGTAGAGGTTTGGAATGAAATCCAGGTTTATGGCAAACAGTCCAGTGATTAGAAATTGTATACCACCACCTTTCCTACCTTGTCAGCCAAAATTCTGGTGGTGAAATTTTTTTGACCAACGGGACTCGAACTGGCTAACCACTGTATACTTCATGCCATAATGATCATGGCCACCAGGCAGGATATATTGCCATATGAAATAAATCACAATATTCATAACTTAGTCAGTTTTCAAGCTCACTGAGGAATTAAGGAAAGAAACTTTCTCTGTCATTTAGTTTAATTTTATAAATTTCTGCCTTTATTTCGATATATGCATTTCTATAACTGTATTCTTAAAATGACAGGAGATATATCTTGAACATTTGTTTAATAAATCCTTGTAGTGTGATTTTCAGCAGAGGTTCTGTAACTTGCTTAGCATATAGGTTGATCTGTCTTTCTTTTGCAAGAATGATGTTTTCTTCTTTCTTTCTTTCTTTCTTTCTGTAACTAAGGGAGATTTTCAAGGATATTTTCAGTTTGCGTGCTGGTTATATCTTCAAGCTTACCCACGAAGCATATAAAGGCACTAATGAGTCAAACTATTTGATCAGAAATTACGCCAGCTTTCAAGCTCATTGAGGAATTGAGAATAATAATGCCTCACTAATTACTTTTATGGTTTTCATAGATACTGAGATGCCAGAATTTTGTCTTGCAGCAGTTCTTTTACATGCTGATAAATGTACCGACATGAGGCTGGTGTATTTGAGCACCTTCAGATACTACTGAACTGATCCGGGATCGTACCAGCCTACCTGAGCTCTACCCACTGAGCTTCTCAATCTGGCAAGGTGAATTATGAAAGGAATACAGTAGAACCTCTGTTAACTGAAACAAAGGGGGTTCGGATTATCAACATTTCAGATAATATTTGAAATGTAATTTTTAGAGGTTAAGAATTGTTTTTTGAAGGTTTAGGTGAAAGTAAAGGAAGACATATATAGCATATTGTTGACAAAGTATTTTATGTACTAGAAACCTGAACTACTCTACTGTATTTACGAAAAAAACTATGTTCGATAGTGCATGTACTGTAAATATACAGAAGGCCTGCTTTTTTCTGAAAAAGTCTTCTATTTTATTTTATTTTTTGTTTTCCCAAGATTTGCTAGCTGCTGCGTTGCACCACTGTTTCATTAACAGAATAGAACAATTCAACAGAAGTAGATAATGGCATTACCAAATCTAATGGAACAAACAACCGGGATATTACAGGGAGACCCATTAAGTCCACTACTATTCATAATTGTGACAGCAGACATAGTAGATTTGGTAAACCAGAAAAGCATCAGACTATTAATGTCAGAGAAGGAACTCCAGGAAACATTCAACCAAATAGTAGGTTGGGTAAATAAAAATGAGCTCAAACTGAATGTAGAAAAAACAGTTTACATGACATTTAAAAGAGGGGGGCATCATGCAATCTTCTTTTATGGAGACCAAGAAATTAAGTCCGTAAAGCATTTTAAATACTTGGGTGTAATTTTTCAAACCCAAGGTAATGTTTTTACCCTCCATCTCATGGACCGTCTAAATGCATCTATGAAAGCATTATCTGACATTAAGCATCTGAGAAACTTGTCGTTAGGAACAGCCATAAAACTCTTTCATCTAAAAATCAGCCCTATAGCAACATATGGCTTGGAAAACATTTGGGAACATTTGAGTATGAAACAGTTAGACAAAATCGAGAAGTTGAAGGCACTCGACTTGAAATGGGCTCTGTGCCTCTCGAAATATTCTCCTTCCCGGCTCGTGTATGAGCTATCCAGAGAGGGATTTTATGTGGAACAGCTAAGGTTATTACAGTTGTTACTTCTAGCAACAACACCCTATGTACATCTGCTTCGAGACCTACGATCGAAGAAGGCTGACATGTGGGAAGATTTCTACTCTACCGATGCCATGCTAAGTGGGTTCAAGGTGGATATGAACTGCGACACTTGCTGACAAAGTTCTCCGTTCATGGGTTCCATTATAAACTATGTAATATAAAGCATTATCATGAGCCAGGTTTGAACTGTGTATGTTCAATATGTGGTGCACACTGTACTAGGTACCATGTTTTAAGTTGTAAACAGCGATCGGAATCACTAGTGAAATTTTGTAACGAAGATTAACGTTTTGTATATTAATTCTTTGCACATTGTGCATGTTAAATAAATTATTATTAACAGAAAGTCAGAAGGCTTTGCTTCGTCACATCTTTCGACAAATCATAATGCTACGTGAAAACATAAAAGATACTTTCTGAGAAAACCCGTATTCTGTGCAGCGTAATTTTATCAATCCATACTGTATTTAAAACTCTTACTTCGAAGGCATTGAATATATTGTCTGCAGTGTCATATTGATGCTTTCTGCTATCATCTTCTTTGTCATCTGCTGCATTGTTGTCGTGAGATTCATGAGTACCATGTCAATAATGTCTTTGTCATTGAAATCAAGTTCCAAGTCGTCATCATTTATCCATACACTTGTTTTACCTTTGTTGATCTCTTCACATTCTGGTATTTGTACAATTACGTCTGCAAGGTTTTTGTTTTTCTCAGTGTCATCCTCAATTAATATCCCGTCAAAGAGTTTATTCCAACATTTTTCTAGGGTTGGTGACTTAATGCTGTCCCAGAATTGAGCACACCATTATACCACTTAAAAAAACAAAAAAGCAAACCTATTTAACGCCCACATTGGAACACTTCAATAAATCTATATACATTTAAGTCTTTTGAGCATTAGCTACAAATTTGGCTATGTTTGTTCTCCTGCTCCCAGAATTTCTTCATTCTTTCCAACCTGGCTGCCCTTTCTTCGTCAGTTAATGGTGTATTGTTTGCTTGTAAAAGTTTTTTGTTTAAGTCTCAAGTTTCTGTTTCTCAGGATCCTCTTCTCTTCTTTGTCTTCAATTTGCTGCATTGTCAAGCCTAACTCATCTAAATCATCTTGGATTTCTTTGAACCAATTATTCTTGGTTTTACTTTTGCAAAAGTAGTTGAAAATGTGTTTCAGTACCCTGGTTTCTGGTAGTCTTTTTAATGTTGATGCTTTTCAGGATTTCACGGACACCTTTTGATTTGTTTGTCTCTTATTTATTTATTTATTTATTTATTTATTTATTTATTTATTTATTTATTTATTTATTTATTTATTTATTTATTTATTTATTTATTTATTTATTTATTTATTTATTTATTTATTTATTTATTTATTTAGCATATGGCTTTACAGATACAACACACAATGATTTTGAAGAACAAACTGTATATATCCAGGTTATTTATATAGCTAACCGTCTCTGGAAGTGCATGAGCAAAGTCACTGATATCGTCACTGTACTTTCTTTTTGGCCATTCGTTGATAATGTGCAGGATGGTCTGCTTAGAGGCACCACAGTCACAGTTAGGTGTAGGAATTCTTTTCCACTTGTAGTAGAAATCTGCGCAGTTACCATGGCCCGATCATATCCTGTTAAGAGTAGACCAAGTTTTCCATGGAAACTCAAATCCAGGTGGTAGTGACGATCTTATGTGTTGCAAAGTTGACTCAGGCCTAGTATCTTGTCTTCCCTGCCATTCCTTAGTAATATTGAAGTTTGTATTCTTCAGTTCTGTTGCAGTTCTAATTGGTGGATTTCGGGACCTTAGACGATTCAGATGAACATCGGCGATGTCATTTATTGGTAATTGGGGATTATTTATTAATTTCTTAAATTCCCTGAGGAGAGCATTTTTACGTCGAAGATCTGGTGGGGAGATATGGCTGAGAATAGGTAGACAATATATGGGTGTAGACCTGCCAGTGATGAGACGCATCGTGGTGTTGAGCTACGTATCTATTAGGTTGGTGTGAGGGCTATTCACCCAAACAGGAGCGCAGTACACAGCAGCCGAGAACACAAGTCCCAAAGCGGTGCATCGGAGTAAAGTTGCTGTTGAACCCCAAGTTGCACCACATAATTTTTGGATTACGTTGTTGCGAGTTCTTACTTTGGATTGGACGTTACGAAGGTGTTGTCTAAAGGGGAGTGTTCTATCTAAGGTAACTCCTAGGTATTTAGGGAATCTATTATGTCTCAATAACTGATTTCCAATGTACACCTGCAATTGTTTGTTAGCCATCTTGCTGTTTAGATGGAAGCAGCATACTTCTGTTTTATTGGCATTAAGTGTAAGTCTCCACAATTTAAAGTACTGTACCAACACTTTTATGTCATCCGTTAAGGTCATCTCGGATTTCTCGAATGTTGTATCTCTGGTAGCAATAGCCCAATCATCGGCATATCCAAATTTTCTTGAAAATGTGCAGGCATGTCTGAGATATATAGGCTAAATAAGATTGGAGCAAGAACAGAACCCTGAGGAAGTCCATTATTTAATGTTCTTTTGGTACTCACAGTATTCCCCATATGTACTTGGAAAAGTCTTTGGCTTAGCATATTATTCAAGAGCCGGGCAGTCGTCTTACATGGTATCACTTTCAGAAACTTGAAGAGTAGGCCATCCTTCCAGACTGTATCATAGGCTGCTGTCAGATCAATAAAAGTCACTGATGTCTTAAGTTTTCTCCGATAGCCTGCTTCTATATAAGTTGTAAGATACATTATTTGGTCTGTAGTGCTTCTGTTCAGTCTGAATCCTGCCTGCTCCACTGCGATTTTCTCGAGGATCTCGGAGCCAATTCTATTGAGAGGGAGCCTTTCTAGTAATTTATATGTCACACTAAGCAGGGCAATAGGTTGATAGTTTTCTGGTTCATCGCTGGCTTTGCCTTTCTTCAAGATGGCTATGAACTTTGTTTTTTTGAATAGCTTTGGCAATTGCTCACTCTGTAGGATGTTCGTGAAGAAGGTGGACAACCATACTCTAGCTCTATCTCCACAATGAGAAAATAACAACTGATAGTGCCTTTTGAAGCATTCTATATCACCTTGGTGTAGAGACTGGATCATACTTGTGACATGTGCAGGTAAAAGCTGAATAATAATGTCACTACATGCAGATCACCTCCATTGGGGGTGTGCCTGAAAAGAGCTGCACCACCTTGGGATGAGGACCCGAGTTTACTTTTACCATCCTGCAGACACTATAAATGTGTAGGTGCATAATCGATTAACAACACTGCTTTTCTGGGAAGGTTTATTGACAGCAAAAAAAAAAAAAAAAAAAAAAAAACTCAACACTGGGACAAATTGAATCGGTTATTTGAGAAACCACACATGTCCATTTTTGGACAAAATGGGTTTAGTGCATATATGTGAACATTATATGTATTCGCATCTTTCATAGAGAAATCATACATGTCTGCCTAATTTCAAGGGTTTTACTGGGACCTTGATAATCGTGTTTATTTGAGTAAGCACACATGTCCAGGACATGAGTTGTTTCTCAATTAAACATTTCTGGTGGCAACCATATCAACTAATGACAATGGTCTCTATAATTGTCGCTGTTAGACAGCTGTTGTTGTAGTTCATCATGGAAGAAGCGAATGTTGATATGGACGTTAAAGGAAGGAAAAAGGGACCTAAATAAGTAGAGTACAACTGTGAGATTATAAAGAGAGCTCGCGTTAAGGGCTTACAATATGAAAACTGGAAAGGGGAAATAGTGCAAGAAAGACATCGTGGGGAAGCATGCAAGTAAGTATACACAACATAACCTAAATTATTAACTTGAATGTTTGACTGTCTCAGCTTCTAGATGTGTTTATTGACGTTTAGCTTGGTCTATGATTTAACAGATGTGCAAATCAGTGCTGCTTGAGGATTACTGAGGAGCAACAATGGGAAGTGTTCAACAAATTCAGAAGTTTTGACACTAAGAATGAACAGGACGCATATTTACACAGCCTGATGGAAGTTGTCCCAATACAGAGAAGAAGGCCACGTGTTATGGATGGAGGTAAATCAAAAAGTCAAGGATCAAATATAGGATATCAACGTCATCTTCAGGACAGTACGTAGTATGTAAGTCTGCATTTATTGGTATACATGGTATCACTCCAAATCGTGTCTGTAGACTGGCTAACCTACTAGCTTCAGGAAAATCCCCTATTGATAAACGCAGAAAATGTGTACCTGATAATGTTATCAGTGGAGAGATAACAAGTGCAGTCATGGACCATATAGCTTCTTTTCCATATAAGGAAGCCCACTACTCCGGGAAAGACTATAAGTATTTAGATGAGGAACTTAATGTCAAGCAGATGTTTGAACTTTTCAAGGATATGCATCCTGATACAAAAGTTAAGTATCACTATTATCGCAAAGTGTTCCTAGAACGGTTCTCTCTGTAATTCGGACGACCTCAAGTTGACGTCTGTGGTGATTGTGAAGGATTAAATATTAAGATTAAAAGTAAAAGTCTTAATGCAAATGCTAAACGTGTGGCACTAGCTGAGCTCCAGATTCACAAGCGTAAATCTAACAAGTTTTATGGGAAAGTGAAAGACGTGGAAGTGTTAATGCAGACAAGGAATGATATAGCAGCTATTAGTATTGATTACATGAAGAATCTCCACCTACCCACCATTCTTGTTCAGGAGTCATTTTACCTTCGGCAGCTCATACTTAATATTTTTTGTATACATGATCACAGAACAGGAAAAGCAACTTTTTTCGTGTACCATGAAGTTGTTGGGACTAAAAGCCCAAACGAGGTTTGTTCATTTATTATACAATACCTTGAAAGTGTTCCACATGACGTGAGGGAATTACATGTGTTTTTCGATGCTTGTGGTGCACAAAATAAAAACCACACAGTCCTACGAATGTGGCTAACACTGACAGGCCAAGGTTGGTTCAATGTCATACACCACTATTTCCCTATACGAGGTCACTCGTTCATGTCTTGCGACCGAGATTTCAGTGTCATCAAAAGGAAGGTGAGGAGGACCAACAGAATTTATTTGCGAAGGATTATGTTGAACTAATAATAATATCGAGCAAAAAAATCAATTTACAGTCATTATGGTGGAAACCTCTGATAATATACTGCAGTTCAAAACATGGTGGCCCCAGTTCTACAAGAAAAATACTATTTCCGTAGAATTGTGTGGTAAGCATTTAGGTAGAGAACATAAAGTACCTTTCCAAATAAGCAAATTTCGTCATTTTACCTTCAAGAGTGACATTAATGGATCAGTAATTGCAAGGCCCTACATTGACATTGTGGCAAGTCATACATTTCGGCTGTCCGCAACATCTTCAGTGCCATCATTACCCACTGTGAAAGCATACCCAAAAGGCCATCTCCCAATCAATGAGCAAAAAATTGAAGATGTGAAGAAGTTACATAGATATTTACCCGATGAGGATGAAATCAACAGCTCCTACGACAAGATTTTCTCCTGGTCTACTATTAATAGGCAGGACACATCTGAGGACCTTGACTAAAAGGCATGTCAAGACATTCTCTTGGCTTTGTTGTTAACAGCGAAGATGTCCCTAAGTAACTATAATAATATTGTTAAGATGGACAATGTTAGAAAATGTTTTGAATTTTTGAATGTAAAGTTGTTGTATGAAGGGAAATTTAAAGATGTAACTTTATTATATATTAAAAGTGTGATAGTAGTGTGCTTAAATGTTTGTAAGCATTAACCCATTGCCTTGCAATGACGGAAATATCCGTCATTGTCCGCGGGTTGCCATAAATGCAATGACGGAAATTTCCGTCCACCCTCTTTATTGCTTTGTTGAGGTTTCCAAGGATACATATCGATATTTCTTTGCAATCCCAACATGAGATGGCGACTACTGTGTGTGAGTCTGTGATATCCGTAGTAGATAATGGTGTAAGATGCAGTGAAAAATGTGGCAAATGCAGAAGAGTAGTTAAAAATGGGATTCTGTGTCGTAAGTGTGATGAATGGTACCATTTTCGTTGTGCAAATATTGTAAATAGGACTGATATTGAAGAAAGTGAGTGGCTGTGTCCCGAGTGTAAACAAACTGATAGTGAGGCAGAACAACAAGAAAGAGAGAGACTCACGAAACTATAAGATTTTAGGAGTGCTACAAGAGGACTTATGCGCACTGAAACATGAAAATGAAAGCTTAAAGGACAGAATAAAGAAACTGGAAGATAAAGAAGACATTGGAGAAGAAAGATCGCCGTGGACAGAAGTGACGCGTGGCCATTTTAGGCCTAATGTTAAACATATGGGAGAAACTTTGTACAACTTAAAACCGGGAAAAAACTCTTTGCAGTGCCAAAATAGATTTCAGTTACTTCAGCAAGTTCCAGAAGAAGACACACCAAGTTTTCCAAATAATTTTAAATCCAGTGGAGGTAACCTACAGTAGAAGAAAACCAACCGAAAGTCAAGATCGCCAAAGATTCATCTCTACGCAGACAGTCAAGGGCGGGGTATGGCAGAAGGCATCAAGGATGAGCTGCTGAATCCAGAGACTGAGGCTTTAGGGCTAATAAAACCAGGTGCCAAAACTGAAGACGTACTTTCAAGGTGTGATCCTGTGTTAGAGAAGGACAATTATGTGGTGATTGTGAGTGGTACAAATGACATTGCTGCAAATGAAGGTGAGGAACTATTTACGACTCTCAGAGGTAAGATTTTCAAACTACCTGACTCAATAGTAATTGTAGTAAATGTGCCACCCAGGTATGACCTTTTAGAGGACTCATCTGTGAACAAAGCTCTACATGATGTAAATATAAAAATCAGGAGATTATGTAAGAGTTTTAGAAATGTCTATGTAGTAGATACTTTAGGTCTTGGCAGGCTAATGTTCACTAGACATGGGTTACATCTAAATGGTAATGGAAAAGCAACTCTCTGTAGACAAATTGCTACAATTATCAACAGAGATTTGCAAACTAATCTGTACTTAAGAAAACCCATACCACTAAACTGGCACATACAGGGAAACTTGCCAGAAATCTCAGACCCTTAAATCAAGATCTATGTACAAGGATCTGGGTTCCAGGGAAGTTCTCAACTCATGAGTCAAACGTTACCCAGTTGCAACAGTCAAGTTTTAGGGAGGAAGGAGGTCTGAGATTGCTCTTGGTAAACAGTCAGAGTGTAGTAAATAAACAGTTAAAATTCGGTACATTGATGGAATCTTATGAGACGGATGTGGTGATAGGAGTGGAATCGTGGTTGAGAGAAGGGGTGGGTAATACAGAAGTATTTCCAGAAGGGTATACAGTCTATCGTAGAGACCGAGGAGATAAAAAGGGAGGAGGGGTATTTATTCTGGTGAAGGAAACTTATTGTTCGCATGAATGGTTTACTGATGAAAGGGATGAAATATTAGGGATAAAATTAGTTTGTCATAATATGAAGGAGGTGGGAATTATAGGAACATATAGGCCTGGAAGAGAGGAAAGAGACATGGAAATATTTGAGAAAATAATAGATTATACTCATAAAAACAATAATGATACGGTAATAATTGGGGGAGATCTAAACTTTCCTGAAGTTGAATGGAATGGAGCTGCAAGTGAAGCCCATGAACAGAAACTGACAAATAAGTTAATTTGGGAGGGAGGATTTACACAAGTAGTACAAGAACCAACTCGTCTCAATAACTTGCTAGATGTATTCTTGGTTAAACCATGGGAAATTGTTGATAAAACTGAGGTAATTGAAGGAATAGGTGACCATAAGGCTGTAATAATGGATGTAGGACTCGTACCAAAAATGCATAATAAGAGGGTACAAAAGACAAGAAATTATACAGAAAAACTAAAGTTGATGAATTTGGGACTTACCTTAAATCACAATTCAGTTGTTGGATAAGTGAAGGGAATAATGTGGATACACTTTGGGCTAAATTTAAAGGAATCATTTGGGAAGGAGAGAAGAGATTTGTACCTGTTAAGAAGGGTAAAATGACCTCAGACCCTGTTTATTACACAAGGGAAATAAGAAAATTAAAAAGAAAATGTAGAATAGTAAACAGGAAAATAAAAGAAGGTAGGGAGAATAGAGAAACTAGAAAACAGCTAATGAGGGAACTGAATAGAGTGAAAAAGGAAGCAAAAGAGAATTATATGAATGGCATTCTTCAAGAGGGTAATGACCACAAAGGGAAATGGAAAAAGCTGTATTCATATATTAGGAATCAAAAAGGAAAAGGAATCCAAATTCCTACAATGGTGGGAGAAGGGGGTGAACACTATTTAACAGATACTGAGGAAGCAAACCTCTTTAGTAGGGAATTCCGAGATTCAGTAGAAGATTGTCAGGACTTGGAAACCGTAACAGGAGATAGAGAGGGAGAGACACAGAGGGGAAACAAGAAGGTTCTCATTCACAAATGAAGATATTTTCAGAGAAATCCAACTGCTTCAGCAAGGAAAAGCAGCAGGAAGTGATCAAATTACTGGGGAGGTATTAAAGACAATGGGGTGGTATATAGTGCCTTATTTAAAATTTCTCTTTGACTATGTCATAAATAATAGTGTGATACCAAAGGAATGGAAGGAATCTATAATAATACCAATTTATAAAGGAAAGGGTGATAAAAGGAAACCAGAGAACTACAGACCAATCAGCCTGACCAGTATAGTTTGTAAAATACTGGAGAGTTTAATAGCAAAGTACATCAGAGGGATATGTGATGATAAAAATTGGTTCACGAGGAGCCAGTATGGATTTAGAAAGAAATTTTCTTGCGAGGCACAACTGGTGGGATTTCAGCAGGACATATCAGATCAGTTAGATTCAGGAGGCCAGTTAGATTGCATAGCCATAGATCTTTCCAAAGCCTTTGATAGAGTGGAACATGGAATATTATTAAAGAAATTGGAGGGAATAGGATTGGACGTAAGTGTTACGTTGGATAAGAACATTTCTAAATTCAAGGGTTCAGAAAGTCAAAGTAGGAAATAATATATCACAGGAAGAGAAAGTTTGGAAGGGAATTGCACAGGGTAGTATAATCGGTCCGTTACTTTTCTTAATATGCGCAAATGATTTAGGGAACAATATAACATCGAAAATAAGATTGTATGCAGATGACATAATTGTTTATAGGGAAATAAATAACATTGAGGATTGTTCAGAATTACAAAGGGACCTTGACAGTATCCAAGAATGGGTTGAAGAAAATAATATGAAAATTACTGGAGGCAAATCAACTGTTACAACATTTACAAACAGGAGCTTTAAAACTGAATTTGAATATACTTTGGATGAGGTAGTTATCCCTAAAGATGGCAAGTGCAAATACTTAGGTGTGAGATTTGAAAGTAACTTGCACTGGAAGGGTCATGTTGATGACATTGTTGGGAAAGCATACAGATCGTTACATGTCATAATGAGGCTACTTAAAGGATGCAACAAAGAATTAAAAGAAAAAAGTTACTTAAGTATGGTTCGTCCATTATTGGAATATGCAAACAGTGTTTGGGATCCTCACCAAGAATACCTAATAAAAGAACTAGATGGTGTGCAGAGGAAAGCAGCAAGGTTTTTGACAGGGGATTTCAGGAGAAAGAGTAGTGTATCAGAAATGTTAAAGGAACTTGGGTGGGAAACTTTAAGTAAGAGAAGGGAGAAAACTAGACTTATAGGATTATATAGAGCCTATACAGGAGAAGAAGCATGGGGAGATATCCGTGAGAGGCTTCGGTTGGAAAATAATTATATTGGTAGAACTGACCACAAGTACAAAATTAGAAGGAATTTTAGCGGAAGCGATTGGGGTAAATTTTCTTTCATTGGGAAGGGCGTGAAGGAGTGGAACAGTTTACCAGGGGTAGTGTTTGATCCTTTTCCAAAATCTGTACAGATATTCAAGAAGAGAATAAACAACAACAGAGATAATAAATTAAATGTTAGAGGGCATTCGACCAGTGCAGGATATTGTAAATAATAAATGTGTGTGATTAAATTAATTCCATCCCCTGGTCTAAGGAGTTTGGACAGCCCAAGTAGGGGACTGCCTGTAGGGGTGAAGTACAGTGGAGACTTCGAGGGCCCTGGGACTGCTACGGTAGCTGTGAAGGCCCTTCAGGAACTCTGAAAAGTGGTGGCAAAAGGGGCTCTGGTTAAGACGCAGCAGGTCGTTATGCTACTTAGGTTCCAAAATGGGTAAAATATAAATATGTAAATAAATTCAATGTTAATTTAAATCTTATACCAGTTGTATAGTATTATCAGAAGTAATTTCACATACCGTACTGTATATGAGTTGACTATGTTTGTAAGATATTATAAGTAGAATTTTGTAAACAATATAAATTTATTAAGGATGATGTGTGTGTTTAATAGAAAAAATTATTAGCGTAAATTGTATAATATTGTATTCTAGGAAAATTTTCTTTGTCTCCTGTTAATTTAAAATTTAGTGCTTGACAATAATGTATTTTAGTGTACCATTTGCCACCGAGGTAGACACCTCATTTGCAAATAAAGAGATTTTGATTTGATTTTGATTTGAACATGTCTACGAGATGTTGGTAATCTATTTCAGCTATCTTTGCCCTTCAGCTACGTATTTCGCCGCCAAAGAGTCTAAATACAATCGAGTAAATTGCCGCGTAAAGCTTTAGTGAAGGTAAAGTCAACGTTATGGCCGACTCGGATGAAGCTCGAATATTACGTTTTTTTGGAGGAAAGCGATGTCAGTGATGGTTTTCCCGATGAAAGTGATACTGAATTACCTTCGAGTAATTCCAAAGAATTAGATGACATTATTGAAGAAAATGAAGACTGGGATGCAGGTGGGCGTGTGCATAACCTAGAAAACTGAACGTGTACAAAAATAGACCATGTACCAAATAATATGTGGTGTAATCTTGCTACAACAGAGTTCAGTTCTCCAAGCCCCATAGTTTTTCTTCTGCTGAAAGAAGGTATTGATCCAGTTTGTCAGCCTTGTATTTATTATTATTATTATTATTATTATTATTATTATTATTATTATTATTATTATTATTTCGTTGTGCCTGACTAATGAGCGCAATTAAACTTATTTAGCTGATGTCGTTGCCTTTTCCTTCTCCCAAAATCTCTTCATCTTCTCACTGTGGCTTTTCTTGTGAGGTCTGCTATGACTGCAGAGGAAAAAATCCCAAGGGAAAGAACAGGGGTGAATCCCACTATGAATGTGATAAGTGTAAGGTGACATTACATGTATATGAGTATTTTAAGATCTACCACACTGTGTTGAACTATTGTTAGAATGTGAACTGTGTTTCATTGTGTTAACTTGCTGTAGCAAAAGTGTTCTCTTTTAAGCCAGATTAAATCGCAATCAATGTATATTTATTTTCAAGAAAAATTGCAGTTCAATGGGTTAAATAACCTCATTTTGTTATGTTTTTGCAAGCAAGAGTTCTTTTATTTGAGAAATCACACATGTCCAGTGATTTTCAGTCCCATATCACTTTTGTTTGAAAACTTTTTTTTTTTTTAATTGACCAGAATTATTACAAAAGATGTGATAAATAATTGGTATAAAAACTAGACACAAATTCCAAACATTAGAAGCTGTAGGCATTTTTTTCCACTTTTCTCAAAACTAGTAGTAGTGGACATGTGTGCTCAAATAACCAATTCAATTCATCTCTAAACTATTTACTGAACAAGGCAGTAGACATACAAGAATGTTTTTTTTTCTGTTTCAGTAAAATATCTTTCAAAGCCCTAGGATTTTTTAGATTTTCCTATGCGCATAGGCTGCAGTTGGTGAGTTTCAGGGGCATTACTGAAGAACCAAACTTTCACTCTTTGTTTTTTCATTTTGTGCCCAGGTGCACTCTTTTAATTTCTTGAAGCAAGTGATTTTTTGGATAACATTTTAAAATTCAAACCTGTCTCATCCACATTGAAAATGTGGTCTTTACTGTATCCTTGCAGAAATTCATCGATTTTAGTTTTGAAAATGTCTTCAGCATCAATATCGGCAGATAACCTTTCCCCACAAGCATTTACTTGATGCATGCCGTACCTATTTTTTTCTTTTCTAGCCACCCTGCAACAAGCCCTTTACCCTCCTCGCCTATCAGTTCGGATAACATCTTGGCTTTTTCTTGAATAACTGGTCCTGATAATGCGACTCCCTTTTCTCTTTGTTGCTTGAATCATGTTATCATTGCCTCATTTATTTTATCATTTTTGACAGGTCTTCATAGTTTTCTTGTTAGGCATTTTTAG
Source organism: Anabrus simplex (assembly GCF_040414725.1). Taxonomy (NCBI): domain Eukaryota; kingdom Metazoa; phylum Arthropoda; class Insecta; order Orthoptera; family Tettigoniidae; genus Anabrus; species Anabrus simplex. The sequence continues at coordinate 225,172,146 of NC_090267.1, forward strand.
TGCATGATCTTCAAACTTATTTTTTGTTTTCACCCAGTCAGAAACTGAGGAAACACCAACACATATTCTTCTGCTGTTTACATTTTCACACTCACGATGCTTTGTGAATATGTTTCCTATGACTAAGTAGCCCAATCTTGGCATGAAACGTATGTGACGTATGCATTACTATAACCGTATTCTTAAAACGAGAGAGATATCTGAATTGTATGATTTACAGTAAAACCTCGTTAATTCGAAATCGTTGGAGTGCAAAAATCGGACTTCGAATTACATTATTTCGAATTGACCGCCAACACATACTTTGGAAATGCCAACCCTTGCGGCGTCGCAATATATTCTAAGACCCGTTACTGCATGCACCTTGATTCACAGCAAGTACAGTGGAGACAATACACGACACACTATGAGATATCGAGGGACAGTGATTAGAGCTCTGTCTAGCGGAGTGACCTGGAGTTACTGATTCTGTCATAAGAGCACGTGTATTTGTTTGTGAAGTTTTTGGCGTTATTTATGCATTTTCATTAAGTTGACATAAGTAAATAGTAGCGTGTGTCATTCCTTTATATCTCCTGTCAATATGAGTGGAAAGACGTGTCCTGTGTTTGGCTGCAATAATTATGAAGTGCAGAAGGATTTGCGGTCTTTCTTCCGTTTTCCTCGTGGCAAGAAAATTTAAGTAAACACTGTGTTTGCATATATATTCTTCCAGTTACAAAGATATTTTTATAGTACTTCCTAAACTTCTGACCTGTGTGACCCATATTTTAACTGGGTTAAAATAGAATTTATTTTATTGTATTAGTGCAGCAGTTAACCTTCAATACCGATGTGGTGTTGTAGGTGTAGTCTGTGGGTTTCTTATTTAATTCAGGGATATGCATATGTGTTTGTGGATGGTTGTGTTCCAAAGTTACCCCATTTGGAATGCCGTAATGCATTGTCAAGAACTGAGGAAAATATGGGTGATTTAAGAAATGTACATATTTTGTTGAAACAATATGATGATGCAAATTTGCTTTACCCTAATGTAATGGCAAGTATTGCTATAGGGAAATTTTGAATGTTTTTGCAGCTAAATTTATAGATTTTCCTTTTTTCTGGTAGTGGGCTTCAAGTTAAAAGGAAAATTGTCCAGCTCTTAAATGTAAATTCATTGAATTACGTGTGTAAGGAATGTGCCGATATTTTTATTGACAACTGTCCTAATGTGATGATACAAAGCTTTTAAATGAGAAAAAAGACAAATCTAGCTGTGAAAGTTCAGGCAGGTATGCTAAAGCTTAAAAAGTAATGCATAAATGAAAGATCAAGCCCTTTCACAGCAGTCCATTTCACATCTTGATTATATGTCTAATTTCAGTCTTTAAATAATAACATGTTAAATAATTCTTCATTCATTTATCCAGAATTGCTTTAGCAACTTTTAAGTTAATATTTTAGTGACACTTTCTTTCTAGACGTAATTTATTTATCCATTTCCGTATTTACATTTCCATTGATATTTGAATTTACACGGCCGACTTGATGTGTCGCTCTAACTAGCTCCTTGCCGGCCTTGACAATCGGGTCCACGCACTGTAATCGGAGTAGTTAGACAGCTCGACACGTGGCGCTGGCAGCCTATTTGATGTAGAAATGCATACTTCTTTACGGGAGAGATATTGACTTTGATTGCGGATTTATCGTAATTTAGAGTTATGGAGAATGTTACATGGGGTAATACTGTTAAAATGATTAATCTTAAAGGATACTTTTGTTGATATGTGCCAAAATAACGTCGTGAAATGAAACTGTGGAGAGATGGAGTAGTCCAGCTGACGTTCTGATATTGACTCTGATTTTCAATTTATCTTAATTTAGGGAATAAAAGAGTATGTTACATTGACTAATACTGTTAAAATGATTAATCCTAAAGGCTACTTTCATTGATATGTGCCAAAATAACGTCGTAAAATGAAACTGCGGAGAGTTGGAGTAGATACCTCAAATATTATTATAATATTTATAGATCCACCTGTTCAGTACAATACAATATAAGATGGAGTAGTCCAACTGACGTTCCTTAACTGTGAGGAATAATAGTAATCGCTTTTATTATCATGGCATTTAGATACGTAGCAGAACTTACCACAATACTTTTGTCTTCTGATGTTAACCTTGAGATTAAGAGTCATTTTTCAATTAGAGTTTTAAAATTCTCCAAGGGTTGCTCTCAGAAAAAGGACTGGACAAAACATAAAAATCCTACTTTTTCCTATATTCGTTGGATGGATAATATAAGTATTTTGACTCAAACATGTTTAAATTTTAATTTCCATATGTATAGTTTCAGATTACATTTCATTCATATCTTTCATTAGAATTTTAAATACCGGACAAGTTGGCCGTGCGGTTAGGGGCATGCAGCTGTGAGCTTGCATCCGGGAGATAGTGAGTTCGAACCCCACTGTCAGCAGCCCTGAAGATGGTTTTCCATGGTTTCTCTTTCTCACATCAGGCTGTACCTTAATTAAGGCCACGGCCGATTCCTTCCCACTCCTAGCCATTTCCTATCCCACTGTCGCCATAAGACCTTTCTGTGTGGGTGTGACGTAAAACAAACAGCAAAAAAAGAAGGAGAAGAATTTTAAACAAAAATTCACCGAGAGAAAAATATTTTGAGTAAATACATTGTAAACTGCTCATTGCTCAGGTAACAACACTTCATATGTTGGCTTTACCGTCATAACAGTAATGGTTCATACTTGTCATTGTTTTAATGTTAAAGTTCAGATTATCTTAGATAAAAATGTGTTGTGTTGCTGTCATATGGCAAATATGACTCCGCCTAAAGGATTATTCAATGAAAAAATTTAGGGGTATAATATACGTGATTAGCTGCCACCCCCGGAGGCCCGGGTTCAATTCCTGGCCCTGCCAGGAAATTTCCAAAGCGGTAAGAGGGCTGGAACGGGATCCACTCAGCCTTGGGAGGTCAGCTGAGTAGAGGGGGGGATCGATTCCCACCTCGGCCATCCTCGAAGTAGTTTTCCATAGTTTCCCACTTTTCCTCCAGGCAAATGCGGGGATGGTACCTAACTTAAGGCCACAGCTGCTTCCTTCCCTCTTCCTTGTCTATCCCTTCCAACCTTCCCATCCCCAACACAAGGCTCCTGTTCAGCATAGCAGGTGAGGTCACCTGGGCGAGGTACTGGTCATCCTTCCCACTTGTATCCCTCAACCCAAAGTCTCACGCTCCAGGACACTACCCTTGAAGTGGTAGAGGTGGGATCCCTTGCTGAGTCCGAGGGAAAAGCCAACCCTGGAGGGGTAAACATATTAAGAAAGAAAGAAGATAAATACCTTAAATGGAAATGGAAAACTAAGATGAAAGTGCTAACTCTTTGAGCCACTCCGTAGTTTTGTCCTGGTCTACAAATAATTTGTGAAATAGGAAGTAAACTCATGTTCTCATCCCGAGGTGATGCAGCTCTTTCGAGGCACACCCCCATTGGACATGGGCTGCATGAACCATTTCAACCACATACCAGCCCTCATGCCATTCTTAAATTTCTGGCATTACCAGGAATCGAACCTGGGCCCCCGAGGATGGCAGCTAATAACACTAACCGTTACACTACTGAGGTGGACATTCATGAAATGATAGTGTCCCTTTGCTCTTTTTCTCCTGTTCTAAATACAGAAAGACACACAGCAATACATATTCAAATATTTCCAAACACAGGTAAAGAAAAGTAAATCACTACACCATTAAAAAACAAATTAGCACATAAATTAAAATTCTTGTTTAGGACGAAGATACAGCGAGAAAACACTTTGAGCCATTCATTACATTTGTTTTTGTTTGCTGAAAATTTCTGGTCGAAGTACAGAAAGGTGCACAATAATGTCACAAATTCAAAGAGTTATAAACACAATTTTAAAAATACAATCACCACACAAAATTAAACTCACTAGTGCATAACTATCAGCTCAAATTATCAAGCCAACAAGCATCTTATTGCGAACACATTGCCAACATTTACGACAGCAAAACAATATAAATAAAACTGGAAATGCGGCAGTATGGTGAAATTTTTCAATTACAGCTTTATGCTGGGTTTCACAAGCAATTGTCAAGGCCGGTATAAGTAGCGCAGCGAGGGATCCTGTCGGCCATGGAATTTAGCGTGAATTTTCAGGTCACCCCACTAGGAGTGCCACTTGCAAATTGTCTCCCATTTTAACAAGGCTAAATGCAGGAGTGTCGCGTATTGTCTCTACTGTATTTGTTCACAGTTTAAAGCTCTCAAATGCCATGTAAAAAAAAAATGATTTCCAAAATGTATCCAATAAGGTGCATTTACAGTATTCAAATAACTCACCGGCAAACATAACCTCATGCAATTAAATCAAAAGAAAGAAAACATGATTCAGAGATGAGGAGAAATCTATACTGGCTAGCCTGTGCAAGTGTTTTATTCATTGGATTACTGTACTGTACGCATTTTAGATGCCTTATGCTTGCACGGAAAGTACCCGATGCCCTTAAAACAACGCGGGATATCGAACTTTCCTATGACGAGGGGAGAAAGTCTCTTGCTTCCGTCCACATTACAACAACAGTACAGTGACTATACTTGCACGATTTCCCGCCATGTAACTTCTAGAACCCTTCGATGCGTGCAATCGCCTTGATTCTCAGTTTAAACTTTTCAAATGCCATGGAAAACACTATTTCAGAAATTTATCCAACAAGGTGCATTTACATTGTTCAAATAATGCACTTGTATAAAACAATAACTAACATAACCTCACGCAACGAAAGGAAGAAAAACACGATTCAAAGACGAGGAAAAATTATGCTGGCTCCCCTGTGAAAATGCTTTATATTTTGAATTACTGTACTGTCTGTGCATTTTAAAATGCCTTGTACTGGCATGGAAAGTGCCCAACGCCCTTAAAACATCGTGGCTTTTCGAACTTTCCTATGACACGGAAAGGAAGTCTCTTGCTTCCATGTGCACAGCATATCAACACAGTACATTTCCCGGCTGGCAATTATCTCCTTTAAAACCATAAGTCCGTCCTGCCTCAGGCAATGCAGTTTCATCTGCGTTGACAGTATTGTTTGGTGCATACGAATTGATTGTAGGCTGTAAGCCACGCTTTTTCACCAACTGTCAGCATCGCCAGTGTTTGCGGATTCTACCTTTTTGCACACTGTCTGCTACGTGATATTGTGGCGTTCCTTAAAACGCCCAATACAAAATGATTACAATTCCGCTTGAACAAAGCAGATAGAAAGCACACTGTCGACGCGCTGAAGTAGGTGAAAGTTCGCAAAGTTACCCCTTCACGTTCCGGAAGATGCGTTCTTTCATGATGCGGAGAAATTTTAAATTTAAATTACTCTGTAAAATACTTTTTATTTTCAAAATGTAAAGGCAGTTTTGAATTAAAAGTCTGAATTTCGGTAACGGGACCGCCATTGTTCTTTGAATTGCAAATTATCCGTATTTCAAATTAAACGATTTAAATAACATGCATAACCGTACCTCATATTTCCGGGAACGAAAGCTGCTTCGAATTAGGCGAGATTTTGAATTAACCAATTTCGAATTATCAAGGTTCTACTGTATTGTGATTTTCAGAAGTTCATGTTGAAGTTCAAGAACTTACGATGTAGGGCCTGTCTGTGTTTTCTTTCTTTCTTGTGCTTGAATGTTGTTGTTCTTGCTTTTGGAGTAAAAATGGGGAAACCACAAAAAACACTCTTCAGTTCTGCCAAAAGTGGGGTTCAAATTCACCATCTCCTGAATGCGAGCTCACAGCGACATAACCAGTCACTCGGTTTCTTCTGCATTTTCATGTTTCTCCTTGTCTCTTCTTTCTGGTGCTTCCTCTTCCCGCACTGACCTATCATTGTGCTTATTTTACATCCCCTTTCATTACAAAGACACACTCAAATATTTTAAGAAATGGCAGTCTTATAGAATACTCACTCTTGATCAATCTATGTAAAGCAATTAAAGAAACTGAATATGAACATAATACAAGGGCCATTTTAAAACAGAGCACATTTTTCAAATGGTACAATGCTTGTTGACATTAACAAAATAAAACTAGAGTAAGTTAGAAAGTCATTGGCGTGGTTTCTTGTCTTCTTCTTTCTTTCAGGATTCTGCAGCTGTTGATCGAGAGAAACATGATGTGGATGGAACTTATGTATAACAGTTTACATTTTCACACTCACGACGCTTTGTGAATGTTTCCTGTGACTGCATGAAAAGTTAATGTTGAAGTTAAAAAACTTACGATGTAGGGCCTGTCTGTGTTTTCCTTCTTTCTTTCTTTCTTTCTTTCTTTCTTTGTTTCTTGTCAGCTTACTGTCAAAAATGATAAAATAAATGAGGCAATGATTTTATGATTCACGCAGCAGAGAGAGAAGGGAGTCATTATCAGGACTAGTTATTCAAGAAAAAGCAAAGATGTTATCTGAACTGATGGGCGAGGAGAGTAAAGAGTTTGTTGCAGGGTGGCTAGAAAAGAAAAAGTAGGTACGGTGAGCATCAAGTAAATGTATAACATGGGCTGTTATAATTTGAACATTGTAAATACCGATACTTCTCTGCTCCATTAATTTGCTTAGTTACAAGGCTATGATGTCCTTATGTTTTTTTTCCGTTACAGTACACTGATTGCATTGTGAATTCCTTGTCAGTTACTTTGTGATTGCTCAAGACGTAGGACTTGAGGGAAGATGGTATTTATTAATGCTGAAAAAGCTGATATGTTAATGCTGTATGGAGAATGTATGAGAATGCTGCTCATCTCATGCTCTGTACATGGAACGATATCCCAATAAACGTCATCCATCTCGACAATTTTATGTGAACTTCTTCAACCAACTACTTGAAATTGGAAGTGTAACACCTAGTAAGCGTAACAGAAACAAATGAGGGACTGGAGAAGAGGGTAAAATTAACGTTCTAGCTGCTGTTGCCGTAGATCCACGTTAGTTCTCGTGCAATAAACAAGAAAGTGGCATGAGTCAGCATACTATGCGTTCTCCACTGTTATACATAAGTTCCATCCATATCGTGTTTCTCTCCATCAACAGCTGCAGGGAAACAATTTTGAGAATCATGTTAACTTCTGTACAGGGCATTAAGACAAGATACACCAGATTTATTGCATACCTTCTCTTGTGATGAAGCAACATTTACAAATCATGGCCAAGTAAGCCACCAAAACATCCACTTTTGGCCTGCGAACAATCCCCAGTGGCTTCGTCAGTGGAACGTCAACGTCCGTGAGGTTTAAAATGTGTGGTGTGGAATAGCGAACCATCATCTCATAGGCCCTTTTTTCATAGAAAGAACACTGTATTCTCAAAATAGCTCAACCTTTTCATTCTCATTTTCATATTATTTATCTATGTAGCTAATGATAATATCAACTTGGATTCGGGGACAGGGGTTCGATCCCCACTGTTAGCATCCCTGAAGGTGATTTTCCTCAGTTTCCCATTGTCACACCAGGAACATGCTGGGGCTGTACCTTAATTAAGGCCATGGTTGCTTCCTTCCTGCTCCTAGCCCTTTCTGTTCCCATCGTCGCCATAAGACCTATCTGTGTCGGTGCGACGTAAAGCCAGTTGTAAAAGTAAAATAAAAAGTATTTTATAATTCTGCTGTTTGTGAGTAAAAGTAAGGATAAAGAAAGAGGGTGTTCTGATCTTGCATTTGTATTATGTTACATACAACACTTTGGTATGAGAGTGTGGTTTTTAAGTGACATTCATTCCATGATTCCCATTCCTGCTGTTTCCAAAATACTGTATGAAGATGACTCTTTCTGTTGCAGTTTGGCACTCCAGGTATCTGCTACCAGTGATTTTGTGGTTGAGGATCTCAAGCTCTGCCCATCATTGAAGTGCTTAACTGCTGCCTTAATTTTGCTTAACAGATTTTAGTCCTTACATCAGATTGATCCTGTTGTCATTAGAAAAACAATCCTTCTTCTGACCAGCTAGCTGGTTCTAGTGTCCTGCAATATGTATATACGTACAGCTTTCTTTTGAGGAGATATCGAACTGGTTCCTGGGTTGAACCATCTTTTCTGAGATTGTTAACAAGATAAGAAAGTATTTATTTCTCAAGTGTATTTAATTTGTTGGATGTAAAATAAAGTGTATATACAGTCTATCTTAGGAATGGAAAACATATGTATCCTGTATAAAAATGCTGCATTCCGTGTGCAGGAAGAATTATCTGAACTAATTGAAATTTGTGATTTCTTATTTATGTGGAGTAACCTGTAACCTGTGAGGTAAAATCATTCTGTATTTTTAAAGATGCATTGGACTCACAAACCACATTTTAGTACTTGTTTTCGTTTGTAAAGGAAAGACTCACTAAAATGAAAATATTGATTTATACCTTCTAAAACGTTTCTTTTGGTGCATCTGTTTTATTTTTCTTCTTGATTTTGTTGTGCTAGTGATTTCTGTCAGGTTTTTATTTTGTATACCGTATTTTCTCACGTAATTAACGCACTCTTTAGGCGAAAACATTGGGTGCGTAAATTATTCAAGGAATTCAGATATTTAAAAGAATTATTTACAATTCATTTACATTTAAAAGATACATCAAATATAATATAAAGACAGTTGGTTCAACTCATACTGGGCGAGTTGGCCGTGTGGTTAGGAGCGCGCAGCTGTGAGCTCGCATCCGGGAAATAGTGGGTTCGAACCCCATTGTCGGCAGCCCTGAAGATGGTTTTCTGTGGTTTCCCATTTTCACACCAGGCAAATGCTGGGGCTGTTCCTTAATTAAGGCCACGGCCGCTTCCTTCCCATTCCTAGGCCTTTTCTGTTCCATCGTCGCCTTAAGACCTATCTGTGTCGGTGCGACGTAAAGCAACTAGCAAAAAGGTTCAACTCATGTACGGTTATCGTCATTTGGTGTAAAATTCCGGCTTGAGATTTTTTCTGAAGAGTCAATTAGGGTACATCAGGTAAGTTGGACATGTGGGTTTGAAGTACCGACACTGGAAAATATTCTTCCCGTTACGAGCTGACAATACGACCTGAAGTGAAATAAACATGGACTAAAAAATTACACTGGGCATCGAAGCAGGGACCCTGCTAGATTTCCCCAAGCCATTCATATCCAATCTTGTACGAGTGATGTGTCCATTCACCCTTTTTTCTTGGATACGAACGTGGATCCGTCACGAAAATTTTACTTTAGGCATTTTTTTGTTTTAGAACAATGTGGGATGCAAGCTTTCTGCCATCAGCTGTTACAGCAAGCATTGCAGTACATTGTTGTTTTTCGCTTCTGATAGCATGTACACTCGATGTCCCTTTCTTATCAATTGTTTGACTTTGTGGCATATGTAAACTGATTGGCATCTAACCTGTGGTTGCTATTTGGGAGATCAAATATTCCTTCACTTTACGCTTCTCAATCATATAATTTTTTTTTTGCTAGGGGCTTTACGTCGCACCAACACAGATAGGTCTTATGGCGACAATGGGATGGGATAGGCCTAGGAAGGTACAGCTCCAGCATTTGCCTGGTGAGAAAATGGGAAACCACGGAAAACCATCTTCAGGGCTGCCGACAATGGGGTTCGAACCCACCATCTCCAGGATGCAAGCTCACAGCCGGGCACCTCTACGCGCACGGCGAACTTGCCCGGTAATCTTAATCATAAGTTATGAGTTTCATTATGATCCATATTGACAACTGATCACTATCAAAGGATAGAGAAGGGTCCACCTATTCAATACCATAAGCTTGTATATTGTCTTATAAAACTGGGACTAGTTTTGACCCCATATATATTGAGTCATCTTCAGCCACGCTACAATTGGAAGACATGTGCACACACATATAACCAATAATAAATTAAGCACTTTGGTATGCCACAATTTACACTTGGATGTGTTGTGTTGTTTGGACTTCATCAATGTTTCAAATTAAGATTGTAAATTGTGGCATACCAAAGTGTTTAATTTATTATTGCTTATATGTGTGTGTGTTGTGAGATGAATCTTCTTCAGCTGCAGTCGCTTAAGTGCGGCCAGTATCCAGTATTCGGGAGATAGTAGGTTCGAACCCCACTGTCGGCAGCCCTGAAGATGGTTTTCCGTGGTTTTCCATTTTCACACCACGCAAATGCTGGGGCTGTACCTTAATTAAGGCCACGGCCGCTTCCTTCCCACTCCTAGCCCTTCCCTGTCCCATCGTCGCCATAAGACCTATCTGTGTCGGTGTGACGTAAAGCAAATGGAAAAAAAAAAAAAAAAAAAAAAAAAAAAAGATGAATCTTCATAGCAAGTTTTTACAACCGGATGCCCTTCGCGATGTCAACCTCATCATATGAGTTAATGAGACGAATTGAATGATGTGATATATGATAGTAGGGGAAGGGAGAAGGTGAAACCTGGTGCTGGCACATTGCCTACTCCTGTCGAATAGCACCAAGAGATTTTCTCAAGGCTTAACATCCCCATCTGATGGGGGAATCACCGTCAGGGGCATATACCTTCACCCCATATGAACACTGCAAAGTGTTTTGGGATTGAATTCAGGCTCTTGGCACTCAATGTGATGATTAGAAATTGTATACCACTACCTCTCCTACCCTGCTAACCAATATTCTGATGATGATTGTTTTTTCTTAGTGATCATGGCCACCATGTGGGCTTAAACCTCTTTCAGAGTATTTACCCCTATTCCCAAAAATATCAGTATCTCTCAATTCTCCCAAATATTGAGGTACTGAAAGTGTAGAAAACTCAATCCAATTCCAGCACAAGACAGACAGCTTCTTTGTGAATCTGTGAGCTTGCATTCAGGAGATGGTGATTTCAAATCCCACCTTCGGCAGGCTTGAAGATGGCTTTCCGTGGTTCCCCATTTTCCTAGCACTTTCCCATCCTTGCTTTGCCGAAAACCTTATATGTGTTAGTGCAACGTGAAACTACTAGAGTGGGGAAAAACATCGGACAGCTTCTAAGGTGAAAAGGAAGGATATCTAACCAGATGTTTTTACAAGTTTTAAGAATATTGATGTATGTGACCTGTTGCGTGGAAAGGGATCCAAAGTTGGCAATGGAAATTTTACAGTAGAGCTGAACATCAATGTCTGGGGAGTAAAAATTGCATTTCATGTTTTGACTTCTTGCGCTACCTGTGGATAGTTATGCAGCAGTTGAGTCTTTGCACTTGATGTCGTGAAAATTTTGTACGGTTGGTAAGAAAATTAGTGAAAGCTGTAATTGTGTTTTTCTCAAAATACAATTTTCTTAATAGTAACAGTCAATAATTAATGTATTCTGAAGTATTGCACACCTAGAAGCATGAACTCTGTTTTTAAAATACTCAGTATCTTATGACAATTTTCCAGCTACAAAAATCAAAAAAATGAAAAATTCTACTTTAGGTCCTGTGCAATGGGTCACATATAGTGAAATCTAAGCAAAACAGAGCCCAGATATACTTGAATTCATAGTATTTTAATTTACTTCTTCCTACTTAGAAAAACACACACATGAAGTGGGTTTGTAAAAGTCCATAATTTTAAGAAAAGAAAGCAAAAATCTTTACCAATGAGCTCAATAGAATACTCATTTTGTTGCAGGCTTTATTTAGAACCCAAGTACGATATAGTATATGTCAGAGCAGATCAGCTAAAGATCCAAACAGACTGGTCTGGTAAATAATTGTGATGTCAGGTGATAACATTGTGTTCTGTATGTGTTGATTGTTGAAAAAATAGGGAATGAGATGACTGTGTTAAACAAAAGTGCTTTCTCTAACCCCTCCATTCCTTCCTATCTGTCTAATACTTAGGCTGTCTAACTGCCAGGAGATTGAAAGCCAGATTACCAAACCAGCCAAAACGGGTGTAGTTTTAAAAGAAACAAGATGTAAACTGCTCTGTGTCATTGGTTCCCATAATCTCATTCGGGATGTAGCTCATCTGTAAATCCATGGGCTTTGATAAAACAGGATCCTGACAGTTAAAATGAGGATGTGAACCAGGCAATCCTTGTCTTTTAAGTGACTTCATTATAACATCCATCACAATGAATAGAAGAGGTGTTAACGACTTGAACAAAGCTTCTATTCCCACTGTACAACATTTTCACTCTGTCTTTGAGGCTGTCTCACACCTGCAGTTCTTTTATGCATTGCCAAATTCCTTCCATTGGTACACTGTAATAGGCTTTCTCAAGGTCCATACATACTAAAAACAGAGGCTTCTCCCTATCTCAGTATTTGTCTGTCAGCATCCTAACTGGTAAGATGAGGTTTGTAGTTGATCTTCTTGACCTAAAACTGTACTGTTCTTCTTGTAGGAACAGTATCTCTTTTCCTGTTTTCTGCGATGTTTTTGAATATTTTCAGTCCACGAAACAGAAGCGTAATACCACGATAATGGGCACATTTACGTCTCCTTCCTTTCTTGAATAGAGGTACAGTTATGCTCTTAATGTTACACAACTCCTAAAGGTATATAGATAGGATACAATTGGTTTGTTTATTGTCTCTCAGCCTGCAGTGCAAATTACTCGGTTTTATGATCCATCCCTCGTTAGAAACTTTTAAGGTTTGTTGTTGTTGTTTTTGTTTGAGTCATCAGTCCATAGACTGGTTTGATGCAGCTCTACATGCCACCCTATTCTGTGCTAACCCTTTCATTTCTACATAACTGCTGCATCCTACATCTGCTCTAATCTGCTTGTCATATTCATACCTTGGTCTACCCCTACCGTTCTCACCCCCTACACTTCCCTCAAAAACCAAATGAACAAGTCCTGGGTGTCTTAAGATGTGTCCTATCATTCTAACTCTTCTTTTCATCAAATTTGGCCACAACGATCTCCTCTCATGAATTTGATTCAGTATCTCTTCATTCGTGATTCGATCTGTCCATCTCACCTTCAGCATTCTTCTGTAACACCACATTTTAAATGCTTCTATTCTCTTTCTTTCTGAGTGAGTTATCGTCCATGTTTCACTTTCATACAATGCCACGCTCCAAACGAAAGTCTTCAAAAACATTTTTCTAATTCCTATATCAATATTTGAAGTGAGCAAATTTTTTTTCTTAAGAAAGGCCTTCCTTGCTTGTGCTAGTCTGCATTTTATGTCCTCCTTACTTCTGCCATGGTTAGTTATTTTACTACTCAAGTAACAATATTCATCCACTTTTTTTAAGACTTCATTTCTTAATTAATATTTCCTGCATCACCTGACTTTGTACGACAGCACTCCATACTTTTATTGTGGACTTATTTATTTTCATCTTGTACTCCTCACCCAAGGGCTCCGTCCATACCATTCAGCAACTTTTCCAGGTCTTCTGCAGTCTCAGATAAAATAACAATATCATCAGCAAATCTCAGGGTTTTGATTTCCTCTCATTGGATTGTGATTCCCTTTCCAAATTCTTTGATTTCCTTTACTGCCTGTTCTATATAAACATTGAAACGGAGGGTGGACAAACTGCAGCCTTGCCACACCCCTTTCTGGATTGCTGGTTCTTTTTCACAGCCCTTGATTCTTATCACTGCAGACTGATTTTTATATAGATTGTAGATAATTCTTCTTTCTCAGTACCTGACCCCGATCACCTTCAGAATCTCAAATAGCTTTGTCCAATCAACATTATCAAATGCCTTTTCTGGATCTACGACCGCCATGTGTGTGGGCTTGCCCTTCTTAATTTGATCCTATAAGATCAGACGTAAAGTCACGATTACTTCACGTGTTCCTACATTTCTTCTGAAGCCAAATTGATCTTCCCCCAACTCATTTTCAACTTGTCTTTCCATTCTTCTGTAAATAATACGTGTTAAAATTTTGCAGGTGTGAGATACTAAACTAATGGTGCGGTAGTTTTCACACTTGTCAATACCGGGTTTCATGAGACTAGGTATAACAACATTGTGCCGAAAATCGAATGGCACTTCTCGTGTCTCATACATCTTGCACATTAAATGGAATAACCTCGCCATGCTGGTTTCTCCTAAAGCCGCCAGTAATTCAGAGGGAATGCTATCAATTCCAGGTGCTTTGCTCCTGTTTAGGTTTCTGAATATCTGCCTAATCATAATGAAGTCTATTTGATACCTTCCAGTGTCTCCAGGTCTCGTCCACGTATACAGCCGTCGTTTTTGGTGTTTGAACCAAGTATTAGCAATGACTAAATTGTGATTGGTGCAGAATTCAACCAGCCGACTTCCTTTTTTGTTTCTTGTTCCAATCCGAATTCTCCTACTGCATTACCTTCTCTTCCTTGGCCTAGCACCGCATTCCAGTCTCCCATCACAATTAGATTCTCGCCACCTTTTACATACTGTATTAAATCTTGTATCTCTTCATATATTCTTTCGATTTCCCCATCATCCGCTGAACTAGTAGGCATATAGATCTGGACTGTTATAGTGGGCATTGGTTTGGTGTCTGTCTTGACAACAATAATCCTTTCACTATGCTGATCGTAGTAGCGTACCTGCTGCCCTATTTTCTTATTCATTATTAAACCAACTCCTGCTTTTTCCCTGTTTGATTTGGTGTTGATAATTCTATAGTCGCCTGACGAAAAATCCTGCTCTTCCTGCCAACGTACTTCACTTATACCAACTACATCTAACTTTAGTCTATCCATCTCCCTTTTCAGATTTCCTAACCTACCACAACAATTCAGACTTCTAATATTCCACGCTCTGACTCGCAAAATGTTAGTATCCATCTTCCTGTGTAGTCCCCACCTGGAGTTCTGAATGGGGGACTATTTTACCTCTGGAATATTTCACATAGGAGGAAGCCATCATCGATACATCATTCATACAGAGAGAGCTGCATGTCCTTGGGGCAGTTACGGCTCTAGTTTCCCATTGCTTTCAGCCGTGCCGCAGTATCAACAGAGCTAAGCCATATTGAGTATTATTACAAGGTCATGTCAGTCAATCATCTAGACTGCCGCCCTTGTAACTTCCGAAAGGCTGCTACCCCCCCTTTTAATGAACCATTCGTTAGCCTGGCCTCTCGACATATACCCATCCGATATGTTTTCACCTGCGGCTCGGCTATCTGCTTCATTGGGACGCGCAAGCCTCCCCACCGCGGCAAGGTCACATGGTTCGCAGGTTCATGACCCATCATTAGAAGTTTATGACACCCAATTTGTTTTCATTCAATATTGTATGATTTCTGTAGATCTTTACTCAGTTTTTAAAGTGATTTTGTTTGAGAAAGACGCCTCTAAGCCGCAAAAAAGTCATAAGAGCTGTTGTGCTTTTACAGGATGGTCATTGTATCTAATATGTGGCAAATGTCTTAAGTGTTCAGCGAGCTGCTGGATGATTTCAGGAAACTGGATAATATGACAGAAGGTGTGGACAAGGATGTAGGCAGAGTATATCTGCGAAAGATGAGAGGTTCGTAATACTTCAGGTGTTAAGAGATCGTAGTACTAGCTCAGTTCAGGCAAGAAACTGCCTACAAAATGTAAGATGGGTCGATGTGAGTGAGAGAATGGAACAGCGAATACCGCAGGAGGCTGAATTGTTGTTGAGATGTCCTGTAACAGGCCCACAACTCACCCGAGTGTATCAAAGTGCAAGACTTCAGTTTGCTAGGCAGTACCAAAATTGGACTGCTGAGCAGTGGGCTCCTGTGCTCTTGAGTGATGAGAGCAGATTTTGTCTTAGATCCGCAGGTGGATGTCAGCAGGTTAGGAGGAGGCCAGGAGAAAGATATGCCCCTGCAACTTTCTCTTCCAGAACTCCCTTATGGAGGAGGTTCCATAATGGTATGAGCCGGCATTAGCACGAAGGCCCGTACAAATCTTATCATCGATGGTGGAGCCCTTAATGCTGACAGGTACATTCAGGAGGTTCTGATTGTTCACGTGATGCCATTTCACGCAATTATTGGAAAAAACTTCTGCCTCATGCATGATAATACTTGCCCATGCACTGCCATTCGTGTCCGAGAGTACCACACTGAAATGGGCATACAAACTCTGGAGTGGCCAGCACATAGCCCAGACATGAATCCAAATGAACATGTCTGGAATACACTCGGGCAGATGGTTCGGATTTTTGGGGTTGAGACTCTGGAAGAACTTTGGCGAGGTTTGCTCCAGGAATGGGATGAAATTCAACAAGAGAATCTTCCGCGGCTTGTCAGCAGCATGTCGGAGCGTCTGCAAACTGTCATTGAAGCAAGGGGTGGTAACACATGTTTGTAGTGTTAGTGACACATGTGTGAAGTGCCTTAAACAGAGATGAGTTGTTGAAAAAGAAATGTGGCATTGAAACTCAAAGGAACAAAAAGTAAAACACCGTCAGTTCTCTGCCTTTTTACAATTTTGTGAATCGCAGGCAAAAAAAAAAAAAAAATTGAGGGTAGCAATAACAGATAGCATTACTTAGATCATTTTTTCATGAAAATCATCATTGTAAATAATGAAATAAATGTATCACAATTTAACATGCTGTTTCCTTTGAAAATTCAAGTGATTGTTTAATTTTGCCAGTCAGTTTATGTTAATTCTATGTTTCTTGCCTTTGTTGAATTGTTCTTCAGCACTGTTGCTAAGAACTTGCTTGTGTTGATCTGCCATTTTCCTGAAGATAGATTAGTATTCATCGGGATGCCAACATTAAAAATTAAAAGTCATTTATGTTGTTTTACGTTCGTGAGGCCATGAGTGGATTGAGATAGACCATGATTCCACTGGAAGCTCAACTTTTGATTTTTTTGTGGGTTAGATCTTTATTCGGGGTAACCATTCAATTATTATACACTAACTATGTAAATAATCTCTGATAAGAGTTTATAGTGATTGAAAGTTTATAATATCAACATTCTTGTGATTAAGACCGAACATTGAAACAGATACTAAATTACTAAATCAGGGGCTCAGCCATGGAAAGTCAAATTCATTTATCTTTTTTTTTTTCTTTCCATATTTGTTTAAATTGGACGTCTGTCTGTTAAGTACCGGGCGAGTTGGCCGTGTGGTTAGGGGCGTGCAGCTGTGAGCTTGCATCCGGGAGACACTGAGTTCGAACCCCACTGTCGGCAACCTTGAAGATGGTTTTCCATGGTTTCCCATTTTCACACCAGGCAAATGCTGGGGCTGTACCTTAATTAAGGCCGCGGCCACTTCCTTCCCACTCCTAGGCCTCTCTTATCCCATCGTCGCCATAAGACCTATTTGTGTTGGTGCGACATAAAGCAAATAATAATAATAAAAATGTCAGTTAAGTTATCAGCCCTTTGGCCGGTGGAATCCTTGAATAGCACTAGTAGAGGTTAATGCAGTTAGGGAAAAAAAAAGGGGTGGCGTACGTAACTTAGAAGTTTATCAATCTGTTGAAAACACTAACTATAATGCATATAACACTAAAACATACCTAAAAACACACACACTAATAAACAAAGAACATGTTTCATTCTACAAGAACATTCTCAGATTCTATCAAATCACTTTAAATCATGCGTATGTATGTACAATATTGTTTACGTTCCATAAACTTGTCATTGATGTGAACTGGTGTTATGAACAAGTGAGACAAATTAAGATTGTTGTAGTCTCCCACTGTTAAATTAACTTAGAGAAAGTTTTCTGTACTTAACCTAAGCTGCTAATCGTCCATTACCTCCAGCGACTACATTTGGACTGAAGCCAGTTCCCTTTCTCAGGTCGTGGTTACTATAGTAGGATGAGGGGAATACTATAGGCAATAACTCTGTTCGGCTGAGAGGGGAAGGGAAGTGTTGATTGGCCATCTTGTAATGTCTTTTTGTATATTAGGAAGTAAAGGCATGATAATGATTTTGATGAAGTGGAAGTGTGGAATTGAATTAAGGTGTATTTTGTTAAAAACTTTCTTTTTGGTGATAAGTAATAACCGACTAACACTTCTCAAGTGGCGAAAGTCCTTCCTTGGAGAATTTGGAGAATTTAGTACAGATAAGAATATCCTTACCTACATTTCAGACATTTTTAGTATCAGAATAGCCTCCTATGGGATTCATTATATGCCAGTGCAAAAAGTGTGAATCTTACTGATTTTCATGTGGGCATATTAAACCGTATGCTAAACCAACCAACCCAAAAATTCAGTTTGAAGTTAAAGGAACCAATAAAGTATTGCTAATACAGGATGTTTATTTGATAACTGTGTAGTAGCACACTCAAGTCACACATTGACACCCATCCGATGGCTAGTAAAATGCACACTGTATCTGTGCACAACTCAGCATCAAATAACAGTCATAGAAAGCTATTTTTGATGAAACTAAGAGAACAAAACTTACCTGGCATTGAAGGTGGTGTTCAAAGTGATGTTCCTGAGCTCTCAAACATGCTCTGTACCTCCTAAACAAGTTTGCAAGCACTTGATGAATCTCAGCGTATGGCATGTTTGGTATCATCATCATCGCTTTGCTCTTCCAGCAAGCCGGGTAGGGTGTTTGAAAACGAGCGTCTTCCAAAGTTGCCTATTCGAAAACATTTCGTTGTCCAAGACAGATTCCCAATTCCATCCTCTTCTCTCCACGTCTTCCCTCAGTTGGTCCATCCATCTTCTTTTTGGTCTTCCAGCTGGTCTTCTACCTGTTATTCTCTTTTCCAAATAAGCACGTGGTAACCTTGTGCTATTCATTAGTTTAATATGCCCAAACCATTTAAGCCTAGATGACCTAAGTCTTTCCTCCATCGATTCATTCAGACCTAGGTTAGATCGGATCTCATTATTTTTCACATGATCAAGTCAGGTCTTTTGGAGGGCAGTTCTAAGAAATTTCATTTCACAGGCTTGAATCCTATTACAATCCTTTGATGTTACTGTGCTGGTTTCCAGAGAATATGTAAGGATGGGAATGAAATATGACTTGTACAGGATCATTTTTGTTCTTTGTGGGACCTTCTCATTCCATAGTAGATGTCTAATGATACTGTAAAAGTTAGAGCCTTTGGTTACTTTGTTATTTCTATCTCAGCTCTGTTATTACTAGCCATTACGCTTCCTAAATAACTGAATTGGTGTACTACTTCAACTTGGTGGTCCTGTATTTTTATGTTGCATTCTGTATTATGTTTGCTGATTTTCAATGCTATTTTTGATGGGTTCAATTTCATTCCATAATTATCAAACTTCTCACACCATGCATTCAGATTATTTTGCACTCCCTTCTCTGTTTCATCCTATATTGCCACATCGTCTGCAAACACCAGAGCCTGAAGATCTTCATTACCTTTTCCTTTTAGTTCCTTTAAAATGGTATCCATAACTGCTATGAATAGAAAAGGTGATAGGCCCTTCCCTGTTGTACTCCTTTGGTTGTATTGAACCATTCAGAGTGACCATCTCCGATTCTGACACAGATTTTACAATTAGTATATAGCATTTGGATCTTCCTAATAAGGTACTCCAGTACACCAAGTTTTCTAAGACTTTTCCAAATAGTTGATCTAGGAACATTATCATACGCCTTTTCAAGGTCCATAAACACAATAATTAGGTCTTTTCCTCTTTCTCAGTGTTTCTCTGCCAACATCCTTAAAGCAAATATCAGATCTGTTGTGCTTCTTCCAGTCCTAAAGCCATGTTGTTCCTCTTCTAAGATAGGCTCTAGTATATCCCTTGCTCTGGCTTCAATGATCTTCTCCATAATTTTAAGGCCATGTGATAAGAGAGTAATGCCTCTGTAATTTTCACTTTTCCTTCTACTCCCTTTCTTAAAGATAGGAACTATCACCCCTTTTGTCCAATCTTCAGGTATTTTGTTCTTTCCATATTGTTCTGAGACTCTATACAGCCACTGTATTCCTGGCGGACCAGCAGCTTTAATCATGTCAGCTCCTGCTGACTTACCACTTCTCATCATACGGAGAGCTTGCTCCACTTCTGTCCATGTAATTGGGATATCTTTGTCTATTGTTTTCTGTCCTACATCCTCAACAGAGATCTGTTTAGGGCCATTTAGGAGCTTGTCAGAATACTGCCCCATTGTATCCGTGCTATCTTTCATATTGCGAACTATATTCCCATCTGCTGTCTCCAGAGTTGTAATTGCTTCTTTATCTGATTTTTTACTTTTTACTATTCCATATATCATTTTCATATTCCCTTTACTGTCTTCTTCAAGTTTAGTTGTAAATTCTTTCCAACTCTTCTCTTTCTCTTCCCATACAATTCTCTTGACTTCCAACTTTGTGTATCTATATTCCTTTGCCATCTCTTCCAATTTATTGTTGTCTATTCGGTCCCTGTTGATTCTTCTGTCAGACTTAGCTACATCAAGAACTTTTTTGGATTTATTCCTTTTCATTATGGCTTCTTTCACTTTATCATTCTACCAAGATGTTCTTTTCTCTCTCACTCTTCTGCTTGTTCTTCCACATATTTTATCTGCACTACTAACGAGACTGGCCTTAAAATCATTCCATTCTTCATTACCTTTCTGTGTGTCTGTTATTGGTATTTTAGCTCTGATTTCCTCCTGAAACTGCTGTTTGACTTCCACATCTTTCAATTTCCAGTCTTTAATTCGTGGTTTTTTTCTTCTTGTTTACTTTAATAATAGGTTTGGTGACTCTTAGGTCTGCAATGAAGAGTCTATGGTCACTCTCAAGGCTCTCACTAGGTATCACTTTTACATCATGCACCTTTTCTCCACCTTGACCTATCTGTGATGATAAGGTCTATCACTGATCTATACTGACCATCCCAGCTGTATCTCATTATCTTATGGCTATCCCGTTTCTGAAACCACGAGTTCTTTACCAGAAGTTGGTTTCGTGTACATAGATCAAGCAGAAGTTCACCCTCCTCATTTCTATTACCAAATCCATATGGACCATTAATGCCTTCATAACCTGACCTATCAGTTCCTACTTGGTGTCTTTGATATACAACGTTGTCATTAGTTCCAAGAGTACCTGAAGTATTGTCAACATTCAGAATATGTTTCTTTCTGAGGCTCGTTTTCGTTTTGAAAGCAACTGCATTATACTCCTGTACTGACTTGCTAGGCCTAACGTACTAGAGGATTTTCTTTCAGGGTGATCTCCCTTAGCCTTTGACAGTCCCCTGCCTCACTGCAAGGCAGCAGCTGATGAATTTATGTGTTATTTCCCACACAAAGGTCTCATCTTATCCAACCTTCTAAGGGAAAACTCCTCTGCTCGCAGCTATTGGTTTTCCCTTAGTTTGCCTGGTTTGGTATCGGCCGCCAGACCCTTGGTCAGGCATTCTCAGGTAGTACCGTCTACTGTCGCATACGATAGCAGAATATATTCTGACCTGACTCTTACATGATTGGTATACCTTCCCAAATGTTTTCCTGTAATTTTTCACTCAAATTTAATCCATATCTCATCAGTAAAGAATAATAATTCCAGTTCAACATACCCATCATGAACTGACTGTAAAATCTAGTTACAAAAATGATTCGTAAGCACCACTCCCAGGCTCCGTTACATTTTATACAGATTGTTAGTTTGTACGGTTTCACTTTTAACAATGTAGTTGCCTTATGGGAAGAAGAAAATGACACACTGTCCTATGCAGCAAGATTTTCTTCCGTTACAACAGTTTGTATTCTCTGTTTCTGTTCAATAGGAACTGCCCCAGTGGTGCAGAAGTTTTTTGCTATATTCATATTTGGAAGATGGATGCCAAGAAATCTGGAAGTTAATTGAAAGTGGTACTGCTTGATAGATGAATACCTCATGTAGCACTCCACAATGAAAATATGTTGTTCTAATGTAAAGTTTACCTTTAATCAACACTGTACTAAAGAACTTTCATTCAGAAACAACACTGCAAAATATATTAACACTAGAGAGATGGCAATGTTACTAAACTCTTGTCAAAGTCAATAAAGCGACTTCTCATATCAGTCTTGCAAGTTAAGATTTCATTCCCACACTCAGCTGCTGGCCTGTGGCAGCAGAGTTTTCTGCTGCCACGGTTGTATGTGGTGAGGTTACTATGAATAGCATCGTGGCTACCATGCAATGTTTTTGAAATAGCAACTCTGTAAAACTGATTAAAATAAGGAGAAACAATTGAATAAAGGCCAGTCTTACTGTCCATAACATTTTGTACATTTATGTTAATATTTACATTATCATTATATTTCCAAATTTATTTAATATTTTTTATGAAGAGATACTTGGTTGTGTTAGATAAAATTTGAATACCTATTTATCATATTTTTGTATAATTGAGTTTTTTTTCTAATAATAATGGGCTCTTTTTTTCTTGTAGAAGAAAATTCCATTCAAGTCTTCATATCAAATCTTCTCTCTATATAAATGGTTATTCCAATATCTTGTCTACAAAGATCAGGATGGCTAACTGAATGAACATGCATGTAGTTTTAAGTGCAAGCATTTGGTTGCAGTTTCACATTTTTAAAATTTTTTATTTTACATGTTGTTTTGTGGGTGTTATTCCTTATTCACCGATAAGGAACATTGTTGTTCTGACATCTTTAAAAAATGAGTTTCTCTATTTTTCCTTATGCTGTCACAATGGAATTCCTGGTTTTATACAGGTTAGAAAATATTCTCAGTAGCACTAATTATAGTGTTATGTTAATGTTGCAACTGGATACAAGATCTTAGGTACAGGTGTTTTTTATCATACATCTTTTTTGAGAATTTTTTTTTTTTGGCATACACATTAGATTTATTGTGGCACTTTTGTAAAATTGAATTTGGTATCTGTCATTTATATACCAGCCCTGCAATCTAGGAATAGCAATTCTGCCTCTTTCCAGAAGGCACTGTGTTCAATTCCGGGCCAGGTTAGGGATTTGTGTGCTGGTTCTTTCTGCACTCAGCCTGCATGAGAACAATTGGGAAGCTATCTGATGGCAAAAGAGTGGCCTATATATAAAAAGCCATGAATAACGGTAGAGGATTTGTTACGCTGACCATGCATCTCCTCATAATCTATAGGCCTTTGAGCTGGACAGCAGTCACTTGGTAGGCAAGACTCACTGGGGTAGTAGTGCCATTTAAAGAAAAAGAAATATATATACATTGTAATGGTCTTCTCTTACTGAAATGGTGGAGCTCTACCTGGTTTATCAATCTTCATCCGCTTTTCAGTTACTAATTTATTTTTACTTTGCAAAATTTTAACTATTTATTGTACTTACAATTATTGTTGATACATTGACAGAAATTGCCTTCAGAAGAGAATAAGAAAATCTTACAGAAACTTATTTGTTTAGGTATATAGCTCGAATGGTAGTGGTTCAGGGTGCTATATCTGATTAGAATTCTTTCTGTAGGAATTACTTGTTCATCTACTGGACTCATTAGTAAGTGAGCAGTGAGTTACAAACTTCCATTAAAGTATACATCATCAAAGAAAAGGATAGCCTTTATAAATTACGAGGTTAACAACTCCAAGGAGTTTGCTGTGCTAAGTCTCCCATACCAAAGGAACAACCTGCTGCAAAGATTGATGGTCATAATATTTATACATAATTTTGAAATTCAAAATCAGATTTTCTGTATAATTTTGGACCATGAGATTTATATTTTGTCTGGAGGCTTATACTAGTGTGACATTGAATTAATTCGTTTTTCAAACAATATCATCAAATTTTTGAGAGCAGAACCTTCTTGAATCATGGCTATGGACACCACTTTTGATTTGGTTGTCATGTATTCTGTATACAGTTACAATTTATAAGGGTAGCTTGTTATGTTTATTTGTTTAACAGTGCAGCTTTTTGGTGTATACTTGCTTACATGAATCTAAAATGTGCTTTCAGTCTCTCTTGTATATGTATGTACTTAATATTACAGATGCATGTAGGTAGGTATGTATATAAAACTGTTTTGTATCAGTATTAAGAGGATATTTTTTCACCTAATTTGTATTGATAAAATGCATTTTATTGAATAAAATAACTCTATGCTGGTTGAATCATTGTCTTTATTCTCTTCTATAAACTTGCTAAAGGGTGATTTTTAAGTGAATAGTCTCTTACTTAAAACAGTTGTGTACTGGCATTACCTGTTCGAATGGATGTTGCTTTTGCCACTGGCACTGTACTTACCTGAGTCATTTATGAATTTTCATTTGAAAACTTTAAAAGGTTAAAATTGAAGAAAAAATAAAATCAGTCAATTCAGATATGTTGTGACTGCTCACTTACTGATTTAAAAATATTAAACTGAATTAAAATATGCATGAAATAAAATGCTCAATTGTCAGACTATGTACTCACACTTACCTGATTACTTACAAATACAATTGTTGATGGGTGCCAGCTACAAATAGATGTAATGATAATAGCATGAGAGTCTTGGAATATCTCTAGGGTGTGAGGTAATAAACTTACTTTGACAGCATAACATATAGGTTCTGGGAAAAGGAGATTGGCGTTCGGTTTCCCCATTAAAATGTGAAGTTATCTGATCTACTTATTGCCATGACACAATTAATTTATTTGATACTAAACAAAATATATTCTTTAAATGCTGATTTTACTGAGTGAGATTTACTGTGATAATTCAAAAGATAATATAAAACTCAGACATTACAACTGAAGGAAACTGTAGGCATTAAATTTGAAATCCCCTTGACCGGACATTTAAAAGTTGTACAAGAAATTTATCCCTCGCTGGTTCACTTAATTGTACCTTGAACACATTGAGTGTTATTACAACGTATTCCTTTGAATTGGTCAAGCCTAATTTGGTGATGTATCCTTTTAGTTTCACAAACGAGATATAATATGGCTTGAAATTATATTCACACTTCACAATCAACTTTACAAGTAATTCACTGATAACTGTTAGTCTGCATTACGATGATTCAGTATTTGGCTGTCACTGAACTGACACAAGAACTCAACTGAATAGATGCACAAAACATACTCCGAACATATAATCCATTTGGTCACTGACGATTACATATCCATATCACTGTTCCCCATTCGTCTCCTTCCAATTGACTCCTATTGACTTCTTGACAAGTCTCTCCATTCATCTCTTGCCAACCAACTGAACTATCCAACTGACTGCCGCTATAGGATACAGCCCATATATATAGACATAAGTTGTCATCCCACACATCATCTCTCAAAATGACTATGATGTCACTCCCACCCAGCTACAAATGTTACATATTATGATGAAATAGCCTAAGGCACACTAGGAGTTCCCTGAATATGATCTCATCACTAAATACATACAAAGACAGAGCGATGACTCGACAGTTACAGTAACAGTATTACACCATATGTTGCAATGTCAAAAGGCTTCACAAAACATATCCATATCTGATATTAGGCAGTTAGTCTCACTCTACATGATTTTAATGCTAACACACACACACATATATATATATCAAATCAAAATCAAATCTCTTTATTTGCAAATGAGGTGTCTACCTCGGTGGCAAATGGTACACTAAAATACATTATTGTCAAACACTAAATTTTAAATTAACAAGACACGAAGAAAATTTTCCTAGAATACAATATTATACAATTTACGCTAATAATTTGTTCTATTAAACACACACATCATCCTTAATAAAATTTATATTGTTTACAAAATTCTACTTATAATATCTTACAAACATAGTCAACTCATATACAGTACGGTATGTGAAATTACTTCTAATAATAGTATACAACTGGTATAAGATTAAAATTAACATTGAATTTATTTACATATTTATATTTTACCCATTTTGGAACCTAAGTAGCATAACGACCTGCTGCGTCTTAACCAGAGCCCCTTTTGCCACCACTTTTCAGAGTTCCTGAAGGGCCTTCACAGCTACCGTAGCGGTCCCAGGGCCCTCGAAGTCCCCACTGTACTTCACCCCTACAGGCAGTCCCCTACTTGGGCTGTCCAAACTCCATAGACCAGGCGATGGAATTAATTTAATCACTCATTTTTTATTTACAATATCCTGCACTGGTCGAATGCCCTCTAACATTTCATTTATTTTCTCTGTTGTTGTTTATTCTCTTCTTGAATATCTGTACAGATTTTGGAAAAGGATCAAACACTACCCCTGGTAAACTGTTCCACTCCTTCACGCCCTTCCCAATGAAAGAAAATTTACTCCAATCGCTTCTGCTAAAATTCCTTCTAATTTTGTACTTGTGGTCAGTTCTAACAATATAATTATTTTCCAACTGAAGCCTCTCACGGATATCTCTCCATGCTTCTTCTCCTGTATAGGCTCTATATAATCCTATAAGTCTAGTTTTCTCCCTTCTCTTACTTAAAGGTTCCCAACCAAGTTCCTTTAACATTTCTGATACACTACTCTTTCTCCTGAATTCCCCTGTTACAAACCTTGCTGCTTTCCTCTGCACACCATCTAGTTCTTTTATTAGGTATTCTTGGTGAGGATCCCAAACACTGTTTGCATATTCCAATAATGGACGAACCATACTTAAGTAACTTTTTTCTTTTAATTCTTTGTTGCATCCTTTAAGTAGCCTCATTATGACATGTAACGATCTGTATGCTTTCCCAACAATGTCATCAACATGACCCTTCCAGTGCAAGTTACTTTCAAATCTCACACCTAAGTATTTGCACTTGCCATCTTTAGGGATAACTACCTCATCCAAAGTATATTCAAATTCAGTTTTAAAGCTCCTGTTTGTAAATGTTGTAACAGTTGATTTGCCTCCAGTAATTTTCATATTATTTTCTTCAACCCATTCTTGGATACTGTCAAGGTCCCTTTGTAATTCTGAACAATCCTCAATGTTATTTATTTCCCTATAAACAATTATGTCATCTGCATACAATCTTATTTTCGATGTTATATTGTTCCCTAAATCATTTACGTATATTAAGAAAAGTAACGGACCGATTATACTACCCTGTGCAATTCCCTTCCAAACTTTCTCTTCCTGTGATATATTATTTCCTACTTTGACTTTCTGAACCCTTGAATTTAGAAATGTTCTTATCCAACGTATAACCCTTACGTCCAATCCTATTCCCTCCAATTTCTTTAATAACATTCCATGTTCCACTTTATCAAAGACTTTGGAAAGATCTATGGCTATGCAATCTAACTGGCCTCCTGAATCCAACTGATCTGATATGTCCTGCTGAAATCCCACCAGTTGTGCCTCGCAAGAAAATTTCTTTCTAAATCCATACTGGCTCCTCATGAACCAATTTTTATCATCACATATCCTTCTGATGTACTTTGCTATTAAACTCTCCAGTATTTTACAAACTATACTGGTCAGGCCGATTGGTCTGTAGTTCTCTGGTTTCCTTTTATCACCCTTTCCTTTATAAATTGGTATTATTATAGATTCCTTCCATTCCTTTGGTATTACACTATTATTTATGACATAGTCAAAGAGAAATTTTAAATAAGGCACTATATACCACCCCATTGTCTTTAATACCTCCCCAGTAATTTGATCACTTCCTGGTGCTTTTCCTTGCTGAAGCATTTGGATTTCTCTGAAAATATCTTCCTTTGTGAATGAGAAGCTTCTTGTTTCCCTATGTGTCTCTCCCTCTGTATCTTCTGTTATGGTTTCCAAGTCCTGACAATCTTCTACTGAATCTCGGAATTCCCTAATTCCCTACTGAAGAGGTTTGCTTTCTCAGTATCTGTTAAATAGTGTTCACCCCCTTCTCCCACCACTGTAGGAATTTGGATTCCTTTTTCTTTTTGATTCCTGATATATGAATACAGCTTTTTCCATTTCCCTTTGTGGTCATTACCCTCTTGAAGAATGCCATTCATATAATTCTCTTTTGCTTCCTTTTTCACTCTATTCAGCTCCCTCATTAGCTGTTTTCTAGTTTCTCTATTCTCCCTACCCTCTTTGATTTTCCTGTTTACTATTCTACATTTTCTTTTTAATTTTCTTATTTCCCTTGTATAATAAACAGGGTCTGAGGTCATTTTACCCTTCTTAACAGGTACAAATCTCTTCTCTCCTTCCCAAATGATTCCTTTAAATTTAGCCCAAAGTGTATCCACATTACTCCCTTCACTTATCCAACAACTGAATTGTGATTTAAGGTAAGTCCCAAATTCATCAACTTTAGTTTTTCTGTATAATTTCTTGTCTTTTGTGACCCTCTTATTAAGCCTTTTTGGTACCAGTCCTACATCCATTATTACAGCCTTATGGTCACCTATTCCTTCAATTACCTCAGTTTTATCAACAATTTCCCATGGTTTAACCAAGAATACATCTAGTAAGTTATTGAGTCGAGTCGGTTCTTGTACTACTTGTGTAAATCCTCCCTCCCAAATTAACTTATTTGCCAGTTTCTGTTCATGGGCTTCACTTGCAGCTTCATTCCATTCAACTTCAG
This sequence comes from Anabrus simplex, assembly GCF_040414725.1. NCBI lineage: Eukaryota > Metazoa > Arthropoda > Insecta > Orthoptera > Tettigoniidae > Anabrus > Anabrus simplex. The sequence continues at coordinate 225,200,532 of NC_090267.1, forward strand.
GCAAGTTTAGATCTCCCCCAATTATTACCATATCATTATTATTGTTTTTATGAATATAATCTATTATTTTCTCAAATATTTCCATGTCTCTTTCCTCTCTTCCAGGCCTGTATGTTCCTATAATTCCCACCTCCTTCATATTATGACAAACTAATTTTATCCCTAATATTTCATCCCTTTCATCGGTAAACGATTCATGTGAACAATAAGTTTCCTTCACCAGAATAAACACCCCCCTCCCTTTTTATCTCCTCGGTCTCTACAATAGACTGTGCACCCTTCTGGAAATACTTCTCTATTACCCACCCCTTCTCTCAACCATGATTCCACTCCTATCACCACATCAGTCTCATAAGATTCCATCAATGTACCGAATTTTAATTGTTTATTTACTACACTCTGACAGTTTACCAAGAGCAATCTCAGACCTCCTTCCTCCCTAAAACTTGACTGTTGCAATTGGGTAACGTTTGACTCATGAGTTGAGAATGTCCCTGGAACCCAGATCCTTGTACATAGATCTTGATTTAAGGGTCTGGGTTTTCTGGCAAGTTTCCCTGTATGTGCCAGTTTAGTGGTATGGGTTTTCTTAAGTACAGATTAGTTTGCAAATCTCTGTTGATAATTGTAGCAATTTGTCTACCATTCAGATGTAACCCATGCCTAGTGAACATTTGCCTGCCAAGACCTAAAGTATCTACTACATAGACATTTCTAAAACTCTTACATAATCTCTTGATTTTTATATTTACATCAAGTACAGCTTTGTTCACAGATGAGTCCTCTAAAAGGTCATACCCGGGTGGCACATTAACTACAATTACTTTTGAGTCAGGTAGTTTGGAAATCTTACCTCTGAGAGTCGTAATTAGTTCCTCACCTTCATTTGCAGCAATGTCATTTGTACCACTCACAATTACCACATAATTGTCCTTCTCTAACACAGGATCACAACTTGAAAGGACGTCTTCAGTTTTGGCACCTGGTTTTATTAGTCCTAAAACTTCAGTTTCTGGATTCTGCAGTTCATCCTTGATGCCTTCTGCCATACCCCGCCCTTGACTGTCTGCGTAGAGATGAATCTTTGGCGATCTTGACTTTCGGTTGGTTTTCTTCTTCTGTAGGTTACCTCCACTGGATTTAAAATTATTTGGAAAACTTGGTGTGTCTTCTTCTGGAACTTGCTGAAGTAACTGAAATCTATTTTGGCACTGCAAAGAGTTTTTTCCCGGTTTTAAGTTGTACGTAGTTTCTCCCATATGTTTAATATTAGGCCTAAAATGGCTACGCGTCACTTCCGTCCACGGCGATCTTTCTTCTCCAATGTCTTCTTTATCTTCCAGTTTCTTTATTCTGTCCTTTAAGCTTTCATTTTCATGTTTCAGAGCGCATAAGTCTTCTTGTAGCACTCCTAAAATCTTTATTATAGTTTCGTATGTCTCTCTTTCTTGTTGTTCTGCCTCGCTATCGGTTTGTTTACACTCGGGACACAGCCACTCACTTTCTTCAATATCAGTCCTATTTACAATATTTGCACAACAAAAATGGTACCATTCATCACACTTACGACACAGAATCCCATTTTTAACTACCCTTCTGCATTTGCCACATTTTTCACTGCATCTTACACCATTATCTACTACGGATATCACAGACTCACACAACAGTAGTCGCCATCGTACTTAAACCGCTTGGGTCTGTGTGGTCTATACCTTTCCTAGGCGCCATTTTGGAACACTTCCGAAAATGCAACGGGCATAATATATATATTTGCTAGTTGCTTTTCGTCGCACCGACACTGATAGTTCTTATGGCGACGATGGGATAGGGAAAGCCTAGGAATGGCAAGGAAGCGTCCCTGGCCTTCATTAAGGTACAGCCCCAGCATTTGCCTGGTGTGAAAATGGGAAACAACGGAAAACCATCTTCAGTGCTACCGACAGTGGGATTCGAACCCACTATCTCCCGGATGCAAGCTCACAGCTGCGCGACTCTAACCGCATGGCCAACTCGCCCGGTCATCTTACTAATATCTCAACAAATCTCACGTGACGTACTTCTTCTGATGTTATAAGTACCGACAATATTCCATTCCTGCTATTTTAAAGAATATGCACACTTCCCGATACAGTTCACAATCGTAGAATACCCCTGATACAAAAGAAAGGATTTAGACATATTTCCCGCCTCTGCAGATAATGGAAATGGAACTCTGAGTAGCACCTTGTCACCCAAACTGAATTCGTCCAATTTTGCCCTTTCTGCTGGCGAATTCGTTTATTTCCTGTTTTAATTAAATTTTCCCCGGCCAGCTTGATATAATAATCCTTAGATTTTTCCTCTCCCAAGTGTAAAACTAATATACTTGCAATTTGAGCAGTTGGTTTCCTACCATGATGAATTTCGTAAGGCGTACATCCCGTAGACTCGTGTAACGTAGTATTCACAATCGTTCTACATCACCTAGTCGTGAAAACCACGAACTGTGCTTATCGTGTACGTAGGCTCTAAATATCCTCCCGATCTCTATCATGATCCGCTCAACCATATTACCTTGTGGGTATCGAATAGACGAATATATGGTCTTAACACCCAGTTCATTCAACTTGGTAGTCCATATCTTTGAACTGAACTGACTGCTGTGATCTGATAATATTCTGAGTGGACATCCAAACTCAGGAATATACCTATCTGTCAATAACCTGCTTCAGGCAACCCCTTCCAGTAGCTTTTCTCAGGGGATACATTTGATATATTTGCTGAAGGCATCAATCAAAAAGAACACATATCGGTATCCATACCGAGATTTTACTAGTTGCCCGAACAGATCTACGCATATAAGTTGTTCTGGCTTGTCTACAATGACTGCCTGTCGTGGACCCTCTAAGGTTCTGTTAGAACGTTTACTGCGTTGACATAGATCACAACTCGCAAGTAATTTCCTAATACTCTTTCCCATATTCGTCCACACAAAATTCCCTTGAATTGCACAAAAAACCTTGTTTGCCCCAAAACGACCGAGTTCTTTGTGGTAATACCAGATCATATCTTCCTGTGATGTCTTTGATACACAAACTTTTAAGTTGACCAGAATGATACTTCCTTGACAGAAAACCACTGCTTAGTTTGTACTCATGTTTACCTTCCTTCACAACATCTGCCTCCTTATCTCTTAGCAAGGTCAGGATAGCATACTTCTTCTCATCCTCCCTCTCTTGTTCCAACATGGATGGCGTAATCGATCCCGTTCTATCATATTGTCTGTTACACTCCCCACACATACCAGTATTCCTTCTCTTATCTCTGCATACCTGGACTCCGTATTACCTGATAGATTCCTACTGAGGAAATCGTCCAACACATTATCTTTACCCTTAATATGTCGAATAGTAAAGTCATATTCACTGATAGCCAAAATCCACCTTGTCATTCTATTACTTGTTAACTTACATGTCTTAATAAATACTAATGCCTGGTGATCTGTCCATATCTTAAACTTATTTCCCAACACATACATCCTAAACTTAATGAATAAATAATGGCTAAGAACTCAATTTCCATAATGTTATACCTCTTTTCTGTCAAGCTGAATCCCCAACTCGCCAAGGAAATAATACCCAAATTTCCTTCATTATCCCTCTGGCACAAACATCTAGAAATACCCTCTTCCGATGCATCGGTCACGAATATGAACTCGCGAACAGTCATAGGGTATTTTAACATAACGGCATCATTGAAACCTTTCTTCAGCCTAAGAAATGCCTCATCATGTTCAACCGTCCACTTCTATTCAGCTCCGCCTTTCAATAATCCTGTAAATGGCTCTAACAACGCTGCATATTGAATAACAAAACCTCTAAAATAATTACAAAACCCCAAAAATGATTTTAACGGTTTAACATTACGTGGAGTACTCGTGTTTTTAATCTTCTCTAATCTCGTTTGTTCTGGTTTTACACCCTGTGCAGATACAGTGTGCCCCAAAAGTGTAATTTGTTGTGTTCAAAATGTAGACTTACCCAGTTTCAATGTGAAGCCCCCTCTCTAATTTTCTAAAAACTATGTCCAGATGTTCCATGTGTTCCTTAAAAGTGTGAGATGCTATAACTACGTCATCAATATACACCGTTACAAAATCCCCTGTATCCCGACCTAAAACTCTAGACATAGCACGAATCAAGGCTGCGGAAGATGTCTTTGTCCCAGACGGGACCCTGGGAAATTGATACAAACGGTTCTTCTATGCAAAGGCTGTAAGAGGTCTATCCTCTTTTCTGAGGAGAATTTGCCAAAAAGAAGAAGACAAATCCATAATGGAAAACCATGTTTTTCCTTCAAAACGCTGAATAAATTCTTCCACAGTTTCAGGCCTCTGTTGATCTGCCTCAATTCTCTGGTTCATCAGCCTGCAATCTATACATAACCTTACGACCCATCCGTCTTGGCAACAACAATTAAAGGATTAATACTCTATGGCTACAAGATGGTTCAATTATTCCGTAATTCAGCACAATGTTTATTTGTTCTTCGACGGCACCAGCATATTTAAGTGGAATAGGGTACGTAGGTCCCACAAATGATGAATGGCCATGCACTACAAATTTGTGTTCATATATGTGTGTTCTTCCCGGCTTATTCCTAAAAATGTCTCGATGCACAACTAACATCGAACACAATTGATCTGTAATTCACTCAAATTAGTTCTCGCCACTGCCTCATACAGACTATCCCTCGGATCTTGTCGTATGGACACGTGACACACATCAAAACATTTCCTCTCACTAGGAACACTTTCACTCACCTCTTTAATATCTTTAATTGAACATATGTTACCAACACCTACCTCAGACCCATCATAATTTGCACGTACTTTTTTGCAGGTTTTCCCCCAGGACAAACAAACACTACCCAAATCAGAATCTAATCTAGCCCCACAATTTTTAAGCCAGTCAGCTCCTAAAATAACCGAATACACAGGGTTTGGCACAACAAGGCATGGCTGAAAGTTACGTTCATCTTCAATCGTGATTGGTACCGCTATCATTTATTGACTCTCTGTGACTTAACTACCAACAGCTGTTATAATGAAAGTTTGCCTCAGATAAATTATATTCTGACTTTCTTTCAGAACTTCCTCGTAAAGCTTGGAGCTAATACATGACCTTTCACTACCAGAATCTAATAGTACCTGAGCTTTCCTTCTCCATGTCATAATATCTGTTGTCGGAGTTTCTACCTCACTATTTTTATTCTATTATAAGTGTACCGGGCGGTACACCTCCACTCCGCTAATTTAAAATGTGCGCCTGTTGAAACTCCTCTGCTGGAGGAAGTCTGAACTTTATTGACAGTATTAATTTTCTACCGTCTCAGAAGATGTCACCACGTGGAAAATTTTGAGTTTTTGAACTGTGTCATTTTTTATGTGTTTTTGTTTCGCTTGAAGTAAGAAGTGTGAACTTTCTCTTCTAGAGGACACTACTGAAGATCTACAATAGTGCAACCTAGTGCGGAGTCAAAGAACTATTTTTTTGGAGAAAATTTAATTTCAAGAGTTTGTTCTTTGTTAAATTTCTTTCTATCATTGTTTAAGTTGGCAATATTTACCCCTTTCTTCCCCTTGTGTTGAACCTAACCAATCCCGAATTTCTTCAATTAATTTCTATCCAATCAGATGTATCTTCCCCCAACTTGAATCTGTTGCGGGGTCCTATCCAATAAAGAGTTTGTGGGAGGGTGTTTTCTTTCCCCTAACGCCTAGAAACTTCCGCGAGAGTATTTAAACTGCTGATTTTTGGGTCTCTAGGCCACTTCTGTTCCATCTTTCAGTATGTTAAGTACATAGCAGGGGGCGGGAAGCGCCTCTTTCTTCTCCTGCCGTTCAACACAAGGTAATGGCCGATTAATAACTTCTTTCTTTGCTAGCTCAGCAGTTTAACTTTCGGGGCGGGTTCTAAGCGTTCAGCCATGTAACCTTTTCCTAAAATGTAACTACTCCTTTCATATATTCTCTTTTAAAACGACATATTGGGATAGAGAGTGCTAACCCTCTCGAGCTCCCACTCACATTGTCTTGGGGTGAACTTATTTTCTCAACCTATTTTTCGTTAATGTAAAACAGATTGTTCTTTTCTTAAGTCACCTCTTTAGCATGGGATTAGCCCTTGTATTAACGGCCTAGTGCCAAGTAGGTCTTAATCAAAGTGTATTAGGAGTGCAAGTTCGCCTCCTCTCAACTTGTTATTTTAGAGGTCATTTAATTAACCTGCTTTTCTTTTAATAGACCTCAGTAGATTGGGTATTTTACCCTTGTGTTTATGTCCGTTGAGGACAACTTGAAGGTGGAGTTTGGTGTGGCCTGGGAGAGGCTTAAATTTTGAGAGCGAGAGCGAGTGGCTCTTTTGAAAATTCTGGGTTGTATGCCTCATGGAGTTTTTTCAGTGTAATTTGGAGCAAGGGCTCCTAGGTATGAATGAGGTTTTCTCCCCCTCTGTTAACACTTGTGTTTGGGGTAAAACTGAGCTGATTGCCCAAGCATTGTGAAGTCAGGGCGCGAAGCCCAAATTCTGTAAATATTGTAACTAACCCCTTTTGAATTGCTACTTTGTACCTGCCATGCTTGTTATTTCTTTGTTTTCGAAAAGAAAATATAACCTTGTTGAATTTTAAATTAATTTTACGTCGCACTATAATTTCGTAGCTTGAAACCCATTCACACCCGCACCTTCTTTCACCTCTACCTACCACGGAAAAGTCCGTAACAAGTGGTAGCAGAGCGTGGTTGAATGGGTCTCAATTTAGCCCCTTTTGACGGCTAAATATTGTTTGTTCCGAACTCTAACTATTTTCCCAGTTGCTGGAATTTTTTGAGTTTTTCAAAATTGGTCTGTCATCATGCCCGGCCCTCGCGATGTTCTCCTTCTTAACTATTTGCGTAAGGAGGAGTTGATCTATGAATTAACTATCAGAAATGTGCAATCTGGAGGCACGGTTGCAATAGACACTAACAAACTTAGAGAGTCCCTTGATTTGCCCATTTCTATCCCCAATTTGGGAGAGAAAGAAATTGACGGCTCTCTTTCCACGATCACGGAGAATATTACTGGGCTAGCTTCTGTAGTTAGTTTTTTTGATGAAAATGATCCGTCTCCTAATCAAATTAAGCGTGTGCAAGGCAGGCTATATCATTTTTCGAATAGGGTTAACGATCTGTTGTCTCTAAAACTGAATGACGTTCAGAGGAAGGAAGCTAGTACGCTCCTGGAAAATATTTCCGAATTATCTAGTAAGGTCACTCAATTGTTAACTGGGGAAGTTCCTCCCAAATCTGATCAACCCACCATAGTAAATGCAGGTAGTGAGGAAGCGCCTCCCAAGGGAGAAGTTAATAGAATAACCGTTGCTGCTCAAACTATCCCTGCCCCACTGGACAACGAGTCTGAACGCCGTGCATCGCTGAGTAACACCCGTTCTGAATTAACTTCCTTGCCATTGAAACCTTTACCTACTATGTCACCCGGGTTTAGTAGCTTGCCTCATCCATTGGCAATGTTGCTCAGAGGTATATCTAAGTTTTCCGTTAATACCACCAGTGACGTAATTTCATTTTTAAGATTTCTAGTGGAATTTCAGGATCATGCCCTTGTTTTTTCTCTTTCTCCATGTCAAATCTTGCAAATTATCTATCCGTATGCTATTGGTATTCTCTCTGATAAAATCGTAAGAGCCATTGCCGAGCAATCATCTATTGAGGATTTCCATGCCCATTTGCTAGCTAACTTCATCCCTGCTAGGGCCAGGTCCTCCCTTATTCAGAAGTACTATTATCGTGTACAGCGCTTGGATGAAAACTTGGCTGATTTCATACAGTTTTATACTAGGGTGTTTGCCCTTCATTTTCCTGAAGATCAGATTGTACAGGCTATTGTAGAGGGAATTTCACCTCCCCATAGGTCATATTTGTGTTTCGCGGCGTGCCCGCAAACTTTCTCGGAACTTGAAGCATTGGCCGTCTCAGCGGAAGGAGTTAGATACGCCGATTCTTTGCGTGTCGCGAAAGAACCCCTTCCATTAGTAATACTCGGCCTCCACCTCGCCGATCAGTCACCCCCCGTAAATGTTATGCTTGCGGGTCGCCTGACCATCTGCGCAATAAGTGTCCTCTGATCAAGTCTAGTAGGGCAAATAATGGAGCGGGTTCATCACAAGGCTGTTTTAAATGTGGGGCTTTCTCACATATCGCAAAGAATTGTCCCAATTCGAATAGCACCCCCTCCTGCTCAACTTCTGGTGTAACTTCCAACAACAATCAAAAGTGACTAGTGGCTGCGGCTGAGTCAACTAATTCTGCTTCCCAAGGCTCAGCCCCTGGCAAAAAGGTCGAGAATTCAGGGAACGATAAGTCTTCGAATACATCTTTTGAATGCCCCAAAGAGTGCCTTAGGATCGCGGCGGATACCCCCGCACCTGTTCCTTTACTTAAGATTGAGTTAAATAACGAGCCTATAACAGCTCTCTTAGATTCAGGCAGTGTTTGTTCGATTATTTCGGCTGAATGGTATTCTAAATTGAAAGCTGTTTGTAAACTACCTGACTACGTCTCATCTTCTATTCAATATGTTTCGGCTAATTCATCTCCATTAGAAATTCTAGGTTCCGTACTGGTCAAAATTCGTATTTTTAAGTTTACTTGGAAAATTAAATTGTTTGTGGCTAAGCACCTGTCTTGCCCCATCATACTGGGAGCGGACTTTATTTCTCACACTGGTCTTGTGCTCGATCTTCAGAGTAAGTCGTGCACATTCAAATTTGTGTCCAATTGTAAAATTCCCTTGTTAAAGTGTAATTCTGTGTCGTGTTCATCTATTTCGCCTACCCAGGATGAGATGTTGTTAGACCTTAGACATCTACCTGAGGAGCAGGCTGATAGTATTCGTAAATTATGTCAGTCATTTCCAGAGGTGTTCTCTGATACTCTTGGTGTTACTGACCTTATTGAATACAAAATTGAGGTCACGGATTCGATTCCTGTCCGTTTTCCACCTTATAGGCTATCTCCACCTAAAATGAAGGCTCTGAAAGAAATTATCGATCAGATGTTGAAGGATGGTATTATTAGGCCCTCTAAGTCGGCGTATTCATCGCCTATTTTTCTAGTCCCGAAACCCCAAGGAGGCTTCAGGCCTGTCATTGATTACAGGGCTCTCAATCGGAAGGTGGTGTTGCAATCTGTGCCCCTTCCTGACCTTCATTCTTGCTTTTCATGGTTTCGTAAGGCCAAGTTCTTCACTATCTTGGACTTGAATCAGGCCTATAATCAAATTCCCCTTGCCGAAGAGTCTGAACACCTTACAGCGTTTGCCACGGACTGGAATTTATACGAATACAACCGCGTGCCTTTCGGGCTCCCCACGGGGGCAGCTGTGCTCACTAGGCTACTAGATAGGGTCTTCTCCGACATCAAATTCGAGTACTTATATCACTATTTAGATGATGTCGTCGTATTTTCAGAGACTTTTGAAGAACATCTAGATCATTTGCGAGAAGTTCTCGATCGCCTTCGTAAGGCTGGGTTAACTGTTAAGTTGTCCAAGGTTGCCTTTGCTAAGCCCTCTATGTCATTCCTAGGGCATATTGTGTCACCCGATGGTGTAGCAGTCGATCATTCTAGAACACAGGCCATCCGTGATTTTAAACCTCCCAAGGACATTAAAGGTATCGCCAGGTTCATTGGTATGGTGAATTTCTTCAGGAAGTTCATTCCTAACTTTGCTAATAGAGCGGCGCCCTTAAACCTTCTTCGTAGGAAAGGCATCAAATTCGAGTGGGGACCTTCTCAACAAGCCGCTTTTGAAGACCTTAAATTAGCACTTTGTAATGCCCCTGTACTTGCTATGCCTGATTTCTCGAAGAAATTCATCGTCCAAACCGACGCGTCGTCGTCAGCAGTAGCTGCAGTCCTTCTTCAAGAGACTGAACTAGGGAGGCGACCTATCGCCTATGCCTCTAGGACCTTGTCGGCTCAAGAAGCCAAGTATTCCATCTATGAGCTCGAAGGTTTGGCAGTCTTATTCGCCTTAGAAAAGTTCCGTCTCTATCTGGAACACGTCAAATTCGACCTGGAGACAGATAATCAAGCATTAAGCTGGGTCTTAGGTGGGCCGCGTCGTACTGGTCGTATAGCCCGCTGGGCTATTCGTATTTCCGCCTTCCAGTTTGATGTTAGACATATCAGAGGTACCGAAAATGTTGTTGCTGATGGACTCAGCCGTATGTTTCATAACGACGTCGAGACCCACGAACCGGTCGACAGTTCATCACCTCCCGAGTCCATACTATCTGGTGTTAATGCCATCTTAACAGATGCTCCCATGCTTTTTAGGGATATTGAGAAATACCAACGTGAAGATCCGACGCTGGCTCCGATAATGGAAACCCTTTCTTCTGGGTAACATGTTGTCCCTTATGTTCTGAGGAATGGTGTTCTATGTTGCCCATCGAGGCATGATAGGATGATGAAAGTTGTCGTTCCAGCTGTTCTTGTACCTATGATCTTCAAGTATTATCATGAGACCCCATTAGGAGGGCATCTTGGAATCTTTAAAACTCGTGAGAAGATTCGTGAAATGTTCATCTGGAAAGGTATGGACGGTGAAATCCGGGAACTTGTAAAAGCTTGTAAATCTTGTTTGCTCAGTAAACCCACCATGTCCACCAAGGTAGGCCTTTTGTCTTCGCATCAAGCGTCGCGCCCCATGGAACGTCTGTATATCGATTATGTAGGACCCTTCCCCCAGTCAAAGGGTAATGCTAACAAGTTCATCTTTGTGTGCGTAGATGGTTTTACCAGATTTTCTTGGTTATTTCCGACTAAGCTGGCTACCGCTCAGTCTACCATTACCTGCTTAAATTCTATTTTTGCTTCTTTTGGTCCGTGTCAATATATTGTATCTGATAATGCTAAGGCTTTTACATCTAATTTATTTCGTAAATTCTGTTTTGACTTATCAATCTCTCATGTAACTACTTCTGCTTATTACCCTCAACCATCTCTGGCTGAAAGGGTTAACCGTAATCTCAGGTCAGCACTTATTGCCTATCATCATGAAGATCATTCCAGGTGGGACACGTCCCTGCATTGGATAGCTTTTGCTTTGAATTCGGCGGTTCATGAATCTCACAAGTTTACTCCAGCTTCTTTGATGTTCAAGTTTGTTCCCAACTCGCCGCTCTCTAACCTCTGGTCTCTGAATGACATTCTACCCGAGACAATAGATCCGGATAACATTAAAGATCTTTGGAAGAAGGCTAAAGCCAATCTTAAAGTGTCTCATGAAAAGGTTAGGGAAAGGTATGATCGTGGACGGAGACCCACCCCTTTGAAGGTAGGTGACCAGGTTATGGTCAAAAATTTTGTTCCCGCGGGCAAGCTTGCCCCCAGATTTCATGGGCCTTGTATAATTCTCGATTTCCTCACCCCGGTTACGTTGTTATTAAGCAATCCAGCCACCGAGAGGATATTTAGGGTTCACCTGTCCCAGGTGAAACCGGTGTAAATTTTGTGTCAACTTGCTTCATATAATTTGAAAGGAATATGAAGGTTATATTTTTTTGAGTTCAACTTTTAAGGCATTCTGCTCCTTCTATTTTATTTTATATGTAAGCATTTCTTGTAAACCTCCCCGATTGTTAAACTGCCATCCTGTCCTTGCCACGGCCATTACCACGCTCCCGTCTCCTGCTTCTATACACACAGTGGCTTGACTTATGCCATGGATATTTGCACGCCGCTGGCCCCTCAACCTCTCCACAAGCCTGTACCCTCAAAAAAGATGATGGTCCAACACAATTCTGCCGCCAAGCTTTAATGTTTCAGTGCCCCCGCAGCCGCGCGGCGCCGTGCAGCAACTGGAGCTGAGGACGGGCCCCCTCGGCCCCAGCGAGGAAGACGTGTGCACGGCGAGCCGGAGCTCTCCTCCCGGCCAAGGCTGATGTGCGGCGCACAACCTGCTACTTGCCCGCAGCCTGTTCATGTTCACCGCGGGCGCGGCGTGCTTCAACACCTCTGCTCCCCTCATAGTGCGGGCGAGCGGTATCTCAGGGTACTTGAGGGGTCCGAGCGGCCTCCTTTGGACGCAAGCCGCAACGGCCGGTCTGGCAATCCCACTTCATCACCATCTACTACATGAACAGATACCATAAGTAATGACTACACTTGGGAATTCAACTGCAATATTTGGTGGACTTTGAAATTTTTTTTCCTTCACTTTCAAGTATAAAAAGTTATCTTCAGAAATTCAACTTCTACAAATATAAAGACTTTACTTCATCTGCAACAACAAATTTTGAAACCAAATCAACCCAAATTAAGAAAATCTTATAAATTTTTTGGCAATCAATCTTCATACCCACAGCATAACTTGGACCTTGTTTCAAACTGATTTCATGTGTCATCCCTGGAGGAACTTTTGGGGGGGAGGTCTGTACCGGGCGGTACACCTCCACTCCGCTAATTTAAAATGTGCGCCTGTTGAAACTCCTCTGCTGGAGGAAGTCTGAACTTTATTGACAGTATTAATTTTCTACCGTCTCAGAAGATGTCACCACGTGGAAAATTTTGAGTTTTTGAACTGTGTCATTTTTTATGTGTTTTTGTTTCGCTTGAAGTAAGAAGTGTGAACTTTCTCTTCTAGAGGACACTACTGAAGATCTACAATAGTGCAACCTAGTGCGGAGTCAAAGAACTATTTTTTTGGAGAAAATTTAATTTCAAGAGTTTGTTCTTTGTTAAATTTCTTTCTATCATTGTTTAAGTTGGCAATATTTACCCCTTTCTTCCCCTTGTGTTGAACCTAACCAATCCCGAATTTCTTCAATTAATTTCTATCCAATCAGATGTATCTTCCCCCAACTTGAATCTGTTGCGGGGTCCTATCCAATAAAGAGTTTGTGGGAGGGTGTTTTCTTTCCCCTAACGCCTAGAAACTTCCGCGAGAGTATTTAAACTGCTGATTTTTGGGTCTCTAGGCCACTTCTGTTCCATCTTTCAGTGTGTTAAGTACATAGCAGGGGGCGGGAAGCGCCTCTTTCTTCTCCTGCCGTTCAACACAAGGTAATGGCCGATTAATAACTTCTTTCTTTGCTAGCTCAGCAGTTTAACTTTCGGGGCGGGTTCTAAGCGTTCAGCCATGTAACCTTTTCCTAAAATGTAACTACTCCTTTCATATATTCTCTTTTAAAACGACATATTGGGATAGAGAGTGCTAACCCTCTCGAGCTCCCACTCACATTGTCTTGGGGTGAACTTATTTTCTCAACCTATTTTTCGTTAATGTAAAACAGATTGTTCTTTTCTTAAGTCACCTCTTTAGCATGGGATTAGCCCTTGTATTAACGGCCTAGTGCCAAGTAGGTCTTAATCAAAGTGTATTAGGAGTGCAAGTTCGCCTCCTCTCAACTTGTTATTTTAGAGGTCATTTAATTAACCTGCTTTTCTTTTAATAGACCTCAGTAGATTGGGTATTTTACCCTTGTGTTTATGTCCGTTGAGGACAACTTGAAGGTGGAGTTTGGTGTGGCCTGGGAGAGGCTTAAATTTTGAGAGCGAGAGCGAGTGGCTCTTTTGAAAATTCTGGGTTGTATGCCTCATGGAGTTTTTTCAGTGTAATTTGGAGCAAGGGCTCCTAGGTATGAATGAGGTTTTCTCCCCCTCTGTTAACACTTGTGTTTGGGGTAAAACTGAGCTGATTGCCCAAGCATTGTGAAGTCAGGGCGCGAAGCCCAAATTCTGTAAATATTGTAACTAACCCCTTTTGAATTGCTACTTTGTACCTGCCATGCTTGTTATTTCTTTGTTTTCGAAAAGAAAATATAACCTTGTTGAATTTTAAATTAATTTTACGTCGCACTATAATTTCGTAGCTTGAAACCCATTCACACCCGCACCTTCTTTCACCTCTACCTACCACGGAAAAGTCCGTAACAATAAGTACTTCCATCACTTAACAGATCACTCCTTATGTCTAAATGAATACTACTATTAATTACTTTATTATTTATTACTACGTCATAACTTAAAACATTTGACATATTACTTAGGTCACAATCACGTTGTTCTCTTAAATCTACTTTCTTTCCTCACTTATTTACACTACATACCGTTTTCTGACAACTTATACCTTCGGACTGTCCACGTGACTTACTTATCCAGTCCGCTGAGAGTTTAAAAGTGCTCTGGCTCGATGATGACTCTGAATAACATTCGCATTAGGCCTGTTATTATCTCTCTGACTATTCTGTATCTCACATAAATTACATGTTCACGCTCCCATTTTCGGATTGTCTCTGGTACCTCTGCTGACCCCTATCACTATTGTAATTTCTATTAGCCCTCGGCTGATCATAATTATTACTTCTCCTCTGATAATTATCTGACCTGTTTCCCCCTCCCTCTACTGTTCTACTTTGTGATCGAATATCACCTACGCTACTATTCAGAGCCTCGAAACTATCTAATAATACCTCCATTTCTTTAATAGTACTGACTTTTTGCATACAGGCAGCTTCCCTAATCCTATCAGAGTAATGTTTTAACATAGTCCTTACGATGTCAACTTCTGCCCCTATGCTATTAAGATTCTTCCATATGAGCACGTGTGCCAGAAAATATTCTGTCATAGACACTCCCTCCTGTTGTCTATATTTACCAAACATAATCCATTCTCTCTCACGACCTTGTAAATTTTCATCCCAGAACTTATCAATGAACTTCTCTTTAAATTCTTCTAAATTAGCCTTATTATTACGGTGCACTTGAAACCATGTTTTACTTTCACCGATGAAGGTATTCGACAAGATCTCCAAGACGTATTCCCATTCTATAATATTATCCCTCAACTTACTTGCAAATCTTTTCTCGACTAATTTTACAAATTCCATAGGATTGAACTGTTTTCCAGAAAACTTATCCAAGTCTTTGTCCCTGTTGTATAAACTACTCGTTACTACTATTTCTCTTGTAGTCTGACCTTCTCTAATGTGCCCATTGCATTTTCTGGCGTGTTCTAAAATGGCGTCAGAGTGGAGGTATAGCACACACAAGTCAGAATTATATAAAGTGAGCTATAATTTAAAAGTTCGCAGGAGGCCAAGATTGAGTAAAGAGCGCACAATTTCAAAGACTGTGGGTAGAGAAAATAAAAATATCAAGTGGTTTGTTTGAAAAGAAACAAGTAAATACAGTCGAACCTCCTTTTCGTGGACACCGTCGGTTCCGAAAAAAAATGTCCGTTACGAGAGGTGTCCGCTAAAACAAGTTTGTAAAAATAGTCGAACATTTTAACGGCAAAGAACTCTGCCGTAAATATAAGCATACATATCTTTATTTTTATTATTCTAAGTCATGCCTGCGTTAGTATTTTATACAGAGTTATTATGAGTGATTTTACATCATTTAGAAACATTACAGCTTCGTGAAGTAATCGTGAAGCTTCGTCTGTGCAAATTTAGCACATGTTTTCTTTTCTTTTTCTTCTCAAGTTGACTACCTGAGCTCGACCTTAAAGATCGAAATTATTATATCAAATTCTATACAAAAATTAAAGCAAAGATAAGATTGAAAATACACTGAACCCAGTGTTCAGTATTTTGGGAAAACGTCAGCTCAATAAGCAAATATAAGAGTATTGACGAGATATTTGATCTTCAAGAAACATTAAAATGAACTCTTACTTGTTGGGATTATTTTATGTTAACACTAGCGCAAGAGAGAAGATGATTATGACTTGCTAAATGCGTGTTGGACCGACCTGGAGTTGAATATGTAACCAGCTAGCCAACCAACCTTATGAAGGAGAGAACTCCAGCTGACCTATAGTATCCAGCCGGCCAAGGATTACAGATGTAGCGTAGAGAGCTACGAAGTCACCATGAGCAGAGAATAACAAGCTAAGTTTACTAAATTATAGTTGTTAATTAAGTTAGAATGTAATATCCTCATGAAATGTATAGTAATTGTGAAGTATTTAAGATAACAAGTGACTCAGTGAAGTGCAATGATTGAATTAAGTATTACAAGGTTAAGTTGTGATAAAATATATATATCTCGAAAAAGTGATTATACATGTATTGAGTGTATTATGATAGCTGATGAATTTATGATTATTTGCGAGAATAAGTGTAGTTTTCACTCAGCAAGATGAGAGTATATGCACGTTATGGATTTCTTAAATGGGTTTGGAAGCCGGACATGCTTATTAAGCGTCATAATGAAATGATATGGAAAGGGAGTGTAGATTATAAGAGTTATTCCTTGTCGAGATACGTCATTAAATTTTATTATGGAATAGCCCACAAAGCCAGAATTATATAAAGTGAGTTGTAATTTACAAGTTCACAGGAGGCCAAGATCGAGTAAAGAGCGCACAATTTCAAAGGCTGTGAGTAGAGAACATAAAAATATGAAGTGGATTGTTTGAAAAAACAAGTAAATATTAATATATTATTACACTAACTAATTTGCCGAGATACTGGACGGAAACGGAAGATTTCAGCTGCGTCAGAAAAGAAAGATACATGTATACATGTATAATCAAAATTGTAATGCCCCCTGCAACATTTAAATATTACAAAACATTTATTGTTTATGAAATTAAATTTTATAAATATATTACACCATGTACGTTATGCTTTACAAACAAGTTAATGCAGTACTTACCTTGTTGTTATTCATGTGTTTTCTTCCTTTCTGCATCATTATCATGTACTGAAATGAACGAAAAACGTTCATCCATACACTGTGTACAGTTTTCAATCTTCGGATTACGTCCATCCCAATCATCCGAACCATTTTACCTCGATGCTTGTAATGACGTTGACAGGGTCTGTATAAATCTACATCGATTGACATCTTACTGTGTAGAGGAAGAATGTCCCAAAAAGCATCTACGAAAAGAGCAGCATATGTAGATAAAAAGCGTACGTAGATAAAAATCCTGGTGGTAAACATTGAATCAGATGTTTTGGCATCTGATATAAGGTTCTATGTTTATAGAACGTCTTAATAGCCTCACTTACGTGTGTGAGATAAATGAGATGTTGCGTATTAGCATGCGAACAGCATGCACATTCACAGTTTTGTTTGTTAACAAGACGATTGTCTATAACCGTGTAGGCTTTTTCTTCTTTCTGTTCCATAGTGGTACTATTCTACAAATTGTAATGCACGATCTGGTTAAAGATGGATTGACATTTTTCAATTTAATTCACATGAGCAAGTACCATCACCGAATGATGTACTTCCCAATTCTCTTATGATCTTTGACGATGTCGCAACAGAACAGCAAAACGTTATTCGCGCATACTTTACTATGGGGCGCGATAAATATATAGATTGCGTCTATTTATGTCAAACCTATTCTCGTGTGCCTAAGCAGTTGATACGCGACAACATCAGTATCATTGTGCCTTTTTGGCAAGATGAGTGCAACATGCGGCATGTGAATGATGATCATGTTAACACTGATATGACATTTAATGACTTTAAACGTATGTCGGCAGCATAATCAAGACTGTTGTATAAACGGTAGTAGTTTGTTTAATTTTGTAAATAATGATACAATAAATATTTCATTAAATTTAAAATGTTCTACTTATTGCATTCCCTTTGCCTCCTTATACCTATCGAAAATATTCACACTCATGCCATCTATAAAGACTTGAGTTTACTAGAGAGTGACCTTGATAACGAACAAGTCTAGACACGCATAACCATGTTGACGTCATCGCTGCGGTTTAAAACAGAATAATCTTAGTATGGCACGTGCTCAGTCCCGTCGGAGACAGCCTGTTGGATGGGGGCGTAAAGCCTTAAGCATAAGATCACGTCGTCATGGTTATGTATGTTTAGACTTGTTTGTTACTGACAAATGGATACAAAGCCATGAGCTGACCTATTTTAAAATCACTCACGCTCTAACGTCATGCTATTTGTCCGTCGGATGGAGATGTAAAGCCTTAAGCAGAGTAAAACTGGGGCCAGAACCCACCAAAATAGTGTCTGTAAAAATAGGCTCCTACAAAATGGCGTCTGTGTGGTTAGGCTTGCTATCGTACGCAAGGATATGACTGTGACATCACGTTACTTGTCCGTCGGATGGAGACGTAAAGACATAAGCAGACCACTCGATAACACAGGTGCATAACTCTTTCAAAATCACAGATGGCGACTATGTAGTTCGACCCCTCCAAAATACCAACGGGAGGGGCATCTGCCCGTAAAACTTGGCCGAAGATGGTGACTATATAGTTAGGCTCCTCGAATATGGCGGAAGGAAGGACATCTAAACGTCAAACTGGGCCTCTAAGCCCTGTGTAGTTAGGCCCCTCAAAGATGACGTCGGAAAGGGCATCTGGCCATTTAACTAGGTTAGACCATATGTGCCCCCTCTAGTGGGAGGATCAAAATGGCGACGGGAAGGTCATCTGACCGTATAACAGTGCCGTGTGTAGTTACGCCCCACCATAATGGCGTCGGGAAGGGCATCTGACCGTAAATCTTACCCCGCGTAGTTAGACCCCTCCAAAATGGCGTTGAGAAAGGCATCTGACCGTAAAATTGAGCCCTGTGTAGTTAGACCCCTCCAAAATGGCGTCGTGAACGGTATCTTAGCGTAAAACTAAGCCCTGTGTAGTTAGGCCCCTCCATGAGGTTAGGCTACTCTCTTACGCGAATCCACATTGCCCAACTACTTAAGATGGCGTCGCGAGAATCCCCATAGCCCTACTACTCAAGATGGCGTCGGGAAGGGCATCTAGCCGTTCAAGTGAGGTTAGGCCCCTCCATTATGTTAGGCTTGCTCTCTTACGCGATTACACATTGCCCAACTACTTAAGATGGCGTCGAGAAGGACGTTTAGCCGTTAAAATGAGTTTAAGCCCTTCAATGAATTTAGGCTTGCTCTCTTATGCAAATCCGCATTGCCCTACTACTCAAGATGGCGTCACGAGAATCCCCATTGCCCTACTACTTAAGATGGTGTCGGAAGGGTATCTGGCCGTAAAAGTGAGGTAGGCCCCTCCATGAGGTTAGGCTTGCTCTCTTACGAGAATCCACATTACCCAACTACTTAGGATGGCGTCGCGAGAATTCCCACTGCCGTACTACTCAAGATGGCGTCGGGAAAGGCATCTAGCCGTAAAATTGAGGTTAGGCCCCTCCAAGTTGGCGACTGTTGGTGTCAGGAAGGGTACCTGCTCGTAAAACTGAGGTTAGGCCCCTCCAAGATTGCGACTGTGAGGTTAGGCCTGTTCTCTTATGTAAAATCCGCGTCGGGAAGGGCAACTGGCCGTAAAGGTGTGGTTAGGTCCTTCGAAGATGGCGTCTGTGAGGTTAGGCTTGCTCTCTTATGCAAAATCCACGAATTGGTGTAGCACTACTACTATACTAGGGGTGAGTGGCCTACTCTCGTATCCCTACTACTAAGGGTCAATGACCTCGTGGGAAAATGTTGATTCAGCTCCCATTGTTTTAGAACCCGCCCAGCGTTACTACTCAATGTATTAGAAAATTACCAATACATAGTGTCGTGTGTAAACAAGTTCAACAAAATAGTGAGTAATCTAGAAGAAACTATCAGTCTTTCATTCAACGACATAACCGACATCAAGATATTCTCTGCAAAAGACTTGAAGAATATAATTAAACACCTACAGACTGTTTATTCAGAAAAAAAGTAAAATATACTGATTCTTACCGTGTGTATGGAAATCTTAAATTTACTAAAACGCAAGTGGCAATGTCAAAATCTGAATTAATTATAATTATATCAGTACCAATTATTGAAAAACAAAATTACGAACAGTACGACAAATCATCTGTCCCTAGTAAATACAACACCATCCTAATTTCCTTCCGAGAAATATAGGATTCATTCAAAAATGGACAAGAATTCTCATAAAATGTATGTATGTATGTATGTATGTATGTATGTATGTATGTATGTATGTATGTATGTATGTATGTAATAAATTTATTATTATTGAAAAATGCGCACATGCCGTGCAGAATACCATTACATTACATTTACATTACATACACATTACTTTTCTTTGCTATAAGCTACGATGGATTTCTGTCTATTCCTGCATTTTACAATATGGTATCTATCACAGAATTCCAAGCACAACTCATTACATACTCATTACATACGTGTGTGAGTATGTAATAAATTTAATATTAGAATAACTCCTTATAATCTTACCGATGTATCAGGATGTGAATTTGCGGAAATTAACAATGATGTGCAATTATTTATATCTTTAAATAATGAAAACTTACCGGTACTATTCTTTAACTAATACCCGCAAGCGATATTACAGACCTGCATTAAACAGCAAAACGTTTTAAAGGTATCAGATCCATATATTTTATATATTAATGAGTCCTGTCCTATATCTGCAATGGGAATACCACTCGAACCCAAACCAACGAACTATGTACATAAATTCGCTATCACGAGCACTGCTTACCTAACCCCTTCCAAAAATAAAATAAACTTCGACTTGTCCCACCTGGATGTAAATAAAATGCAATTAGATTTAATCACTGTCACTCCAAATTACCTTACTTCAAGGAGATATGACTATTCAATTGTAATTATAACGTTTATTTTACTATGCATATAATATCAGTATTTAGACAAAAACTGTGTAATTTGTACCAAAAATGTAAAATATGTAACTTACAAGTCAATGAGGACATAGATTGTCAGTCAGGGTGGAGGAGTTACATGACCATACTGGCATGTCACCTGAAACCCCATGTAATGTACCTAGTATCTTAGGTGCAGCAAGCAATATTCTTGGTTATAAGTTTTGAAGGAAATACTACAATGTATTTCAATACTGTTAGTCGTAGGCTGATTCAGGAAGTAATGTCACAATTGTGTTCGCTACTGGGTTGGTTATCTAAAGTAAAATCCAGTAACACACACATGAGCGGAAGATTCTTGATGATGACTCTGCCACTCACGAGCAACTGTATTGTAACCTCGGACCCCGCCCTGAACTTTGTTCGTTTGATATCGTATAAAAGAGCCAGGCTTCATGGCTCAAAAGCTTCACTTAATCATCAACACGCTTTAAGGTAGGTCTCTGCCAGTCCGTCACCAAGAATCGAACTCTGCATTAACATCAGCATTGCGAGTAGATTATCAGCAACTGTTCAACTTCTTCAGTCTTCAATAAAAGTCAAGTTATTTAAACCTGCTACAAACTAGTCTAGTTATTTCTGAAAGAGTAGCCTACAGCAAGCGGTAACGAATCCGTGACGAATCCGTGGTTTAAAATTAACACTATTTAATGGTTCTAAGTTCGAGGTATAAACCGCTAAAACTTAACTACCGTACTTTTCAACGAAACTCGACCACGTCAGTTCGAGTCTCTTCGTAGTTATATTTTTTGTACAAAATACATTATTATTTGAGGGAACATGAAGATAAAATTGCGAATAAAATTATTATTCAAACTGTAATGAACTTTATTTTCTACCTTATATATATATATATATATATAGAGAGAGAGAGAGAGAGAGAGAGATCCAGCTATAACTGTGAGAACGTTTAGGCCTATGTTAATTTCAGGGTCCGCCTCTGTGGTGTAGTGGTTAGTGTGATTAGCTGCTACTCTCAGAGGACCGGCTTCGATTCCCGGCACTGCCACGAAATTTGGAAAGTGGTACAAGGGCTGGAATGGGGTCCACTCAGCCTCAGGAGGTCAACTGAGTAGGGAGCGGGGGTTCGATTCCCTCCTCAGCCATCCTCGAAGTGGTTTTCCGTGGTTTCCCACTTCTCCTCCCGACAAATGCCAGGATGGTACCTAACTTAAGGCCATGGACGATTCCTTCCTTCTTCCTTGTCTATCCCTTCCAATCTTCCCACCCACCAACAAGGCCCCTGTTCAGCATATCAGATGATGTCGTCTGAGCGAGGTACTGGTTCTCCTTCCCAGTTGTATCCCCGACCCAAAGTCTCACGCTTCAGGATACTGCCCTTGAGGTTGTAGTGGTGGGATCCCTCGCTGAGTCTGAGGGACAAACCAGGTACAAAATAAAGTGTAGGCCTACTGCAATTTGCGTAATATTTTTGTTCGTATTCTTATCTTCACTTTCCCTCAAATATTAACTTATTTTGTACAAGAAATATAGCTGCGACGTGACTCGAACTGAAGCCTTTGAGGTTCGCAGACAAGTGAGGTCTAGGCCACCACCTCGGTTGACTGCGATGTAACTCTCAGGTATATGCGTTGCATTGGAATTCGGGATTCATCAATTTTTCGGAAATTATTAGGTTGCGGACCTGACGTGTTTAAGTAAAAATTATTCGCCATTTAGTGTTGCATCACCTCCGCTTTTTCTGAAGTGGATCCTGCGTCATGACATTTGACCTCATATTTTTCGAAAACGAAAACTTATTGACCTAAATCCTTATACACGATTTACTGTGAGTGCCCTCCCCCCTCACTCCCCCAAAGATTCATTGAAGCTAGTTGAAATCGGTTGGGCGCAGGGTCTGGCCTCTCTTTGTTAGATATTATGCTTCGGACTCTTTTCATGTAATTGTAGGCGACTATGTTCATGAGTGCAAGACAAGGGTGTGTAGAATTCTGCAAAGAACTCCTGCTGCCATTGCAGCATTAACAAGGCATTACAGTATTTTCCCCGCAATGAAAGAGTGCCCGAAAATCATTTAAGAGATATCAGTTATCGCATTTTCCCGGTGAGGCAGGGGCCTTAGATTGCACTCATATAAGAACATATTGAATGTTGTGATATAACTGTTCGTTCTTTCATTCTTTTCAAGTACACTTGCATACCTTCAAATTAAATCTATAAGAGTAGAGAGGCTGGGCGGGTTCTAAAACAATGGGAGCTGAATCAGCATTTTCCCACGAGGTCATTGACCCCGTGACGTCATGGCCACTTGCTATTGCGTACAAACATGGCCACGTACTCTTGACAGCTGTCATCTTGTCAGACCCTAACCTCACCTTTTTGAGCACGTGTGCGCGGCTAACCTCACTGCTGCCATCTGGACAACTGCCATCTTGGCGGGCCCTAACCTTACTTTTTGGCCCCGTGGGCGCGGTATTTGAACAGGTGAACACGGCTAACCTCACTTTTGCCATCTTGACAAGTCCTAACCTTACGTTTTTGGCCACGTGGGCTCGGAATTTAAACAAGTGAACGTGGCTAACCGGACAGCCGTCATCTTGATAGGTCCTAATCTCGTGCACTTGTTTTGACGCGGATTTTTAAAACGTGTAGATGGCTAACCTCACTGCTGTTATCTTGACAGTTCGGCGCGGAATTTTTGAACAAGTGAACGTGGATAACCTCACTGCTGCCATCTTGACAGGTCTTAACCTCGTGCACTTGTTTGGGTTCGGAATTTTGAACGATCCCCCTAACCTCACAGCTGTCATCTTGACGGGACTTAGCCACGTGCTCGGAATTTTCAACGATCCCTAACCTCACTGCTGTCATCTTAGCGGGACTTAGCCATGTGCTTTTGTGAGGTGCGGAATTCCCAACAATATCTTGGAGGGCCTAACATCGGAAGTCTCTAGTTTTATAGCAAGCTGCCTTCTCGACTCTCTTGGAGAGGCCTAACCTTAGAAGTCTCTAGTTTTAAGGCTAGCTGCCCTTCTCGAAATGTCCCTTCCCAACACCATCTTGGAGGGGACTAAGGACCCTAGTTTTAAGGCTAGCTGCCCTTCTATTCATGCCCCTACCCAACACATCTTAGAGGGGCCTAACCTCAGAGAACCCTAGTTTTAAGGCTAGCTGCCCTTCTCGACATTCCCCGACATCATCTTTGAGCGTATCCGACAGACGACGTCACGGAGGTCAGCTCAATCCCTTCTCCTCCTTCTCCTTACAGTTTTACCGTTATCTGACACAGTTTTACGGACATATGCCCTCTTGCATTAGATGAACCTCCTCCTCGGAGGAAGCCTAACTACACCGTCGCTAAGGCTTTACGTCTCCATCCGACGCGTGACCTCCCCTCCTGAACAATATAAAACATTTTGCTAATCTGTACAGGTTCAATCCTGTTACAGAGGACCGGAAAAATGCATTGTACTGTGCCCTCTACCAAGAGCAACAATTGTTTTGTGTTTAGAACATATATAGTCTGTTATTATCTTAAAGTAAAGATTTGAATAGTCAGTATACATTCCCATCGTGTTCTGAACAGAAAAGACACCGTCGCTAAGGCTTTACGTCGCCCTCCGACGCGTGAAAAAAATCTGTAACACATGCAACAGAAAATAATCTGTATTACAGATAAAGATTCGAACTCTGATCTCTCTGATTTAGTCACCGTAGCAGAAAAAATGATGGATTCGAACCCCTGTTCTCTATGTTTATCGTCAGTATACAAATATCTTTAATAAATGCAACACATGGAATCGAACCCTGATCACTCTGACTAATGGTAGAATAAAAATACCAAACACATAACCACTATATATTACTGTGATGGATTCGAACACTGATCTCTCTGTTGAATGTTGGATTTAAAAAGAAAATCTCCTACACATGCATCAGAAAAAAAAATATATTACAGATATAGATTCGAACTATGATCTCTCTGATTTAGTCACCATGACAGAATAAAAATTATGGATTCGAACCCCTGCTCTCCCTGTTCATCGTTAGAATAAAAAATCTCTAATACATACAACCCGTGGAATCGAACTCTGATCTCTCCGATTAATGGTATAATAAATATATCAATCACATAACCACTATAAAATATCTCTATTATTGTCATCGATTCGAACACTAATCTCTCTGTTGAATGTCAGATTAAAAAAAGAAAATCTAACACATGCAGTACAAAAATATGTATTACAGATATAGATTCGAACTCTGATTTCTCTGATTTAGTCACCGTGACATAATAAAAAGATCACGGATTCAAACCCTGTTTTCTCTGTTTATCGTCAGAGTAAAAAGTCTCTAATACATTAATCGAAGTCTGATCTCTCTGATCAATGGTAGAATAAAAATACCACACTCCTTATTTTCGTATGCTGTCTACACAAGATTCATAACACAGTTACCGTAAAAATTACATGCATGTAATCGAACACTGAAACTCTCTGATGTGTAAGATAACAACAGACTATACATGATAACAAACGCACTATTTTTTATTTTCTTCGATTGTACACATCTTTGATGTTATACACACACTCTCTCTATCGTAAAATCGAACACACGCAAAATACGGAATTGATTGTAGGGCAAACAAATGTTGTGAGCTAGCCTTACACACGTCCATTTTATCACTACGCGTAAACACACACGAGTTTTAATTCTCTGCATACTTCATTCACAGATATAGCATTTACATTTGTTAGTATTTAATTTTTATTGCCTGAGATACTTATATGTGAAATCATATACAGTATTAAAATTTTTGTATGTAGATGTGTGCTCTCCATCAAGTCATAGAAAGAAATGGTCGACACCTGTGTCTGCCTGCACATCGCTAGAGGCTAGATCGGATGTTGACACAGCAACACGCAGCAAGTACAGCACACTTTAACCAAATACAGTAGAGACAATACACGACACTTACGGATTTCGCCTTGCTAAAATGGGAGACAATTCGACGGTGGCGCTCCTAGTGACTTGACCTGGACAAATCGCGCTAAATTCAAATATCAATGGAAATGTATATACGGAAATGGATAAATAAATTACGTCTAGAAAGAAAGTGGTATTGAGATATTAACTTCGAACTTGCTAAAGCAATTCTGGATAAATGAATGAAGAATTATTTAAAAGGTTATCATTCAAAGACTGAAATTAGACATATAAACAAGGTGTGAAATGGACTGCTGTGAAATGGCTTGATCTTTCATTTATGCATTACTTTTTCAGCTTTAGCATACCTGCCTGAAATCTTACGGTTGGATTTGTCTTTTTTCCTCATTTAAAAACATTGTATCATCATATTAAGACATTTGTCAATAAAAATATCGGCACATTCCTTACACATATGATGCAATGAATTAACATTTAATAGCTGGACAATTTTCCTCTTACCATGAAGCCTACTAACAGAAAGAAAATCTATAAAATCCCGGCTTTAATCTGAGAAGAGGGATAAAAGAAAGAAAAGTTTGAAAATGTTGTCGATAGTGATGCTTTGAGGAATATTTACGTACAATTAGAGTAAAAATGTAACATACCCTTGACTGTATAGTCGAGGATTTTTAAAGTCGCTGGCCTGGAAATGATCTGAACAGATCTTATAATTCTTATACAAGCGTAACGTCCCTTCTTTCTTGTACACTTTATCCAAATCGCTTCTGTGACATTTCAAAACCCACAGATCACACCTATAACAACACATCGGTATTGAAGGTTAACTGCTGCACTATACAATAAAATATGCGTATTATATTTTAAGCCCGTTAAAACTTGGCTCGAGCAGGTCCGAAGATTATGAAGTACTATAAAAATCTCTGTCACTGGAAGAATATATATGCAAGCACAATATTACTTACATGTTCTTGTCACGAGGGAACCTGAAGAACGAGCGCGAATTTTTCTCTACTTCGTAATTACTGCAGCCAAACACAGCACATACCTTTCCCCTCATGTTGAGAGGAGATGTCAAGGAATGACACACGCTACTATTTAATTATGTCAACTCACTGAAAACGCATAAATAACACCAAAAACTTCACACAAAAATACACGTGCTCTTATGACAGAATCAGTACCGTTCAGGTCTATCCGCTAGAGTGAGCTCCAATAGCTGTCCCTCGATATCTCGCTCAGTGTCGTGTATTGTCTCTACTGTATTTGCTTTAACTTACCCACAGTACCGATTCTTTACAGTATTAAGAATTATATATTAAATTAATTATCACATTTGCGTCGTGGTGTTATCAAAAAATATGAAAACCATAAAAATTAACAATATTACTATCTGACTATTCTGACACTGTTTAATTTCGATTACCTCTCTATCTGATATCCTGACCTGTCTAGGGAATCAACACCCGAGACCTGACCGGGGTCGTTTCTTCTATCAGTAGATCAATATATAGCTGTGTAGTCACTGTTATGTACTCCTGCGCGACAACATTCCGACACCTCGGATAATAATAAAAATAATAATACCATGTAGACTCTGCATATCGAACCCGGGATCCACTAAACCGGAGCCCTTAACGCAACTGCTTGACCGATACAATTATTACTTTGCAAGTAACGCTAAGCATGGCACTCCGAAGGCCTGCAAATTACGAGGTATCGTGTAGTTAGTATGACAAATCCTCTCGCCCCATAGCACATGGGCCGCAGCACAGCCCAAACCTACTATCTCCCGGATGCAAGCTCACAGCTGTATGCCCCTAACCCCACGGCTAACTCACCCGGTACCACAAAATTAATTGTCATTCTAGACCTCACAAATATAATACTGTTATTATGATCATAAATATTGTGTGTCTCTTACCCGGAGACCGCGGGTTTGATTCCCTGTGAGGTCAGGGATTTTTTGGGTTCGATTCCCGGTAAGGCAGGGATTTTTACCTAAGAGCACTGTGTGGACTACTTTCCTTGCTAACAAGGAAGCGCCCGTATCCTTAATTAGCATTTGTCTGATGTAAAATTGGAAACTACGGAAAACGAATGGCTGAGGTGGGGATCGAACCTTCCTCTACTCAGTTAACTGCTCATGGCTGTGTGTAGACTACGTTCCTTGCTAACAAGGAAGCGGACGTAGCCATAATTAAAATACATCCCCAGCATTTGCCTGATGTAAAATAGGAAACTACGGAAAACGGATGGCTGAGGTGGGGATCGAACCACACCGACACAGATAGATCATATAACGACGATAGGAGATAAAAGAAGCGACCGTGTCCTTAACACTTTCAGCCCCAGAGGTATGGAAGGCACATTTCCTCCCAGCCCACGATGTTTTAATTAACACGCGCTCAGCCCCATGTGAATCATTCTGATACACACCAAGTAAGGCGTTCAGCCCCATGTGCATCATATTGACACACATTACAGGGCCTTATTCTTCAAAGTGTGAGGCTTTCAGATTCACACGTACATTGAAATAGCATAGTGTCTTCTTCTCCCTGGGGCTGTGGGACCACAGGACGGTGCTGGGTCGTATATTGGTCAAGTAAGAACAATGTGCTTTGGTTGCCCAGAATTCAAGTACATGTGTATGGACTGTTTTTTCAAGAAACATAGATATGTAGCGAAGTAACAGAAAGTAAAATGTTGCTCTTAGTAAAATGTAAAAGAAATCAGTTGAAGGAATCTACTGAGTTTTGTATGTATTTACGCCTAATGCTGATTCCTGTGTCCATTTTTTAAATTTCAAATTCTTGTCACCTAATCTAACCTCGCCTATTCTAACGTAACTTAACCTAACCCTGGTAATATAAAACAATATCCAAATCTGTATGGAAGTGTTTGAAATAAAAATAATTAATAAATAATATTTTTAAACTATTTTTGTGCGTGTATTAAAATGACGCACACGAAAAGTGCATACATAACTTACTCAGAGCCCATGTGCATCTTATTGACTCACACCTTATTTAGGAGAGTTCAAGATGAGAAAATGTTTTTATTTGTTTTAAAACACCTGTAGGCCACCAGAATAACGAGTTCATGCAATAGTAAGCCTTGGGCTGTGGGTGAATTTATCAACTTTCTGGCTGGGTTTAACGGTGTATCAATTTGATACACATGGGGCTGAGCTCATAACTTACCATGTATCAAATTGATACACATGGGGCAGAAAGTGTTAATTAAGGTACAGCCTAGAGGAAACTCCGCGAGAGAAAGGACACAAAACATCTTCTGCTGTGGAGTCCACATGGCTCCTGGCGTGCACGTTTCTCGTGAGCATGTGCACGCGGTACCACCTGCTGCTAGCAAATCCAGAAAACGTTTTGAGTTACTCTACTTGTAGAAAAATACAGTCAATAAATATCTCCATTATTCCTCAAGTTATTAAATGTTATATTAATATACCTCTAACCCGGGCACCTTGTATAAAACTAGATTACTGCAGAAATTCCGTCAGTCTCATATGTAGATGCCTAACACGTTCAATTTGCTTTATTGAAGGTATCGTATCATTTCTTGCATTGCACGAGAAATTCAGTCGGTGTTCATCGTTATTCCTCGAGTGTCCAAATTCTCTTGTATGTCACCATATAGCTCATTCCGCATCAACCGACATTCTTCATGAAGCACTTCAAGAAGACTTTTACTTGGTAAACAATTATTTGTTTGCCTCAAGGATAGACTGATATATATACTGTAGTAATTCACTCATTTTGAATGTTCCAGATAGTTGGATAAACGACAAATATGTCACATACTTCCGTAAAGAAGACGAAGGGCATTCAACGTCCACATATATGTTATGTAAGTAAATATTTGGCGTGGTGTTAGTTGTGCTAATCAGGCAGCAGAAAAATTACTGAGACACACATTTTTAATTTTCTATTGCTTTCATTCCCCACCCTGGAGGGGTGACGTGGGCCACACAGAGAGCAACACCCTCTCTCTGGCCACGAGAGTGGGTGTGGTAAGTGAGGAGAGAAAAAGAGGTGAGGTGATGGAAGGGTATTAAAATATTATTAGGGGTAGATTTGTTCTGTTTTGTGGGTAAGGGGGACATGTTTTAAGGATATAGTTTATTTATTTTTCAGACAGGTATTGAGTTTTTCTTTTTCATTTTTCTTTTTTGCGTGTGTGTGTGATACGGTATAGGCTACAAGATTTATATCTTAATTTTGCGTACACTGTTACAAATATGGATGTGAAATAGATGGGCTGAACTTACAGGTGAGCACTGTATCTTCCTGACTACATTTGAAAAGGAGTGCATTACTTATACACGTGATGATAGATGATGCGCTTATAAATTACAAAAATACATTGAATGAGCCAACAGGTTGTCTGCGTGTATACCTAATATTCGCTGACGACCATTACTGGAGGTGTTGCATTACGGGAGAGAGTTAGGGATAAGGGTTTACCTCGGTACTGTCTGTTCGTATGGAGGCGGCCGGTCTGTAGGTTGAGTGAGGTTACGGTGGTAGTGAAGTGGGGATAGGGTGGATAGTGGAGATTTTGGGGTAGTCAGAAGGAATTGGGATGTGACAGGGTTGTTGGGATCTAGGTCCTTTCCTAGGAATCTCTGGAAGAGAAGGGAGACGTGGGTATAAAATTTGGGGAAGGGAAAGATTTCATATAGGGTTTGCTATGGAATAAGGGAGGGAGTTAGAGGGCAATTAATACCATTCGGCATTCCATAGACAGGAGGGGACGGTAGAGGTTGGGCTTGGTGTGGGCCACGGCTGCCCAAGGCATGACCATAGGTGAAGTCAGTACAGAAAGAATTTGTAGATGAAGAGTTTGGTGTGAAGTCCCCAGTTCGTGACGGCCAGCTGACGTACCAGGAGGGATCTTTCAGAAGACTTGGATTTTAGGTTTAGGAAGTGGAGCGGAATGTGAGGTGCTGGTGTATAGTGATGTCCAGTATTTGGGGGATGGCTGAGGATGGATGGGGGTCTCGTCCATGGTGAGTTGGAGGTTATCAGGATTGCGGGTGATGGAAAAGCGCCTTTTGGGAGGTTGGATTAGGAAAGATTGGGTTTTGGAATGATTGAAGTGGAGGCACCATTGGTCGCACGAGGAGGAAAAGATCCCCGGGAAGGGCTGCAAGGCATATTTTGATGCTCAGGACAGACGGGGATGAGGTTACGATGGCGGTGTCGTCGGCGTATTGGAGGATTTGGATGGGTGGTGGTGGTTTGGGGATGTCGACGACGAAGAGGAGAAATAGTAGTGGGGATAGCGGAGAATCTTAGTGTACTCCTACTCACAAGGCTGAAAGGTTGGGATTGATGGCCGTTGAGTGATATACAGTTGGTGCGGTTGGTGAGATGGACAACAAACAACAGGATGTAGTGATGGTGGTGATTATTGTTTTAAGGGGAAGTACAACTAGGCAACCATCCTCTATATAACACTAATCAGAGGGAAAATATTGAAGGGGTCCGACACTTCGAAAAATGAAGATATCGGCCAAAGGAAGACAAGGGCCACGAAGGGCGTGAAAATGAAAGACTCCCTATCCCTCGCAAACCTAATAGTGTCGGGGTCAGAAAAGAATAAGAGTTGACCAAGAGAGGTCGGATAGTATAGATGAAAGTGAGGAGCCTGGCACAAGTAAGTGGAAACAATGCCAGGACTCAGCTAAGGGCCCCGTGGTCGCGAACCCACGCTCCAAAGTTCAGAGCCCCTGGGGCCCCTTTTAGTCGCCTCTTACGACAGGCAGGGGATACCGTGGGTGTTATTCTACCGCCTCCACCCGCAGGGGGACAACAGGATGTAGGAGTCTGGGTGTGTAAAGGAGTGGAGCTTGAAAATCAGGGTGGGTTGTCATACGGAATCAAAGGCCTGGTTAAAATTGAAGGTGATCGGAGAGGGACTGGCGGGCTAAATTGAAGTAACTTAGTTAGCTATTGATTGGGTGAGGCGGAGAAGCTGGTGTGGAGTGGAGAGGTCTGGACGGAATCCACATTGGGATGAGGGTAGTAGGTGAAGGGAATTAAGGTAGGGGTGTAATCGACGGATGAAGGTTTTATCGAGAATTTTGGCAAGGATTGTGATGAGGCAGATGGGACGGTATGAATCAAGTACGTAGGGGTCTTTTCCGAATTTAAGGGAAAGGAGCATTGTGAACTTCTTCAACAAGGGTGAGGGGTAGAAAGCTGAGGTAAGAATGAATGTATACAGCGATGCTAGGAGTGCAACGATTTCAATTGGGGCTTGACGGATTTGGTGGTACCAGATGTGGTCTGGACCAGGCGCGGTGTCACAGGTTTGGGCTGGGGCGCTGGTAATTTCTGTGGTATTTATGGGAGAGTTGAGGATGTGGAGTGTGAGTGTGTGAGTTGTGGAAGGTTGAAGAGAAGATATTCTGGTAAAGGGCGTTATCGGGAGGAGAAATGGGAGGAGAATGTCTCTAACTGTTTCTGAATATTGGATGGAGATGATCCGTTGTGAATGATAGGACAGGAGGGAGTGTTGTGTTGTCCGAGAAGGGAGGTTACCTTGCGCCAGAACTGGGAAGGTCAGGCATGTAGGAAATTGAGAATCGTGCAGGTTTTGGACCAGGTTATCTGGTGGTGGGCTTTTAGGTAGTTAGAAACGGTTCGCATGGTCTGTCGGTGGAGGCGAAAGAAGTAGTTGTCGCATGTGTGGGAGTACTCGGATAGACAAGATTAGGAAAGTTTATGGAGCTGAAGGAACTTAGGTGGGAGGCGAGGTTTGGAGGGCGTATAGAGTGAGGTGCGGATGTGGGCTTCTGAGGTATGGGTGATGGTGGTTTGTATGAAGTTGGATAGGATGTCAACGAATTGGGCATCAGTGGGAGTTGGGGGATTGTAAGAGAGATGTGGCGATGTGTTCGCGTTATCCTGACCAATTGGATTTTGCGACGTTGGGTATTAGGTGCGGAGGAGGTGGATTTGGAGGAGGGGAGCGTGAGGGTATTTGGAATAGGATGGGAAGATGGAAACTGCCAATGCTGGAGACGTAGGAACATTAGGGAGATGGATTAGGGAGTTGTGGGAAATGACAGCGTCGGGATGGTTTGGCTGTACGAGTGGGAAGGACCCGGGAGTGGGATTAAGGACGAGTCAGTACGGTTGAGGAAGGTGTGGAGATGTTGGATCTTGTTAGGTGAGCTGCTATGGAGATTGAGATCTGCTAGAATTATGAAATGACGCGAAGTATTATGAAGGTAGGCCATGAATTCTATGGGTAGATGAGTTATGTTATGGGAGTAGATGGTAGTGAGGTGCAGGATTCGGGAATGAAAGTATATGGCTGAGATTATGGATTCGGGATAGGAGTGTGGTGATGGGGGATGTGGATTCCTGTAGGGAGGGATGGGCGTACGGCGAGGGCTGCACCCCCACGACCGATGTCAAGTAGATGTTCAGCTCGATGGAGGGTGTAACCGAGTATGTGGGCGGACTTGTGAGGACGGAGCATGGCATCGTTTAGGAGAAGGGAATGGACTGGGTATTATGGGAGGACTGTCAGGAGGTGAAGGCATTTGGGGATAAAGACTGGATATTAAGGAAGAGGATGGAGGGTAGGATCTGGTTCGGTTAGGTCTACTATCCATAATTAAACAAGGGTTTCTAGACGGTGGAATTTGAAATGTGTGTTGAGGTCGGAGTGAGTTGTCTTGAAGCTGAGATATAAGGCTGAGTTTGCTGCTGTCTGGATGTGGATGTGGACAAGTTGACGGAGATAAGGGAAAATATTGAGAAGGGATAAGGTGAAGAACTTTGCGATATCCTCTATTTAGGATGGGAAGAAGATGGTGTTGGTAAGAGTGGTGGGAGGGTCGACGTTTTTGAATGGAGCAACGAAATAAGGGCGGTTTTCGGAAAGGGAGGGGTGGGCTTTGCAGAGACGGGAATATGTGGGGTGGGTCTGACCACAGGTTTTGCAGTGGGGTGGGGACTGCGTGTTTGAGCAATTGTTAGTAGGGTGAGATTGTACGCAGTGCCCACAGTCCGGCTGTTGAGCCCTGCATTGAGCGGCACCGTGCTCATTATAACACAGACACTGCTCGCAGCGTATGGGCTTTGGTGGAGGGACCATCGAAGGTTCTACTCGATAGTGCTGTTTAAAGAGTGATACTCCAGACATTAGCAGGCGATAGACGTCGGCGATGGGGGACAAGACTATGCTGACCATGAAGGTCGGCCCGGAAGTATTGTGAATGCGAAAATCATTTTTCACTGGTATGTTCTCAGCATTAAGCTCTTGGAGTATGACATCTGGAGGCATGTCCGGGTCGATCCCCGTGATCACGCAGCTAAATTGGCTGTACAGGCTGTGCTGGTAAAATGGGTAAGTGGCGGGTGGGCATTGAAGATGAAGGTGCGAAATCCGACTCCGAGCACATGATACGCGTGAGATGAGAAAGGCTGGGTGTTTAGAATTAATGATACTGGTGATGCGGCGGCGGTGGTGGTTGTTGTGGTGGTCGTAGTGGTGTTGGTGGCGGTTGTCGGTGCGTTAGGCATGGCTAGGAGAACTGAGACTTCTGGGTAATAAACTCCTAATAAAGTAGAAGGATGATCCCAAACTGAGGTTGACGAAATTGGTGTTTTTCTAGGGATAAAACCCAGATTTCTACATATTTGGGATCAAAGAACCTGGCGATTAGGTGGGAGAACCCGGATAACTGGGTCACCCAACGGAGTCCGTCGGAATGCAGAAGAAATGGGGATAAAACCCCGATGGTTGTTCTGCGTCCTGAGGTGGAACCTCTTCGCCAGTTTCTCAGTCCACCTGGTGGTCCACGTTTTTAAACAGCGATTAACTGATGCGGCCGCGATCAGTGTAGGAACTGAATTCGGACAACCGTTGCTCACGAATTGTGTAATAATGACTCTCGTTGCTATCTCGTCGAAGGTGACCCACATTCTTACCCGCGTAGAGTGTGAAGCGTTTATGCTCTATTTGTGTGTGGGTGTATTAACTAATGGTGCGTTTGTATTAACTTACCACTAATAGTGTGTACGTGTGTGTGTTTGCGTGCAGCTTATAGAAGCGTTAGATTTCCACCTATACTCACGCCGCGACAGTGGCGAATATTTTTCCAGAAATTACGTAGAAAGTTTTGCTGCTATTCGTATTATTGGTGAAACGACAAGCAGACCTATAGGCTACTCATCGACTATTCAATCAATCAATCAATCAATCAATCAATCAATCAATCAATCAATCAATCAATCAATCAATCAATCAATCAATCAATCAATCAATCAATCAATCAATCAATCAATCAATCAATCAATACTGATCTGCATTTAGGGCAGTCGCCCAGGTGGCAGATTCCCTATCTGTTGCTTTCCTAGCCTTTTCCTAAATGATTTCAAAGAAATTAGAAATTTATTTAACATCTCCTTTGGTAAGTTATTCCAATCCCTAACTCCCCTTCCTATAAATGAATATTTGCCCCAGTTTGTCCTCTTGAATTCCAACTTTATCTTCATATTGCGCAACTTAGCGGTAGTCACGTCGCTGTATCCCACACATGGAATCATTCCTCACAAGGCGATACTGTACAATACAGCAAGTCTTAAAAATATAGCTTTTTATGGTAATTGCATTACACTGGCAAGGTGATCTACAGGTATCGGGCACCAAGGTTCGCTCGAAGCGATTCTCACAGCTGTCTAAACTATATTGGGGACCAGGGGTGGTTTCACCATAAGGTTGCAAGTTTGCGCTACCCCCATTCATTTTGTATGTTTATTTTAGGTCATTTCGATTACTCAATTACTGTATTTTAATTCAACAAGACAGGCATTTCAAGAGCTTGAAAGAGCAAATATTGGCTACAGGAGACTTTACAAGCCGGTACTCTTAAATGTTCACTGCAGGAGCCGGAAAGTTTGCAGCAGAAAGTCAACCTGAGGTAGGATGAAACCAAGACTGCTAGAGGGGTGCGCGGTGAGAGGAAATGATAGACGTGGCTTCTTATACATTGCTTAAATGCAGGTTTATCATCCTGGCTCCTCCTACGTACCCAAATACCAGGAAAGTCACTAGCGGCCGTTGCTGCTCAATGTGAGAGCCTGTTATAGAACAGGGATGTCATCTAGCGACATTGAATGGAAGTTCACCTGCTGGATATATAAATAATGGCTTTAAATCTGAAAAGAAAAACTGCCATTTATTTCAGTGTATTCTTGGAGCTTTGTTATGTGCGTACAAGCTAAGTAGATTATTGATTTCATTGTGTAAACATTCGTGACATCGTGTGTATTTTTATTATTGTGCGTTTTTATCAGTTAGTGGTATTTTGCCAGATCATGAATTCGGTGCAGTCTTTAATGTCTAGGCCGTTTCTGCAACGGACTGCCAAAGAATAATCCGAGGTGAAACGAGGGGTAGGCCCATGCCAAACATTCACATAACGCAAACGATCAAGACATATAGTAGAAACATAGAAACATAGTAGGAACTTCAGTCCTGAGATTTACAAGAAACATGACTGGTTATGTGGGTGTGTGGTCAGTAATGCTTTATACTGTTTTCCATGCATACTTTTCGGAGGAGAAGATTCATGGGTAAAACAAGGTATGAGGGGCATACAACATCTTCACGATCTTGTTAAAAAATGCGAATCTTTTTCATCTCATATAAAGAGCTCAATACGTTTAGCCATGTATAGAAATGTTAATGTAGCTGCACAGATGGACATTGCTTACAGAAGGAACATCCAGCTACATAACGACAGGGTTACGCAGAGCAGGTATGTCCTGAATATAGTAATAAACTATGTAAGATTTTGTGGTTCATTTGAGTTAGCGTTGAGGGGCCATGAGGAATCAGGCACATTACAGAATCCTGGTGATTTTCGTGGCTTCATTAATTTCAGTGCTGAGCTTGATGGTGTTTTGAGAGACCACTTAGAAAAGGCGACGGTTTTTAAGGGTACCTCTAAAACTATTCAGAATGAAATTCTTCAGTGGATGTTGGAGTTGTCTCAAGAGGAAATAACCAAATAAAATAAAGATGCAGAGTTCATGGCCGTCATAGTTGATGAAACTAGTGATGTTGCATCAGTATTTCAGATGGTTATTATCTATAGGTGTCTAGTAAATAATAAACCTATAGAAAGATTTTGGAATTTCATTTGACCTATTCAGAATCACTGTCTGCGGCCATAATGTCTGAACTTGATTCTCATCTCCAAGGATGCCCAAATAAACGTATAGCACAGACGTATGATGGTGCACCTGTCATGGGAGGCACAAAACGTGGTGCCCAGGCCAATCTCAAAGAAAAGTATCCTGTTGCTTATTAAATACATTGCCATGCTTATCAACTTAATTTGATTATGTTGAATGCAGCATCATTAAACGGAAATGTGCGGATATTTTTTGTAAACCTTCAAGGACTATACACCTTTTTCTCAAATCCTCTTCAAATAATTGCCCTTCCTGATGAAGTTTTGCAGAAATGCTTGCCACGTTAGGTTTCAACACGGCGGGATTTTCATCCCAGGGCTGTTAATACTGTTTTTGAACACAGGGAAGACCTGACTGAATGCATGAAAGTTATTCAAAGCATATGTCAAATTAGTAATAACAACACACTTGTTCAAGCTTCTGGATATACAGCGACTTTGAAAGAATACGGTTTTATATACTGGCTCTCTTCCTTTTTACAAGATAATGCATCAATTATACATTTTGTACAATCAACTGCAGGGTGAGAAGCCACAGGAACAGTCAGAAAAGAGGAGAAGAACTGAAGAACAGTGTGTGAAAAGGGAGGCATTTGAAGTGCGTGATGTTTTTCTCAGAGAAGTCAATGACAGGTTTAGCTTCACAGGACACCTTGTAGCTGCAATTTGGTTTCACTCTGAAACATTTTCTGAATATGATAGCAAGTTCCCAAAAGAGTCTCTGAAAGCTGCAGTAAAATGGTATCCATTCATTAATGAGAGCAAACTTTACACGGAACTGTCTGTAATCTATACAAGGGAGGAGTTCCAAAATATGTCTAGTGCTATGTGTCTAATGGATTTCATTACAGACAATAATTGTTTGCTACTTTTAGTGAAAGTGATAAATTGTTGAAAGTGCTGTTAACCATTCCGATGTCTACTGCAGAAGCAGAACGATGTTTCTCCACTCTAAATAGAGTAAAAATATTTCTGAGGAACTCAATGTCGCAAGACAGGTTGTCAGCTCTAGCAATACTTTCAATAGAGCGAGAATTGTTAATGATAATCAGGGACTTTTATTAATTAATTTATTTGTTTATTTATTTATTTATTTATTGATTGATTTATTTATTTATTTATTTATTTATTTATTTATTTATGTATGTATGTATGTATGTATGTATGTATGTATGTATGTATGTATGTATGTATGTATGTATGTATGTATGTATGTATGTATGTATGTATGTATGTATGTATGTATGTATGTATGTATTTATTTATTTATTTATTTATTTATTTATTTATTTATTTATTTATTTATTTATTTATTTATTTATTTATTTATTTATTTATTTATTTATTTATTTATTTATTTATTTATTTATTTATTTATTTATTTATTTATTTATTTATTTATTTATTTATTTATTTATTTATTTATTTATTTATTTATTTATTTATTTATTTATTTATTTATTTATTTATTTATTTATTTATTTATTTATTTATTTATTTATTTATTTATTTATTTATTTATTTATTTATTTATTTATTTATTTATTTATTTATTTATTTATTTATTTATTTATTTATTTATTTATTTATTTATTTATTTATTTATTTATTTATTTATTTATTTATTTATTTATTTATTTATTTATTTATTTATTTATTTATTTATTTATTTATTTATTTATTTATTTATTTATTTATTTATTTATTTATTTATTTATTTATTTATTTATTTATTTATTTATTTATTTATTTATTTATTTATTTATTTATTTATTTATTTATTTATTTATTTATTTATTTATTTATTTATTTATTTATTTATTTATTTATTTATTTATTTATTTATTTATTTATTTATTTATTTATTTATTTATTTATTTATTTATTTATTTATTTATTTATTTATTTATTTATTTATTTATTTATTTATTTATTTATTTATTTATTTATTTATTTATTTATTTATTTATTTATTTATTTATTTATTTATTTATTTATTTATTTATTTATTTATTTATTTATTTATTTATTTATTTATTTATTTATTTATTTATTTATTTATTTATTTATTTATTTATTTATTTATTTATTTATTTATTTATTTATTTATTTATTTATTTATTTATTTATTTATTTATTTATTTATTTATTTATTTATTTATTTATTTATTTATTTATTTATTTATTTATTTATTTATTTATTTATTTATTTATTTATTTATTTATTTATTTATTTATTTATTTATTTATTTATTTATTTATTTATTTATTTATTTATTTATTTATTTATTTATTTATTTATTTATTTATTTATTTATTTATTTATTTATTTATTTATTTATTTATTTATTTATTTATTTATTTATTTATTTATTTATTTATTTATTTATTTATTTATTTATTTATTTATTTATTTATAGGAGTTTAATTTCGAAACTAGATACATTAGAAATTTTTTTTTTCAATACCGGAATTAGGCTACCTGAAAGTGTTTCATTTCAATATGGTAAAAGAGTTTTTAAAAGAAAAATATATTAATGGGTTGTATTAATATTCCTGAAAATATAAATGTAAAATGTATGTTTAATTTTTAATAATAAAAAGTATTGTTGATGTATCTGGATTTAAAAATTAGCCTGTAATCATATTATATCATTGGTAAATATTGTGCACCACTAAACTTTGAAACCACCAGCCACCACCGTTGGGGGACACACTGCCGGTTGGTCCAGTAGTAGGTGGTTGACCTCTTTAGGGCGCCCGCTACACTTAGTTATCAACCGAAATCTGAAATTCCTTCCCTGGATCGTGCATTTTGCTCATTTTGCGTCATTCCGGCCACTACTTGCTTGTCATTTCTATTCTAGCCGTGTCATCTAATATCAGATATCTTTTTCCATGTCCTTCAAGTCAGCTATGTAGACACGTTGAACGTTGTTCATTTTACTTTTACTCAATTACATAATATTTTATTAATTGCATGTCAGAAAAATATATTCTCTACGCTGGATTTGAACTGCAGTTCTTCAGCACCACACACTACCACGATAACCGCTCACCAA
Organism: Anabrus simplex; assembly: GCF_040414725.1. Taxonomy (NCBI): domain Eukaryota; kingdom Metazoa; phylum Arthropoda; class Insecta; order Orthoptera; family Tettigoniidae; genus Anabrus; species Anabrus simplex. Next base: position 225,240,448 of record NC_090267.1, read on the forward strand.
TGACTCAGTCTTGCAATGTGGGCTTCAACTCTTGAGTTATAAAGAACGATAGCGTCAGGGCAATTTCCTTTCAGCTAAGCCGTGCTTTGAGTAAAATTTCATTATCGCTTCTCAATCAGTTATCTTTTCGTACACCAACTTCTTGTAGTTTCTAATGTAACTTTGGAAAAAAGAAGACACGGCGAAATTCTTTCAAGTAAACCTCGCTATGTATCGGCGTAGTGCCAGTAGTGTAATCTCCCCAGATAACCTAACATCAATACATGAAGAATAACGGTAATTCATTAGCTTTGCTGGATGACTAATCTACTTCATCCTTTGTCGACTGCAGTAACTCTAGCGACAGTTAATTCTACTCCATGAGTCAAGTCCGTCCTCACCCGGACACCATAATCTCACTCGACGATTTATAGTCGCTCAAGAAGTGTTTATACCGGTGGACTGAGTTCTACTCAAATTGAAGTTTCACATGAGGATTCGTACTACTAGTTCCACTAGGCTACCTCCTATTCCAAGCAGGCCGAGAGGATAATCGAAGTTTCTGCCTTCTCCACTACACGTCTCCACCGAATATTACAGAGCCGCAAACTGGACTTCCTGGATCATCATGTGTCAATACGCAGTTACCACCAGCAGCATACCCGCACAACCACTACACAACCTCTATTGCATCAGTTGACCTCGACTCCGCCACCGTAGCCTACCATGCTCCCATCATGTCCTCCTTCGCAATTCCCTACTACCAGGCGAGATTTCTATCACGAGTTCCATCTCCAACGTGGGATGTCAACAGCCTTCAGTATTAAAGGTCGCCCCGATCGCCACTCCAGAGGATGCATAACCAGTCCGGCGCTTGGCGGTCAGTCCAACAGATATTCATCTGGTCAATCTTGATCAATCTCCAACCGTCCCCATGGAAAATGCACCTGAACGACCTCTTCCTTCCACCAGCGAATCATTCCCAGTCGCAGGAGCCTGCCGTTCTGTCACCAAACCACGCTCTCTCCAGACCCCAGCAACTCGTTCGCACGTCTATCTCCATGAAAATCAAACTCAGCAATTCCGCTCCCCACACAACATCCTTACCACCCTCCTCGATTGCGCCGAGAAGAGATACCAGACAAACGGCAAACCACCAACGGTATTAATGATCAAGTTGAGTGGAGGCCTCGCCGCCCAAAAGCACACGTCGTCAATCGGAGCAGCACGACTTGGTTCCGCCGCTCCATTCGTGCTTCTGTCGCCACCTCTGTCGCCACCAGAGCTCAAGACTCCACCCCAGCAGCAGCCCCAATTTACATGGTGATAATTCTAGTACCTACTACCGCAGGTCTCGACAGGGTACTAGCTTCGGATGTCTCCATCTACCGCTGCCATTAGAAAGTTAAATCTTCACGTGCCCCACCACTGCAACCTACTCGCTGTGAAAGATGTTTGACGTATATATCACACAGCGCCAACCAGTGTCGAGCTACGAACCATAAGTGCGGGCATTGTCTACAAGAACATCTAACCTACAAATGCCCTAGCACTAGGCAACCCCTTGTTTGCAACTCCTGTGGAGAAGCACACCCGACTTACGTCCACAGATGTAAAGCTCGTCCCACCCCTCGTCCTGATAATCCCGAACTCTTCGCACCTAACCGCACAGTTGATTCACGTGCCAGTCACAGCCGCTCTCTTTTCCCTTCTCCTACCGTCGAGGATTTAATCCGATTCATCACTATAGCAGTCTACAATATGCACCCCTACCACTGTCATCTCGTCCTAACACACCTACAGGCTTCTTCAAACCAAACCCTCATTATCCACTTTCAGATTTCACATTCCGGCCTAAATATTTACTTTCATTTCACCCCTTTAGAAACTCTTCTCTGAACCCTGTCCCTCATCCCGGCCCCCACCACCCCCACTAACTTTCTCTTCATTGAACCTTGAAGCGTCCAGTAGACAAACGGAATGAAACGGGGGAAGAAAGTCACCAACTTCACATCATCGGCATTCTCCAATCACACTTCGCCATCCAGGAGGATCATTTATTTGTTTCAAAAGAGGCATCTGAGCCAAGGCTCATAATGGTGCAGTACAATTAATTACATTTGGCAACACAGATGAGATTTGAGAACATCAGCTTCTAGGATAAAAATACAATACACTGTACAATGAATTATAATATTAAGGTACCATAGTGATAGAAACCAAATATGAACAGCAGTAATATAGTATACTAAATCAGTACTCTATAGGCTTAACATTTTTACTTTTAGAAAATTAACAAGCTCGGTTTTAAAGATTAGTAATTCAGTGGCTTCTCGAATATGCTTAGGAAGGCTACTGAAAAAAATTACAGGCTAATGTCATAAAGAATTAGTGCCATACTTAGTAGACTTTGATGATTTACAGTGAATTTTAGTAGATCCTCCTGTACTGTATGAATGTATATCAGAATTCAAGTTGCAAAGTGTGTTGGAATGGGCTTGTCCATTTTTCAATTTATACAACATAATAGCTGAAGCTTTTTACGAAGACCATCTAGAGACAGCACATTAAATTACTGGTAGACCTATATGGTTGTGTTAAGGTGGGTAAGTTGAAGAGTATTTTCAGTGCTCTTTTCTTCAAGAAACTGATATTTTCAAATTGGTCTTTACTGCAACATGCCCAGATATGAATCATGTAATTCAGGTGGCTTTCAATTAGTGCATGATGAATACTTTTCATCAGTCCGCGAGAAACTTTGTATTTTAATTGGCTGAGTACACCAATAGCAGGAGTTATTCTATCACACAGCATTGTGATGTGATTCTTCCACGTTAGCGACTCATCTATGCTAAGTCCTAGAAATATAGTTGCTTAAACTCGAGGTATCACTTGGTCGTAGTAACTTAAGATGATGCCCAGAGGAAATGTACATAATAGTTTGTGAAATATGATGTAGTTAGTTTTAGTATTACATTCTTAGTCGGCTGATAGTAAGCCAGGTCTGAATTAAAGATATGTCATGTTGCATCTTTTCTTCAAGATTGTATATAAAATTCCCAGTGTAAAAATATTTGTGTCTTCAACAAATAATGATAATCTGCCAAACAGCGCTAAGTTCCCAATATCAATGATAAATACAAGAAATAATATCGGTCCTATAACAGAACCTAGAGGCACACCAGTTGTTATAGTCTACAATGTGCCTTCTGCTACCATACAACTAACAAACTGTACCATGTCTCTGAGATAAGCTGTAAACCAGTTAAGTGCTAAACCTCTAACTCCTGATGCTTCCAACTTCAGTAGGAAAATGTTATGGTCAACTGTGTCAAATGCTTTCTGAAGATCTATAAAGGGGCCTGATGCTACCATACATGAGTCTAAGGACTCCTGTAGCTTAATAACAATAATGTCTTCCACAGCATTTTAGGTACTAGATTTAGGCAAAAATCAGTGGCGGCTCGTTTGGGAGGCGGTAAGGCGCGCGCCCCCCACGGGGTTCCATTAAATTCGGGAATTTTAATCTTAAATGTTAACAAGGGAAATATTTTATAAGATTCTAATCAAGGGCGCGAGTTGTACTGTACTGCGGCCCGATACGCTGCTGGCCCTGCGCAGGAGGGCGCGCTCTCATAGCGGACCAAATACTCCGAGTCTCGCTTGACTGGCCTTGAGGGAGCCAATCAGAGCCGGAGTGGAGATGTGCTGTTCTAGCGGAGATTCCGGCGCGTTTCTGCCGCGGCCTATCGTTGTAGCCAACCTACCCGAAACATTGGTGATTTTATTTCTATTTAACAGGGGTCAGTTTGTGCCATTTCTCTCCTAAAAATAGGAACTACTTTACTCAGGCACTTACGTGAGTTAAATGTGTCGGTATGTGTTTAAAATAGTCTTGTAATTTTTAGGACTATTAACTAACGAAACGAGTAAGGAGCGTAACTAGTCTACTCGCACTTGACTCATGTTGGCCGTACTCGCTGGAGAGCGCGATGTTTAGCTTTGTGTTGATGAATGATCTCGTGAGGTGACTGTGAAAAGGAAGGTTGTGATATATATGTAGGCGTAATGTTATGTTTGCACTTCGTACAGTATGATTACCGTCGAACATATTAAAGAACTAACGTTTTCTTGTCTTTCTATCGAGTAGGAAGTCGAACTGAAGGAGTGTGGTAGACTTCTTGTTGAAAAAATCGGAGACCAAGAAAAATGACAATGAAAATAGGGCTTTCCAAAGACAAATTAATTCTCGTGACTATATAACAAACCGAGCTCGATAGCTGCAGTCGTTTAAGTGCGGCCAGTATCCAGTATTCGGGAGATAGTAGGTTCGAACCCCACTGTCGGCAGCCCTGAAAATGGTCTTCCGTGGTTTCCCATTTTCACGCCAGGCAGGTAATTAACAGGCAGATAATAATAATAATAATAATAATCAACATCATAATCAAAACAATTGCATATGCATTGCGCCGTATAGTGTTCGAAGTGTGTATCTTGATAACATGGTTTGAAGAACTTGAGATATTTGTGGAATTATGAAAGTAAGGCGCGCCCCCCCACTGCTGATATCGACGAGCCGCCACTGGCAAAAGTCCATAATAGTATGGATACAAATAGTCATTACATTGTAGGTATTTTAATAGCCTATCTTTGACCACTATCTCTAGAATTTTAGATACAATGGGAAGGACTGATATAGGTCTGCAGTTATTAAGATCAAATTGATCAGACCCTTTATACACAGGTATGAGTTTGGCAGTTTTTAATTCACGTGGAACAACACCTTCACTTAACGATTTGTTGATTATGTAATGTACGGAATTAAATGCACAGCTTGACTCTTAAGTAGGTTATTTATAATACCGTACACATAACTTCTGCTGGTATTTTGAAATTTTCTTATTATTTTCACAACTTCAAGGTCATTAGTAGATCTCAAGAACAGTGAATTACTCGGCCCACTTCCAATATTACGTAATTACGTAATTTGTGGGTAGTAGTATTGGCAGCTAACTTTTTTCCTATATTAATAAAATGGTCATTTAAATAATTATGATATTTCTACTGGAGAATTGAAACTTTATCTTGAACTTTGAGCTCGATATTCCAGTTTTTGTTAAAATTTAATGTTAATATTTCATAGACGATTTTCCAAGTATTGTTTTCGGTATTACTTAATCTATTTATGAAATATGCATTTTCTAACTCTCCTTTAAGTTTATTTACCTGATTGCATACTAGCTTATAGTCATTTATCAATTGCTGTGATGCATAATCACGACCCATTTTTACTCTAAGTTGTTGTCCTTTTATTTTACCGTGAAGTTTATTCCTTTGGTCAATGAGGGTGGAAAGTGTCCTATTCATCTATGGGCAATATTGCCTACTATTAAGTGTCTTATTATTTGCTTTATAATTCTGATTTATAGGCCTCTTGTTACTATTGACTTCCTGCAAATGATTGTTAAGTTTATTTACTATCACATCACAACTATAATATTCACTGATAAGCAGAGAATTGGTAGACATATAAGCATTCATGTTCTTCACATTACTGTACATGTTGTTTGAATTTATGTATGACTTTTCTGTTCTCATTTTCGGCAACACATTCATATCGCAGACTAATAAATTACGATTATCATAATCATTAAATATATTATACAGTTTGCTCCTACGCAGCTTATTGACATGAACATGATCTAACAGACTAGCTGTACTGTTAGTAATCCTGATGGGAAATCTGCTGTTTCATGGATTTTGGTTACAGCATTCACATAACCTCTTAAGTTCAGATGCTAGTAAACTCTGCTGAAGTTTGTCAATATTCAAATCTCCTACAGTAAAATACATATTGTACCGGGCGGTACACCTCCACGCCGCTAATTCAAATATTGCGCCAATTGAAACTTCTCTACTGGAGAAACTTGGAACTTTAACTACTGAACTAATTCCACCGTTATTCAGGAGATGTCACTGAGTGTTTTTTATTTGCCTTTTGTTTTTCAACGATTAAGAGGTGTAGACAATCTCTAACAGATGTCTCTACCCAAAACTATGGTAACACACTCTGGTGCAATGGGATGAACTTTCTTGAAGAAATATTGTATTCCTAAGTTTTATTTTTACTAAATTTTGTTCTGTGGTTTGTGGGTTGGCAATATAAATCCTTTCTTTCCGCCCGTTTTGAATGTAACCAATCAGGAATTTATGTAATTAATTTTCCACCAATAAGGTGTTTCTTCCTCGTCTTGTGTATTCGTTTTTGCTGTTATCCAATAAAAGCGAAAGGGCGTGTCTACTCCTTCCTGAAAGGTCTCGAATGTTCCACGAGGGTATATAAACTGCTGATTTTGTGGTCTCGGTGCCACTTCAGTAACATCTAACTTAGTGTGTGTGGAAATGTAGCAGGGGGCGGGAAGCGCCTCTTTCTTCAAGCAGCAGTTCTTCTACAAGGTAATGGCCTGTTAACATCTTCATTTCTTGCTAGCTCAGCAGTTTAACTCTCGGGGAGGGTTCGAAACCTTTAGTATGTAACCTACCTTTTTAAAATGTAAATTATTTTCTGTCTATGTAAAATCTATAAATTATAAATCTATGAATTACTGTAAAGCGGGGATAGAGAGTGCTTTACCCTCTCGAACTCCCCTTCATTTGGAAACTGAGGTGACTACGTTTTCATAACCGTTTCTTCTCTTCCTTAAAATATTAAAGTTTCTCATACGGGTCACCTCCTTAGCTTGGGATTAGCCCCTGTGTTTCGGCCTAGAGCCACTTAGGATTTAAAAGTGTATTTAGGAGTGCAAGTTCACGCCTCCAATCTCTTCTGTACTTTGGGCCAGTAACTTAACCTGATGTTTTGTTTTCTTCATGCGAAGGCCCCGTAGGTTGGGTATTAATTACCCCTGTTTCCTTGTGTGCCTTAAGGGCAGATAGAAATGAAGTTTGTTGTAGCCTTTGATAGGCTTGTAAAATTGAGAGCGGGTCTGCTCTTTTTCTTAACATTGTAATTAGGAGCAAGTGCTCCTCGTACTTAGGGGTTTTATGCCCTTTAGCAATTGTGGTTGTGAGCTGAGAGCTCAGGAATTAAACTTGGGGCTCGAAGCCCAAATCTTGTAACGAACTGTAATTTGTTAATTTGTTGATCTGCTACTTGGTACCTGTTATACTCTGTTAATTGTTGATTTTGAAAAGAAAATATAACCTTTGTTAAAGTTTTAAATTAACTTTAATTTTGTAGTTGAGACCTATTCCAGCCCGCACCTTCTTTCACCTCTAACTACCACGGATATCTCCGTATAATTACTTTATTTATTCCGTATGTCCTCAACTACATTAACTCTTTAAAAAATGTCAAATGGGGATTATAACATTCCAAAATAAGAATATCCCTCTCCAGACCACTCACTTTACCCTATAAATAAATTGTACGGAGTACAGGAGTGTTAATCGAAACTAATATTTTAGTTTTATAAGGCTCTTTAACGTATATATCAATTCCTCCCGCTATATCTTTTGTTCTGGAGCAAAAATAACCTTCGTAACCTTTTATATTTTAATATTATATAAGGCCTTCCCGGGGTGTTATGTCATGGGGTTTGGTTTTGTTTTATGATGTCATCAATCGACTTCTTGTACATAAGCTGTTTAAACTGACAGGAGATTTCACACTCGCGAGGACCATCAACGTCTCTTGTAGAATAGAAGATTCCAGGTGAAATTTCAAGGTAAAGAGAGTCATCTGTGTGTGTGTGTGTGTGTGTGTGTGTGTGTGTGTGTGTGTGTGTGTGTGTGTGTGTGAGAGAGAGGGGGGTCAAATGATGACCTCCCGTAGAATAGTGCCCTTGCACCAATCCTTTTCAATGTATACAAGAACGATCAGCCTATCGGTGAGGACACAACGCACTCTTTGTATGCCTATGACCTTCGTGTTGGAGCGCGGTACAAGTCACATGAGAACATAGAATCCAGGCCGCGACATCTCGAATTACTACAAGAACAACTTTCTAAAATTAAATCCGAGCAAAGCACCGATCACACTGCTCCATGTTCGCTACCGTGCAGCAAACCATAAACTGAATATCTGTTGGGAAGGAAGAAAACTTCAGTTCTCCTTAGCCACCAAGTACTTTGGATTTAAACTTGATCGTTCATTAGCTCTTTCGCTGCAGAATTCTCGGGCACACAAATCCCTTGGCTGCATAATTAAATTTCAAAAAATGTACAAATGAGAATTTAAAAATGTAGAAATAATTTTACAAAACTATATTGCACAACTAGCTGATGTAACCGTGCTTCGCTGCGGAATTCTACATTGCACAGTAGGTATACAGAATTCTAGGTTAGGTAGTGTACACGTTGTGAGCAGAATTGTATTAAATTGCATAGCTCGTAACGTTACCCCAGAAACGTGACGGAGAAGTCACCAAACGTTTATCCTCATATGAAAACTGGGTTAGGGATTTTTCATTGTAATGGTAGGCCCGCTTGTCTACCATCAGTCACAATCAGCTTGGGGAGTTTTCGTTATAATGGCAGACGCCTTTTTACATCCTCAGAAAGACTGTCTTAATGGTTTTCCCAACTGAAATGAACATAGGTCATTACAAGAACGTCAGTAGGAGTGGCGCGATTAAAAGTATCGCTTTCATATGAAATACTCGATCAAATGAACAACTACACATATTCTCACTTCTAACGAATAGTACTACGATGCCGATCTAAGAGTCCAAAGTTCCAGAGCTGGAATGACCAAGTTGCAGACAGTCGTGATGCCCACATATGAAGTGTATGAAGATAATAATAATAATAATAATAATAATAATAATAATAATAATAATAATAATAATAATAATAATAATAATACCAGGGATTCCCGGCTATTTAAACTGCGTGCCTTGTCTACGGCAATCTATGCCAACGGACTTGAACTTGTAAACTCCCAAAGAATTTCGTTTTCTACAGTCAGATGCCTCTAACATCAATTTGTTAGCTCACTCTCACCCATTAAAAATGAACCTAGAACTTAGGAAATTTCATTTCTGTAATTATTAAACCTTTTTCTCAAGACTGTTTTTTTAATGTACCGAAGTTGTCAACATTTCAGCTGGTTCCTTCTCTACTGTAATCTAACTATCAGATGCTTGTAAATATGTTCTCTAGCCAATCAAAACCGCGGTTGTGGACAGGAATCCAGCCTATCAGCAAAGTGTGGTTCAATTTAACCGGGAAGCTTTCCCTTACGGAACTACATAAACAGGGCTCTTTAGGGCCGTCTTGTCTGAATTGCTCCAGTGCCTAGGAGTGTGACTTGACGGAGGCCTATGAGGCAGGGGCGCGGCCTGCTTGAAGAATGTCCAGCGATACAAGGTAATGGCAGAATTTTCCTAAACATGTGATAACGCCTGCGGGTAGTTTGAGAGGAAGTTTTTAGCCATTTTCTTTTAATGTAATTTTGTAAACTGGTGGTTTAAATGTAGGATTTTCGGCGAAGTATGAGTACTCTGTTTCTATTCCCTACCGGGAAATAAGTAATGCAAGGGAAAGAAGAGTGGTGACCCTCTGCCGTCTCCCATTCAACCTTGCAATTGGGTGACTAAAATTTTCAAACTCTAAATTTTGTAAATCTCGTCTTGGATTTAAAGGTTCCTCCTTTAGTCACCCTCTTGTAGTATGGGATTAACCTTTGTATCTTTGGGCCGTAAGCCCATTTAGGTTTTTAGTAATTTCTATAAGGAGTGTTGAAGTTTCGCCTCCTTGCCTTTTGTTATTGGCCGGTTATGTGCAACATTTCCTCTTTTACTCTTAAGGCCAAGTAGTATGGGTAAATATGCCCTTATTTATCCTGTATTATCCATAAGGCAACTGTTCTTCGTTGCAGCTCAAAACGCTTAAAAGGCTTGCCATTCACTAAACCAACCATCGCGAGTCTAGTGGTAGCCCACGTCTTCGATTCAGCATACGCCACTGCGCTGCGGGTGCACATTTCCGCAGTATGACGCTTCTATTAGTCTTCTGACATCTCTTGATAGTATTTGGAATCTCGTATTTGAACTTATAACTGTGTAAAAATATTATTTTAAAGGAAGTTTCTGTTTTTCAAAATATCATATGAATCATGCCATCGGGGACTACACAATGGTTTACCAGTGCAAGTAATTACTTTTATTAAGTTCTCTCTAACGTTTTATGAAATGTAATTTTATAAAATTATTATTCCTAAACCTATTTCCAAATTTCAACAATGTTCAAAATATCATAGAAATATCATACCACCAGGGACTACAAAATGGTTTGCCAGTGCAAGGAATGGCATTTGTAAGTTCTCACTGACGTGTTATGCAATGTAATTTTGTAAAGTTATTGTTTCTAAAAATAAGTAGTTTCAAAATGTCAGAATTTTCAAAATATCATAGAAATATCATACCACCAGCGACTGCAAAATGGTTTGCCAGTGAAAGGAATGACTTTTGTTCTCTCTAATGCCAATTTGTAAAATTATTGTTTCTTAAAAAAGCGAGCGACTAGCTGCGTGGTTTGTGTAACATAGTTGTCAGCTTGCATTCGGGAGATAGTGGGCTCAAACCCGGCTGTCGGCATTCTTGAAGATGGTTTTTCTCTGGTTTCCCATTTTCACACCAGGCTGTACCGTAATTAGGGCTACGATCGCTTCCTTCCCACTCCTAGTCCTTTCCTATCCAACGGTCGCCGTAAGACCCATCTGTGTGAGTGCGACGTAAAACAAATTGTAAATAGTTTTTCTAAAAATAAGATCTTAAAATGTCAAAACTATTCAAAATATCATTTACCGGGAACTACAGAATGGTTTTCCAGTGCAAGGAATGCCTTTTCTAAAGTTCATTCTGATGTATCTATATATAAAATATAAGAGTTTTGTCTGTACATTGCTCAGAATTTGAAAAGAATGGTATTTCTGTATCGGTTATGTCCAAAGTAACAAGGAAATGCACTTTTTACCTTTCCGTAATTTCTGTCTGTCTGTCTGTCTGTCTGTCTGTCTGTCTGTCTGTCTGTCTGTCTGTACACGCATCACGAGAAAACGGCTGGAGAGAATTTAATGAAAATCGGTATATAAAGTCGGGGGATGAGCCACTACAATCTAGGCTATAAACAATTTTATTCACGCTGAGTGAAATGGTAGTTTAGGGGAAGACCTAAAATGTAATTCTCGTATATTTATTTTATTAGTCGTCCTATCGATAAATACATAACTAAACTAAATATAGAATTAAATTTCCGAACATTTATGTCTTGTACATTTTACCGTACTGCCTATGATAACACAGATATTCATTAATTTGTATTTTTGTTGCTAAGTCCATATCAACGCCGAGCCACGAGAAAATGGGTTAACAGAATGTAATGAAAATCTGTACCGTATATAGAGTCGGCGAATACGAAACTATAGTCTAAGCTATAAACAATTTTATTCACCCCGGATGAAATTGTAGTTTAGGGTAAGGCGCCTAAAATTTAATTTTTAAATACCTAAGTTATTGGTACTATGGAGAAGTATTACATTGTAGCATGCTACCTCTTCGCAGAAAGCTGTTAAGAAGTATTGCAACCTCGTCAGCAGCAAAACGAAAACTGTTGTAGTACATTGTAAATAAATATTTGATTGCATTCAAAATGTTGTACTTATTGCATTTTTTACACCTACTCTAAAGGCTTGAGAAAACGAACAAGTCTAAACATGCACAACTATGATGACGTCATCGCTGCAACACGTGCACACTCTTGCCTTCGCGATGCATATTTAAACTTGTTCGATAGAGATATATCTTAACAGAGGGGGAAGAAAAGGCCGTAACAGCCTATGTATAGCCGCCATCTTGTGCACTAGCCTCTAAGTTAGCTTTCTTCAAAACAGCAGCCGCCATCTTGTGCAGTAGCCTCTACGCTAGCTTTCTCCATAAGAGCCTGTGTATAGCCGCCATCTTGTGCAATCGGCCTTAGCCGGCATCTCTAATAGCATCTTGGTTTAAAAACTAAGATAATAGTATATTGAGAAGGGCAGCTCGTTAAGTATATTGAGAAGGGCTGCTTGCTGTAAGATCGTGGTAAGTTGTAAAGGGCAGCTTGCTTGCTTTGCGGCGTGGCTAAGTCCCGCGCTATAAAGTTTACTTTCGTCGATAGCAGTAAGCCATGTGCATGTAGTTAAAGATAGCGGCTGACAGCTGTCAAAAAGCACGTGGAATTTTTCAAATTTCCCGCTACTACGATGAGGTTTAGTGCTGTGAATATGGCAGCACGATGCGTTGTTGTTTAAAGATAGCGGATGACAGCTGTCAAAAAAGCACGTGGAATTTTTCAAATTTCCCGCCACCACGTTCCTAAGGATGAGGTTTAGTGCCGTAAAGATAGCAGCACGGTGCTCTGTAGATTAAAGATCGCAGCTGTCAAAAAAGCACGTGGCATTGTTTACAAACAAGAGCACGTGGAATTTCAAATTGCCCACCACCACGTGCCTAAGGTAGTAGCCGTAAGGTTTAGTGCCGTAAAGGTAGCAGCACGGTGCTCTGTTGATTATAGATGGCCGCTGTTAGCGCCATCTTGAGCGATTAGATAGCCGCCATCTTGCTCAAGCACCCTTAAGCCATCTCATAAGAGCCCATGTATAGCATCTATCCTGCGCAAGCACCCCTAGGGAGTCTCATAAGAGTCTATGTATAGTGGCCATCTTTCGCAAGCGCCGTAGGCCGTCCCATAAGGAGCTGTGTATAGCCGCCATCTTGTGCAATTAGTTAACCGCCATTTGCGCAAGCGCCTCTGGGGAGTCTCTTAAGAGCCTATGTATATCTGCCATCTTGCACAAGCGCCCCTAGGCCGTCCCATAAGGAGCTCTGTATAGCCGTCATATTGTGCAATTAGATACCCGTCATCTTGCGCAAGCTCCCCTAGGGAGTCTCGTAAGGACCTATGTATAGCGGCCATCTTACGCAAGCACCTCTAGACCGTCCCATAATGAGCTATGTATAGCCGCCATCTTGTGCAATTAGATAGCCGCTATCTTGCGCAAGGGCCCCTAGGGTGTCTCATAAGAGCCTATGTATAGCGGCTATCTTGTGAAGCGCCCCTAGGCCGTCCCAGAAGGAGCTGTGTATAGCCGCCATCTGGTGCAATTAGATGGCCACCATCTTGCGCAAGTGCCCCTAGGGAGTCTCGTAAGAGCCTAGTTATAGTGGCCATCCCATAAGGAGCTGTGTATAGCCGCTATCTTGTGCAATTAAATAGTCGCCATCTTGCGCAAGCGCCCTTAGGGGTCTCATGAGACCCTATATATAGCAGCCATCTTGCGCAAGCGCCCTTAAGCCGTCTCATAAGAGCCCACGTATAGCCGCCATCTTGTGCAATTGGCGTCAGGGAGGGCTTTTGGCCGTAAACTTCCTTCTTGATGGCGGATGTGAGGTTAGGCTTGCTCTCTTAGGCGTCGGGAAGGTCAACTAGCCGTTAAAGTAAGGTTACGCCCCTCAAGATGGCGACTGTGAGGTTAGACTCGCTCCTTCATGCAAAATCCACAAATCCGCCTAGCCCTACTTCTATACTGGGGGTCAGTGACCTCGGGTGAATGACCTCGGGGGAGAGAAGCCGCCTAGGTACACTGCTAGGCGTCAGTATCCTTTGCCGGGGTCAATGACCTTGCTGACTCAACAAAAAATGTGACGTCACTTCCTGGTGTGGGAACGCCCTTGCTCCTCTACTGAGGTAGACCACGCATCTCAAGGCTGTTCAAAAATTCAATTGGAAACTACAAAGCTTCACATTCTTCTTCAGTCACCAATGTATTCACACTCGTGTAAGATCTTGAGGTTCCTGGAAGTAGATCTGAAACTATCCTATTAATTTCATGGCAATGTTCATTTTTCGGCGCAAGAATTGCAGTTGTGGAGAGACTGAAGATGTCATGGGAGTATGAAAATGAATTTTTGCCATACATTTCAGTGACGATATCTCTGTTTGAAATTATCGAAGAAGGCAAGTCGATAACGTTCTCATCATTAGAAGGGTATTCACCATTACCGATTTTCAAGGGAAAGTCTGCAAATTCACATTCACCCGCCTTAGCTTGCATATTCTTGTGTTTAAAAATTTTGAAAAGTGGCCACAGAGGTGAAAACCTAATTGAATTTTGTACTATAGCAGCTCTTGATGCATGAGGAACAACAGGTAATACTTATCGGAAATCTCCTCCTAGTATGATTAATTTTCCACCGAAAGGTATCTCATTACCCCTGATATCTTTCAGTAACCGGCCTATACACATTAAGAATATTTGTTTGCCATGGGTGCTTCATCCCAAATGATGAGCTTAGCAGAACGAATAATATCAGCCTCTTTGGTGTTCGCATTCAAACCTGATGCAGAATGTTTTTGTAAATTTAGAGGTAATTTAAATCGGCTGTGAACTGTACGACCATGAGGAAGCAACATAGCAGCAATTCCAGTCCACGCTGGGAAATGACTTGTATTCCTAAATTAATGCAACTGTGGATTAAACACCGATACACATAAGTCTTTCCAGTACCGCCTGATCCATCCAAAAAGTATGCCTTGCAGTTACTTGTAGATGCATCATTATCCAGGAATAAGTGAGTAATTTCGTCAATAACAACCCGTTATTCTTTATTAGCTGTAGCCCTCATCTGTGTTAGTTCACCAACTTTGATTTCCTCCCGAGTTTCCTCTTCGTTTTCAGGAGGATCTTCAATCTTACGTAAATCGAAAGACGAAAGAGAAAAACTATGTAATTTTAGTGTAGTGGAAATGTCTTGCATAGCTAATTGGTAAGCTATTTCGTGTATGTATGATTTAAGGAAATCTTCAGACATAGCCTCTTTGAAGACATTCCATAAATTTGAAGCATTTGAAGGTGAATGAAATATGCATATATAGGCAAATAACTGTCGAAGTTGATACGGCATTTGAAAGGAAGAGGCCTCTTCTAGACCACGTTGCCATTTAATATCGTTCAATAGTAGCCCTCGTGCTGTGGCGGCTACTTTGAAAGTATGGTACGTTACATTTTTATAAGTCCTCAAATCTTCGAAACAGGTGGCTCCTACCACATGTAGCAATAATAGATGTAAATGATATCGCTCCGAATCAGAAGGTGGAACATTGTACATTCGGCCTATAGATTTTACGTTTATGCCATTCATTCTTACTCCATACATAGTGAACTGGGGTTTCAGGGTAAATGTAAGGACTTCTTGTCGTAGGATTGCTGTTCAGTCTGAACCATGCAACTAAATGTGTCATACGTAACTCAGCTTGGATCAATGATTCCTCAGGAGAATCATTCTTGAAGTAAACATTGTGAGAGTCAGGCAAATGAACTGGCAATCGAACTATAGTATGCGACTGATCATGTATAGGATATGCAGGCATTCTCCAAGCAGCTTCACTTGGACCATCATATCGAGCATTCAAGAATACATTAATTTCATCATGAGCAACGGTATCATCTTCCACAGCTACTTGTATACTACAACAATCATGACCTTTATAGACATACTTATGCACATATTTGATCGAATGCACACTTGAACAGATCTCAACATTGATATGAGCACGGAAATAAAGCAAAAGGAATGGATTGTACAGAACAATGAATTGATTGGTTACTTCAACATACTCTCCATGAATACTTTTAATTACGGTTCTACCATTATCTCTCCGTCGGTAAAGGGGATAGCCATTGACATTATCCTTTGTTTTCTCATTGAACGATTTGGGAAAATCCTTTTTACATTTACCATCTTGCATACACACATAGGAAGGATTAAGATGACTGCATGGTCCATGTACCATATGAGCTTTAACCATTTCATAGAGTTCTTCATTAGAAAGATCTGGAATTTCAGCTGATACAACTTTGTCTATGTCCTCTGTGTTCCTAAATTTCGAATTATCTTGTAAGGTTAGTCAGAAATGAATGTGAGGCAGCTCAAGTTTTTTAAATTCCACATTGCACAAGAACGCTTTAACTATTCCAAAGATTTCCACTTTATAAATTAGTCGTATTAATTCTTGCACCTTAGCATGGAAAACTCGTACAACAATGTCCGGTCGATTATTTGGTGTCCCCCAAGGATGAATACTATTTATTATTTCGGGCCATGCAGGGTTACAGGTGAATGTGATAAATAGGTCGGGTTTCCCAAACGTTCTGACTACTTCCATAGCATCCTGGTAATTCTGCATCATATTCCTTGGACTCCCAATGAACGAAGAAGGCAGAACTACCATCGTACCTACTCTCAAATTCTCAAGTTCAGTTCTCACACGTACATCATCTGCTAACCCTACATATGTCTCTACACACAATTTAGTTTGTTCCCTCGGAATGTACTTTAGTCTGTCCCCTTCAATACGGCAGTAATAGTCCACAGAAAGTTGTCGAGTAAGTTTTCCAGCATTTATGACACGATTGAAGGCACCAGAAGGACCACTTCCTCTCACTGCAATTCTGTATAAAATATACTCTCGCATAGTAACAGTCTTCCTTATTTGTGTCTGACGTACACCCTCAATAGGCATATCTCTATGCCAACCAGGTTCACCACAAGGCCAAATTAAAGTATAACACAGAGGATCGCAATGCATACTATAATCTATTTTCTGCAATCCGCCTTCCTTTTCATACACTGTAATATGTCTATGAGAAGGTGGCGCACCATCAACTGTTTCAAACACAGCAGCAATTTCAGAAATGTTTCGATCATTATAATGTCGCTTATCTGTGGATGGTTCATGGTAGAACCGCATAACAAAATTGAGTCGAGGACGATTTTCTTTCTGAGCAATAACTTCCTCTTTGATCTTCTGATGCATGGTCTTTTATGAACGAACATAAGGATTTATTCAACAAATCATTCAAATCTGTAAGTGTCTCTTTGGTCAAATTCAGGTTAGCGTCATGGGATATTCTTACTTCATTAGCTACCGGGCGAGTTGGCCGTGCGCGTAGAGGCGCGCGGCTGTGAGCTTGCATCCGGGAAATAGTAGGTTCGAATCCCACTATCGGCAGCCCTGAAAATGGTTTTCCGTGGTTTCCCATTTTCACACCAGGCAAATGCTGGGGCTGTACCTTAATTAAGGCCACGGCCGCTTCCTTCCAACTCCTAGGCCTTTCCTATCCCATCGTCGCCATAAGACCTATCTGTGTCGGTGCGACGTAAAGCCCATAGCAAAAAAAAAAAAAAAAAAACTTCATTAGCTTTGGCGAAGTCAAGAATATATAACTGACCATATGAAGCACTTTGCCCATCTTTAGGGTATAATGTTGAAATTCGATGATGAACCATACCGTGCATTCTGAAAGTGTAAACACCATAATTTGTTGGTAAGTCAACTTTTGCATCAAATGCAACAAATTACATTGCGTTATTGTACTGCCGACTATTCTTTCTAAAGTTTTTGGGTTTTCCATCACTTTAAGTGAACAACTGTTCCAGTTTGTCAGCAATTTAATAGGTGGAAATTCTACTTTTACGTCATAACAACAGAGAGTGAAGCGTCCTGCTGTATTCCTCTCGGATTTAAAATACAACGCAGAACAAATTGACAAACCTCTTGAAGATCACCTACAGAAAAAGACCTTACATTTGGAATAACATGTGAAACAGCACAACTTGAAGCTATATTAAATTTCAGACCGTCAATTTTGTGATTACGCTGTCTTAAAGACTTAGCAGTTGACTCACGACGACCTGAAAGTGGCTTTACGTTTAGGCCTCTGAACTTCAGGAGCAAGACCTGTATTGTTGGGCTGGTGTTTTCCAAAGATATTATACTGTCCATTGTCCAAATCCCCAGTAAATAATAAGTCATGAATCATGTGGCCTGAACCGTAATCCGTTATTACATCACTATTTTCCCTGTGAACTCTGAAGAGGTGCTCGGAAAACAACTCACCCGCACTGTGAAGTTCAGCATGTCCACCTTTCTGTCCATTACCAATCATTACACATTATAATTAGCAACCTTAGTGATATTTTGCCCATAGGACTCGCCTCCAATAATAAAATTCCGATATGCAAGCCATGTTTTGGTAATATTGTATACAACAATTGAGAGTATTTCAGTATGTATATCTTCATTTCCATATAAACAATATGAAATAGCGCGGAATAAACAACTACCATCACCAATAATAGGAATCATTTCAAAATTGTTTGTATTTGAAGGACCACACATCACTGAAAAATGATCATGCACAAAAATCGTCTTTTTTGTTGTTGTAGAAGGACCACGCGTAATCAAGTTGCACTCTATATGAAATTGCTTGCCATTTTCCAACTTCCGTTTTTCATTCATCCGCTTAGCATTCTTCGTCTTTCTACCAACACCCATAATCTATTAAAAGAAGTGAAACTACTCGCAAAAATGAAATGTTTACATCTTCATGTAAAACAGCATCTTATAGTTCATGCAACAACAAACTTTCTTACTCCCCAAGGCGGCTGAGTAAACGCTCCTTGGAAGAACACTACGCGTCGAGCTGTTTGCTCTTTTAATATGCAGTGGCGTGAGTTCCTTTCCAAGGCGGCTGAGTCTTCGATGTAGTATTAATGCTCTAAGGGCTGAGTAAACCTTCCTTGGAAGAACACTGCGCGTCAAGCTGTTTGCACTTTGAATATGCAATGTCTGGACTTCCTTCTTTTTAAGAACTTTCGTTTTTCATACATCCAACACCATAATTAAATTAAGTGAAATGATGACTCGCAACAGTGGAATGTTCACGTCTTCATGTAAAACAGCATCTTGTAGTCCGTGTAACAACACACTTTCTTACTCCCCAAGGTGGCTGAGTAGAATAGAATAGAATAGAATACTCCCGTCCCCCAATTCCGGATCGCCTGGAGCTGGGGAGAGAGCATTCGTTTATTGCAATTCCTTGAATTATGATACATGACTTACAATACCCTCTTACAATTATTGGCTGTTACTAGACTGAATATGAATTATTTTGTCCTAGACATTAACAATATTATATAGTCTAGGACAACATGTATCTTCCCTACCTTATCTTACTAATTGAACGAATTTTTATTTATTACGTTATAACATTAAAAGAAAAGTTAGAATCAAAATGACAAATTTACATTAAATATATACTACATCTAACCTAAATCTGTCTGGTCGCGACATCCCCCCTGGTGAGGAACTCCTACCACCCTTCCCAGGGATGTCACGACCAGACCCGTTTCATGAGGCTCCGAAATCGAAACCTCGTAGACCCCTTAAGTTGTCAATATTGTTTCCTCACCTCTCCTTCGTGTGACAGCCCACATGCGTGCGGATGACCTAGCTCAACATGTAGGCTGTCTCGCCTGTATTCCACTGTCGAGACGGAATCCATAACTCGGCTCATATTTCGCTGACTGATTGACAACTTGTTTCCTCTGGTTTAATACTGTTCACACCTTACTCTAATCTACACGTGCAGAAGTACTGAGTCAACACTAGGCTTGAGATAGGTTAGGCCTATCTCCTCCTCTCCCAACTCTACTATACTACAGCAGCCAAAACAAACTAACAATCCCAAATCAAAATAATAAAACAGGCTGACACAGCAAACAACCTCATTGTAAGGAACACATTAACTCATACATTTCTGCTGTTTCCGAGCTCTCTTGTTGTCAGCCAAAACAAGCTAATTAACCATCCCACAGCAAATAAAACAGGCTAACACACAGCAAACGACCTCATTGTAAGGAACTCATTACTGTTAGCATGTTGCTGGATTAAGTCTGTTACTTAGCAATATACAATATCTAATATAAATGAACACTGAACAACTACAAGAGAAACATAGTCCTAAACTTATAACTATAGTATTTCCAAGATCACTTGTTGTACAGTCATCATCGTGCTCATGTATATAACGTTTACTATCATTTACCAGTACTGTTATTACTTTCTGTTGTTACTAATCTCATTTTAATTTCTTTCTTCCACATGTTTCTTAGAATACAGAAAAATTTAGCTAGTTTTCCTGGGGTGATCCATTCTCTATTTAACAGTTTGGTTATTGTATAAAATTCTTTCTCTCTTTCTACTTTTAATTTATATTCATCTCCAAGGTATTTAGTTCTCAGTGCCTCCGTTCCCTTACATGTTCTCAGTAAATGAGCTTCTCCCATTATGTCGTCACAAAATAAACACTGATTTACGTTATGGTTCTCACTTATTCCCTTATTTTTTGTATAAACCCAAAAGCCACCACAACACACCTCTTAGTTCCCTATTTGTGATTCTATCTTTTCTTATTGCCATATATCGGATAATGCAGGTGGCTGAGTAAACGTTCCTTGGAAGAACACTACGCGTCGAGCTGTTTGCTGTTTGAATATGCAATGGCGGGAGTTCCTTCCCAAGACGGCGGAATAAATATTCCTTGGAACAACACTACGCGCCGAACTTTTAAAAAGTCCTTCAAAGATCTTCGTTATGACTCATAACTTTTCTCAGAATCTACCAATTTAAGTAGTCAATACCTCAAAAGAAAGCGCTTGATCCACTGAGTGTTTTTGGACCAGAACAAACTGCGTACCTCAATTAGAACGAAAGATATGATTGCTTCAATGAAAACAAATGTTGAAGAAATGAGACGTCAAATTGAATGTGCACTCATAACGTTCCTCAGAATCAATCAATTTGAATAGTTAAGAGCTGAAATGAAAGAGCTTGATCTACTGAGTGTTCTTAGGCCAAAACGAACTCCGTACCTCAGTTAGAACCAAAGATATGATTGCTTCAAAGAGACAAAATATTGAAAAATCAAATAATTTGAGGAAGGCGGAAGTTAAGTGATTTATAGTACTTGATGACAAATCTGTGCATGAATACCTTTCAGTTTAAAAATAATGAAGGTAATCGACCGGATAGAATAGCCGGACCGACTGACTTTAGTTTTCATACATTTTTGAATATATAGAAGATTGGCTTTACGTCGCACCGATGCAGATAGGTCTTATGGTAACGACAGGATGGGAACGGCCTTGGAATGGGAAGGAAGCGGCCGTGGCCTTAATTAAGGTAAGCTCCAGCATTTGCCTGGTGTGAAAATGGGAAACCACGAAAACCATCTTCATAGCCGCCGACAGTGGGCCTGGAACCCACTATCTCCCGGATGCAAGCACACAGCTGCGCGTCCCTAACCGCACGGCCAACTCGCCCGGTCATTACCATTTTAATGAACTGCTTGATTGCTAATTTTTGTAAATACGACGTGGTGATTTTATTTTTAACCAATTTAAGAAGTGAAACTTTTGATAATGAATCATAGAAGAGGAAAAGCAAACTTTTATTGTATAAATCTCTGAACTAAAGGCAAAATATCCATCCATTCTGCCATAAAGTAGCCAACGTTTTCAGAGCAGTGAAATGCTGCATTTAACAAAGAAAGTAAGAAATACAACGAAAAATAGGGTATTGCGGCTCGTCGTCATTTAGGTAGGTAATGAAACGGAGATAATATATCTTTTTTATATCGGGAAAGGTGATCTGGAAACGTGTTAATGTGACCACACCATCGCTGGAAAAGATTCTGCGGGCACCCATGTTTCTGGGATAATGTTATCTGTACCGGGTGCTTTGCCACGTTTGATTTGTGTCATTGCTTGTGCAATCTCTTGTGTTGGTGGTTCTACCGAAATTCACGAACCCTCCGAAATGGTTTCAACTTTTTTAGGTCTTGTTTACTCACTGTAAGTAATTCCATGAAGTGCTGCCTCCATCTTTCCAATTGTTGTGTTTCCAATGTCAAGGCTACTCCGTTTGCATCTCTGACTAGTTTCTCCCCTGAAAAGTTCCTCCTAGAAAGCTTTCTCGTAATGGCATATACTTCTTTGCTGTTACCGACTATTTCTTATTCTTCTGCTTGTGTTGCCAGTTGGTTTATAAACACTTGTTTATATCTCCGCACTTTCTTCTTAAACTCCTTGTTGGCTTCCCCGTATGTTTTGATTGCTGCTGCTTTCTGGTTTCTTGTTGTACTGAAGTTGACGAGTGCCTTACACTCTCTTCGCTTTTGGATTGATTCCCAAATGCTAACCGATATCCATTTTTGCCTCCCTGATTTTTTTAGCCCACTATCTCTTCACATATGTCAAGAAAGAGTTCCTTGACTGTGCTTCATTTACTATTTAACTCTTCATCTAGTTGTTCAGTGAGGGCCTCAAACCTGTTCTTCAATTGTATCTTAAGTTTAGTTTGCACTCCAAGTTTCCCATATTTCCCTGAGTTGAAAGTTTCATTCGTACTGCTGCCTGTTTTACTGGTGCTGCCACCTTCAATCTAATATCAGCAATCATAAGGTGATGGTCGCTTCCTACATCTGCTCCACGTATATTCCTCACATCCAGGAGTGAATATCTCCATCTTTTACTTATTGCTAAGTGATCAATCTGGTTTTCTGTCCGGAGATCAGGTGACACCTACGAAATATTGTGGCAGTTCTTGTGTGGAAAGAGTGATCCACCTATAAACAATCCAAAATTACTTCACAGGTCTATGAATCTTTGGCCATTATTATTTTCTTTTCCTATTCCATGTCTACCCATGATGATTTCTCTTCCTTCATTTTCACTACCAATTTTTGAATTTGGATCTTCCATCAATACCACAATGTCCTTCTTCTTTATCCCTGCGAGTGTTGATGTCTGCCTATCATAAAACTCCTCCTTCTCTTCCTCTTCTGCTACCTCTGTTGACGCGTAGCACTGCACTACGGTCACAAGTCTAACTTTGGCACTTATTCGTATATTAATTATCCTGTGTGATACAGGGGTCCATTCCATTATGCTATGTTTTGCTTTGTTTGTGAATAAGACACCCACTCTACTTGAATGCTTATCATTTTATTCTCTTCCATAGTAAATGAAGACACCACACTCTTCTGTCCTCACCTCTCCTAAGCCTGTACACCTTGTTTCACTCAACCGACGTATCTCCAGTTTATACCATTACATTTCTGCCATTACGTCTCTCAGTCTGCTACTTTCAAACATAGTTTTCACATTCCCAGAATCCAATTCGTGCCCTGTATTCATTGCAAAAGTCATCTTCATAAAATCTTGCCGGCATAAATTTTGTCTGGTTTCTGTAATGAGTTTGATTAAGTTGTGCGAGTTATTAGCCCACAGCACCCTAAGTCCAGTTGAGGGGCTGCCTCATGTCCGTGCTACACAACTGAATTTTTATGTAGGGGTTACCTCCCTTATCCTTTGAAGATCACTCTTGACCACAAGGCAGTGGTTTCTTCTTTATTTAACCCCAATAAGAAGGACTGCCTTCTCCGCCAACTTCGCTGAACCAAAGACCTCTTCTCCGCCGTAGCTGCCGTTGAGGTCTTCAGAGTCCCGTTAACCGTCACTTTTTAGGGTTCGTTCCTGTAGGGCCTTCGGAGCTACCATAGCGGTCATTGGACATACGAAGTCCCTGCTGTACATCACCCCTCCCGGCAATCCCATATGTCATGCCGTTGCGCACCTCCCACGACGTGGACTAGGGGTTGGCCTTGTGGGTGTAAGACCTTGCGCCACCCTAAAATATGTGGGACTACACAGAAAATGTTGCCTGAGACTGCGGTGCTTTTCAAGACCTGGAACATCTATAGCCTACTACTGTCCAAACTGCTCTGTGGAAACTAAGCGTGAAGATTTCGAAGCAGTCGGTGACTTGGCTTCATACTGGAGTGACTTCAAACTTTGAGGAGAATTGGATGCACGCATCATCATAATCATCATCATCATCATCATCATCAGTCGTCGCCACGTGCTTAACACACTTGAAAGCCAATAACTGTGCGTACCTGGACTTCTAGTGGCAGGTTGTTGCCAAGCTGCTCCTTGACTGCTCACTTCCGCAGAAAGGCATCTGTTTACAGACGCATTTTAAAAAATCGGACTTCCACAGGGTGGGTAAGATTGTGCCTCAAAGACCTTTCGCTCTCTTTGATAGCGCCTGAGGATACAACAGGCATGGCGACTATGTAGTGACGCTTTGACAAGAACCAAACACTGCTTGCTAGGTGCGGCTTCGCCACACAGACTCGGCGAGTGCGCCTTTCAGTAGTATATTTATATTCAAATACTCGTATTTGTTTCTCTGCCTCCAGCTTCGTCACTACTTGCGACTAATTTAATTTTGAAAATATATATTTTTAGTAAGTTTATCTCACTAGGTCCCGGTATTTGTTTTTATATTTTGTACAGTCACAACGCTGAGTCGAAATTTGACCAGGGGAGAACCTGACTTCGTAAGGAATGAGGATTGTCCTGTCGCCTTGGTGACGCCGCATTTTGTTGTCTGTTGCTAGGAGATGTTACTCGACTGGCCACAATCTTGGCAATTTATTTTGAAAGAATGACTAGCAGGAAGCGACGATGTACTACCAAGGCGAAAGTTATCTGTTCGCCACCCAGCCCGGTGAGTCTGAATAACCGCATATTTCTCTATTTCCCAGTTCAAATTTATGGATTATTACTATTATCTTCACGAAAATCCAACATCATACATGTAGTGTCTAGTCTTTCTGTAAGTTGCGTTGAAAGAAATTTGGAGAACTCATTTTTTACTTACCTCGTAATGTATGAGTAACTTCACGTAATGGTCATCTCTTTTTTGCTGGTGGTTGAATGCCACACTAACTCATAGAGGTTGTCGGCGACGGAGGGATAGGAGAGGGCTATGACTGGAAGGTAGCAGCCTGTCCTTAATTAAGATACAGCCCCAGCATTTTCCTGATGTGAAAATGGGAAATCGCGAAAAGCGAACCCACTATTTTCCGTATACAAACTTACAGCTGCACGCTGTGGACCACATAGCCAACTCGCTCGGTTATTGGTCAGCTCTGTCCTTCCCAGAAGCCTTAAGACTACCTGTGGGCATGGGGCGGTAGATCACATTCGCTGTATCCCTGTTCTGTCGTAAGAAGTGACTCTTAGCTTGGGGGCGTGGGTTGGCAACCACTACGTCCCTACAGCGACGGCCGGCCCATAAGGTCACAGGGTCACGTGCCCTCCGAATAAATAAAAATATTTCAATCTTTACTTCTCGATACATTATACACAGGTTTTAAGTTCATACCCGTATTCTCAACTGCGAAGTCTAGCTTCAGGATAGAGCGTAAAATGATACGTACCGGTATATCATATCCCGGTCACAATCCCCCATGTGACCGTAGAGCAGACATATAACGTACACGGTCTCCAAACATTACCGTTGGCTACGTTCCTTGGAGGAAAGGTCTGCTGTGACAAGACAGCCTCGGTCACAACCAAACTGCGGCCAAGGGGTGGCAGGTGAAAGGGTGGAAAAAAGAAAACCGCACAGTTCATTGACTTTTATTTCAGAATGTGTCATTGTTGAAGAAATGCAGTGACAGCTCAGAGATTAAATGCACTGGCTACGCTCTCCATAGAAGAAAGGATGCGGTGGTCCATGGAATACCAGATTTTAATAAGCAAAATATCGAGCGATTTACCATTTATCTAAAGAAAGAATGGTGAATGAGACATGTACGCATTAATTATGAGGTATGCCTAAATGTGCCTCGGCATACAGGCCTTTAATTTTTTACTTCCATGTGTAAATAGGTGTACAATTTAGACTTACTTCATCCACGTCTGTAATTCAACCATGTGACGCTCTTGTACGAAACGACCCACTACTGGGTTCCTAGCTGAGCCTTGCATCTATTCTAATCTTGTTTCAGTCCATTCACTTTAATTTGTCCTATCCGACCTTCGTTGGTCAAGTCTTATTCTCTTCCAACCCTAGGGCGTCTTTCATTTTCACGCCATTCGTGGACTTCGCCCCTTTTCTAGCTCATATCTTTATTCTTCGAAGTGTCGGACCTCTTCTATTTCCCATCTTATTACTGTTCAGCGAGGATGATTGCTCACCTGTACTTCCTCTTCGAACAATATTCGTCACCGCAAGGTCCGCAAGCCATCAAGGGAGAATGAAAACAACTCTACCATCAAACAAAATTTTGTCCGCCCAGGCACTTCATATCTTGTTCAATATCAGTCACAATAATAATAATAATAATAATAATAATAATAATAATAATAATAATAATAATAATAATAATAATAATAATAATAATAATAATAATAATAATAATAATAATAATAATAATAATAATAATAATAATTTTACTTCCCATTTACTACTTTTACGGTTGTAGACATGATATAGGCTTTTTAGGCTTATGCCGTCTCAAGAAAATAAGGTGAAATCCTTTACGTTTCGGAGAGAAATTACGGACCTTGAAAGCATCAGTAGGAACATACTTTTACAGTTTTCGGTGACGCAGAGATGCTGCAATTTTGTCCCACAGGAGTTCTTTAATGTGCCAGTAATACCGACACGAGGCTGACGTATTTGAGCACCTCCAAATACCACCGGACTGAGCCAGGATCAAACCTACCAAGTTGGGGTCCGAAGTCCAGCGTTCTTCCGTCTAACAACTCAGCCCGGCACTCGTGACAATCATGATACCCCAGCTTTGTTAATCATGCTTCCTCTTGTGTCGGGCTAGGCTTCTGTGCGACCTCCGTTCGTCAACTACTGTTCTTACCCGACTCCGACAGTATTAGTTTTGCGGTGCATTGGCAATGCTTCTCTACTACTGATACGAACATCCTTAGCAACGATCATCAAAGAATGTTTGTCCCAGGAGGATTCCACTGAGGGGAGGTTAGAAAGGCATGATGTTACCTCGGTGTAATATAGCTGTTATGTTCGGAGTGTTCAAAGTAAACTCGTGTCCTCATCCCGACGTGGTGCAACTCTCTTCAGGCACACCCCCAATGAGGGTGAGCTGCATGTACCATTTCAACCACTTACCAGCCCTCCTGCCATTCTTAAATTTCTGGCAGTACCGGGAATCGAACCCGGTCCACCGAAGACGGCAAGCTAACAGTGCTGACTGTTATGCTACGGAGGCGGACTTAGGGCTAGCATATTTAAGTATCGCTCTGTGAATGCTAAAGTATAACGTATAATACATATACGTATACTACATCGAGAGTCGTTCCGTTACGAGTACCGATCCCCAAGTGTTTACTAGTATACATTAAACGATACTTCTCGTGTAAATAATTAATGACTGTTTGGACAGCGCGATTCGACCTGAAGTCAAAGTTGAAATCTCCACATAAAATCAAAGGACAGTGATACAGATCTTCCTTCCTACTAATATGAAGTTCCATAACACCAATATAGAAGGTAATGAGAGCCCTGTCCTCTCTCAGGAGCATCAATAGATCTGCACTAAGGTCGGGCGTACAATACAATACAACTCTCTGTTTCACACCAAGTTTATTTTGACGAACGTCGATCAAACATCACCATATGGAGTATTAAGGACATCGATCTCAACCTTGTGACAGTACGAGAAGTCCGATTTTAAGGATTATCTTCATCAATTGTCTTTGTTAATCGCTCTGTTATCACAACATCTTCATCCGAACGACCACTCGGTCCTGGTTTATCACTATATTTCACCACGTTGAGTTTTTGTTATTATTTATTATTATTTGCAACCAAATGACGTTTACGTGTTGGCGGACGACATACTCACGTGATTCATTGCTAGGTAACATGACCTCAAACCGAAAACTCATTGGTTGACTAACTCTACCACTAGTAACGCCATTGTCACGTCATATATGACCCCCTTAAAATCGAATAGAGACGTTAGTTTTGCGAAAGTCAAAAATTTGGCACACACATTTCTTAACAAAGGATCAGTCTGTTTATTTAAATTAGTAAAATGAACATCGGATAATAATTGTGGAACAAGTTCATTTTTTAAAAATTGTCCTTTTTACGGTTTTTTGTGAATAATATTTGGACCGCAAAAGATTTCCATTTTTTTTTTCATTTGATAGAGCTCTCCAAAACACGCACACCTTCACCATTTCCCTACCTTGAGTACTTCAGTACAATTGAGTGAAATAGCTTAACTTACGTTTTTGCTAAAGTGGGGCCCTACACTGTGTGATCTGAGAAACATTTCCAATGTTAAAATAGGAGAACCTTGTTCTACACCTGTGTTGTTTGACTGGCAACAAAAGACTTAAACTTATATGATTGGCGAGTTTATTTTATCAGGTCCTGAATGCTCTGGTTTCGTGTCATTTTAAATATTACCTGTACGGTGCACCATATCCTGTATTTATTTCAAGTACTTTAATTGACCATTGTTCTTTTCCTGTGGGTAGGGGCATGCTAAAATTGTCTCCAGGAATGTAGAAATGTTAAATCCGCCACTACTTAGCAGACGAATAAGTTTGGCTGCTTACATAATTCTGCTCTAATTTTTTATATGGAAAAAATATTGGTGTATTGGTCTCTGTTAAGGACAGATATACTTCTCGCTCGAAAGGCCGGCAGGCAAAATATTGAGAATCTCGTACAACCTCTTGAGTCAAAGTGAAAGGTACTACTAAATACACTCTATAGCGTATTTGGTGCTTCCATAACTGCGCGCGCGTGTGAAACAATCACTATTGATCTGTATTTAGAGCAGTCGCCCAGGTGGCAGATTCCCTGTATGTTGTTTTCCTAGCCTTTTCTTAAATGATTGCAAAGAAATTGGAAATTTATTGAACATCTCCATTGGTAAGTTATTCCAATCATTAACTCCGCTTCCTGTAAACGAAGATTTACCCCAATTTGTCCTCTTGAATTCCAACTTTATCTTCATATTATTATCTTTCCTACTTTTAAAGACGCCACTGAAACTTATTCATCTACAAATGTGATTCCACGCCATCTCCCCACTGACAGCTCGGAACATACCACTTAGTCGAGCAGCTCGTCTCCTTTCTTCCAAGCTTTCCCAGCCCAAACTTCGCAACAGTTTTGTAACGCTATTCTTTTGTTGGAAATCACCCAGAACAGACCGAGCTGCTTTTATTTGGATTTTTTCCAGTTCTTGAATCAAGTAATCCTGGTGAAGGTCCTGTGTACTGGAACCATACTCTAGTTGGGGTCTTGCCAGAGACTTATATGCCTCTCCTTTACATCCTTACTACAACCCCTGAATATCCTCATAACCATGTGCAGAGATCTGTACCCTTTATTTACAACCCCATTTATGTGATTACCCCTATGAAGTTTCCTTATATTAACACCTAGGTACTTACAATGATCCCCAAAAGAAACTTTCACCCCATTTAACGCAGTAATTAAAACAGAGTACTTTTCCTATTTGTGAAACTCACAACCTGACTTTTAACCCCATTTATCATCATTCTATTGCCTGCTGTCCATCTCACAACATTATCGAGGTCATTTTGCAGTTGCTCACAATCTTGTAACATCACCCTCAAAAAGCCTTATCTCCTATTTCATTTCTTTACACATATCATTGATATATATAAGAAAACATAAAGGTCCAATAATACTGCCTTGAGGAATTCCCCTCTTAATTTTTACAGGGACAGAGAAAGCTTCGCCTACTCTAAGTCTCTGAGTTCTATTTTCTAGAAATATAGCCACCCATTCAGTCACTCTTTTGTCTAGTCCAATTGCACTCATTTTTGGCAGTAGTCTCCCATGATCCACCCTATCAAATGCCTTAGATAGGTCAATTGCAATACAGTCCATTTGGGTGCTCTTGAATCCAAGTTATCTGCTATATCTTGCTGGAATCCTACAAGTTGAGCTTCAGTGGAATAACCTTTCCTAAACCCAAACTGCCTTCTATCGAACCAGTTATTTCGCAAATATGTCTGAAATAATCAGAAAGAATGCTTTCCCAAAGCTTCCATGCAATGCATGTCAAACTGACTGGCCTGTTATTTTCAGCTTTATGTCTATCACCCTTTTCTTTATACACAGGGGCTACTATAGCAACTCTCCATTCATTTGGTATAGCTCCTTCATGCAAACAATAATCAAATAAGTAGCGGTACTTCAGATATTGTACAACGTCTTTTGAACATTTATCTTGCAAAACGGCAGGGGGGGGGGGGCTCAAACTGTTTTAATTCGTAATTCGTAAATCTAGTTTGTAGTATAATATAAGATCATTGTCAGTGATGGGACAAGTACAAAATAAATGTAATTGGGGTAAATTACATTTACATAAGAAATATTTTACTTAATTCCCATTACTGATTACTTTTTCAACAAATAATCAGAAAAATTACAATTACAATTACTTCACAGAACGTGAGTCTTTAGGAAATCACTGAAATGTTTTTCACATGGGGCTGGAATGATAGTAAAGTTTGCAAGAAAAAAAAGACATTTAATTTTGTGTTTTTTATATTTTTATTTTTAGAATAGAGGCCATTAAGTGTCTGTCACCACTTAACAGACCTTCAGGTTGTTTTTAAACGTTTGATAGAAATTCCGTGGGTTACTTTTTCCAAAGTTATCATGTATGTCACCGAATTGTGATTTTTCAAAAGAATGTTTAGTACACCTTATTATTCTTGCTGCTTTTTTCTTTGCTGTTTAAATTGCTCAAAGTGTTCTTTCTTACCAGAGCAATTACGTTTTGTCCATAGTGTTGTTCTTTCTGTTAGCGCTTCTTCACAAGTTTTATTACACCAAGCTTTCTTTTTAGTTTTTGCTAGCCCTTATACATTATTTGCTGCACTGTTGCTTTCTTTGGATAATTCTTGCCAGTTACCGTGTTGAGTCACTTGAATTTCTTCTTGAAAACGTTTTATTGTTTTGCGTGTGATGTTGACTCTGTCTATGTTATATATCATTAAGTCCTTTTGCCTCCTTTGATTTTTATGAGGGAGAAATTCGAGTTTAACTTTAGAGAGGTAGTGATCAGAATCAAATTCTCTATTTCTTACTACTTTTACATTCATATTTTCTTTAATATTTTTTAGCCACAACTGGAATTCCCCCAACATTGGATTCGGAGATATCCATGTTTTACTTCTTCTTGGCAGTTTTCTGAAGTCGACATTAATTTCAACTGAAAGGTTTTACAGAGATGAATTAGTCTCATTCCATTTTTGTTCGTTCTTTTACGGGCTGGATATTCCCCTGTTCTTTTCCAAAAAGCCTTTTTTCTCCCTATTTGTGCATTACAATTCCCCAGTCGTATCACATTTAATTTTGGGATTTTGGATATTTCTTCTTCCAGAAGTTCCCACAATTATTCTACTTTACTGGGATTTTTCTTGTTATCTTCATTTTTTGATGCATGGCTATTTACAAAGGTATGTTGTTGTTGTTGTTTGAGTCATCAGTCCATAGACTGGTTTGATGCAGCACTCCATGCCACCCTATCCTGTGCTAACCTTTTCATTTCTACGTAACTGCTGCATCCTACATCTGCTCTAATCTAATTGTCATATTCATACCTTGGTCTACCCCTACCGTTCTTACCACCTACACTTCCTGTAAAAACCAACTGAACAAGTCCTGGGTGTCTTAAGATGTGTCCTATCATTCTATCTCTTCTTCTTGTCAAATTTAGCCAAATCGATCTCCTTTCACCAATTCGATTCAGTATCTCTTCATTCGTGATTCGATCTATCCATCTTACCTTCAGCATTCTTCTGTAACACCACATTTCAAAAGCTTCTATTCTCTTTCTTTCTGAGCTAGTTATCGTTCATGTTTCACTTCCATACAATGCCACGCTCCACACGAAAGTCTTCAAAAACATCTTTCTAATTACGATATCAATGTTTGAAGTGAGCAAATTTCTTTTCTTAAAAAAGCTCTTCCTTGCTTGTGCTAGTCTGTATTTTGATACAAAGGTATACTTTTTATTTTTGCACTTAATTGCGAGATGAGATATTTTTTCTGAAGTAGATTTGAATTTTGTTACATTATCTATTAATTTTTACGAACATAAAAAGCATTACCTAGTAGTGGCATTCCTTTCATATATTTGATTGCTGGTTTAACCTTAAAATTGTACGGTTCTTGGTTTCTGTGATATTTTCATCCAAAAGTCTTGTTTCTTGTACTGCTAGAATTTGTATTTCATGTTTATCTAAAATAATTTCCAGTTATTTTTGTTTGCCAGTTTTTAACAAGGAATTTACCTTCGAAGTATCTGCAAAAAGTTTCTTCTTAAACTTGAATCTGGAAGAATGCCAAAGATGTTCCGACTCATCCTTATTGCAGATGTTAGGACTCCCCAGAACCCTAGGTCCCGATGCATTGCATAACGCAATGGTGGATTCCTCTTCCGAGCTACCACCTTGGGTAGTGCTTTCTTTCAGCGGATTTTCCATTCTGCAGTTGAAATTGTACATAGTACGGGGTAGGAAATAAATTCCAACATAAGATCCGATTGTTACTCCGAAGTTTTTTTTTCTTTTTTTTTCTCGTTCGTGGTTTACTCCACTAGGTTCTTCCGCTCTCTCCACCGTTGGGAATCTGAGATTCCTCTCCGACTTTTGAGACCGTTGCCATATTATTATTATTATTATTATTATTATTATTATTATTATTATTATTATTATTATTATTATTATTATTATTATTATTATTATTATTATTATTATTTGTCCAACCCTTGCCCCGTTTGTCTACGGGGTCGGGTATGAGGTGAGATGAATCTGCCCTGGCGGGTTTTGATGACCGGATGCCCTTCCTGACGTCAACTTCATCAGAGAAGTTAATGAGATGAAATGAATGACGAGATATATAATAGTAGGAAGGGAGAGGGTGAAACCTGGTGCCGGCATATAACCTACTCCTGTCGAATATCACCAAGGGGTCTGCTCAAGGCTCTACGTCCCCATCCGAAGGACGAATCACCATCAACAGCGTCATATGCCCTCACTCTATGTGATCACTGCGGAGAGGTTTGTAATTTAATCCAGGCTTTTGGCACGTAATCTAGTGATTAGAAATTATGTACGACCACCTCCCCTACCCTGCCGGCCAACGTTCTGATAGTGAACATTTTTTACACCAACGGGACTCGAGCCGGCTAACCTCGGTGTCAGACCGTTTAGACTTCAACGCCTTAACGATCATGGCTAACAGGCGGGCTATTATTATTATTATTATTATTATTATTATTATTATTATTATTATTATTATTCTGAGATTCTGTGGAGTATTTCCTAATATTCCCCCCAATTTAATCGATTATTTCTTCTATTAGAACTTCACACTTTCACTTAATAATTCCATCGTTTAGATTTCAGATTTTCCGTACTTCCAAATACAAGAACTGATTTTCGTACTTTAACCCTATGTGGAACTGGTTCGTCACATAATTTCTCTAACCTTTTTAAATGAGCTTGTTGCCATATAAATGCCACCCCTCTACAGTAAAACACCACTACAGCAATTACAAACACTAGCTTGATAATACGCTGAAATAACAATAAATGCCAGTTATAATACAAATACTTCAGCTGTGATTATTTATTAACACCAAAATTCAGCCAACATTATAATAATACAACGAGAGAAACTGTGTTTGCTTTTGCACCCGTGAATGTTTGACAGCTCCATACCCTTATAGCAATCTGCTCCGGAACTGTTACCGTAGGCGACTGCTGTAGCCTTGGCACGGTATGAACTACGCTCAGTTACGTATGAAGGCGAAACGTAATTCCCTGTAGTTCTCAATGGCTGCCTTTTGTATGAAAAAACAGGGGAGACCATTGTACAACGGAACACTAGTTATATTTTTAACAAGTATGAGCAGTAACTTTTTTATCCTAATATTTTTTTACAAGTTGCTTTACATCGCACCGACACAGATAGGTGTTATAGCGACGATATGCGTGGGAAGGAAGCAAGGAAGCGGCTGTGGCCTTAATTAAGGTCCAGCCCCAGCATTTGCCTGGTGTGAAAATGGGAAACCACGTAAAACCATCTTCAGGGCTGCTGACAGTGAGGGCTTCGAACCCACTATCTGCAGAATATTGGATACTGACCGCACTTAAGCGACTGCAGCTACCGAGCGTGGTCCTATAAAACATACTGACGGTGTGTACCGTTTCCTTCATAGCTTACTGTTTATATTTTCTTTTACAGTTGTGCCCCCATGTTGGGAAAGGGTAGGCAGATAATTTCCCAGCGGCTCAATTTCTTCTCAGGGTATCCATTTCTCAAGTAAAATCTGAAGATTTTACATTAGGTCGCTTAACGTGAGTTCGAAGAGAATACCGGTTCACGGAGGACGTAATACCAAATAATTAATTCACCTGACTAAAGTACCAACGATGTAAGTCCTTGATAAATTCCAATCAGGCATCAACCCAGTCAATTACTTTCTTAGCTTACCAACTAGCTTATCAACTACGTAAAAGGGAAAGAATTCATCACACACAAATTCTGGAAAACATAATAATAATATTTATTTGAATAAAAGATTGCCCTAGGAAAAAGTAATGTGATTTAGGGTAGTATTCGCGTTGTTGCTATGTACAGATAATAATTCAGTCACCGGTGGCTTGTAAAAAGAAAAATAAATGCAATGTTAAGCTATTTACACCAATTCCGAAATTAAGTCAAAAATGGATAATACTATTTACAATTGATCACTGGACATCCACAGTCTTCATTGGAAACAAGTCATTAAGTTGACGCAAATATCGTTATGATGTTTAGATTGCTCATTGTCATCAAAATCAGGCTAAATAGATCTGAATAAAATGTATAGTTTAGCAGAATGAAATGTAAAATAAACAAATAGATCTGAGTTTGAATATGAATATAAATATAAATCTGCTCATAAATCTGAACATAGGCTTGAACATAAATTCGGACATAAATCTGAACTCATTTAATTTGGTCTTTCTTCTATGATGCGCTTCGGTAACGACTTACGGGCTAAGGCATATTTCCCTAATGCCTGTTAAATCCGGCTCGTAGCCTATCATTTCCCTATCCATTATTCTCTTAAAGAATGTAAATTCAAATAAACTCTGTGTCAGAATAAATAAGTTATCTATCTAGCTTTCCACATAATTTTTGATTCACATACACATCTATTTCAGGCTCTATGTGCTCTCCCTTTGTCATATTCCATAACATTTCTCATCTTCGCAAGTTACTGAATTCATTTGGGCAATCAGAATGAAAATACTATGCATTTATGCTCAAAAATATATTACCGCATTATAAATATCATATTTGCATTTGGCCATGAACACCGTTATAAAATACATCATAATATTCTCGTACTTGAAATACAGCATCTACTATTGTCATATAATCCCATCAAAATCTCAATTTTACTTCAATGTATATCACTCATACCTTAGTTTAGGTCATTCCCGCGGTGTGCTCAGTTTCACGTACATGTATCATTTCACACAAATCCTTACCTCTTATAAATGTGACATGGCATTTCCTTAGATGCAGGCAATCCTTGCCCTCTCCGTAACACATAAATAAACATCCGCATTTCATTATACATTGACTTATTTCGCCGAGTTACCAATACTGTAACATGATTTCAACATTCAACTAACAATTTCATTATCATAACCTCTACTACAACATGTCGCGATTACTCTTATATTACCATGCCAAATATGTCACAATTGCCTTTCTTATAAACACATCTCAATAACGTTATATATCATAACCCCAAACTGAGTTCAATACTCTTATGTCGCGGAGCAAAGAGTACGTGATTCTACACATTCATCTCAGACGCGCGGACCAAACATGACGTAAACATTTAGTATAACCAATACGAGATTTATCGAAATTCCACGATGTTAAATCATTGCTACCAGCTGTTAAAAAAGACACTTCCTTCAAATTCTCGTAACTCATTAGTTATTCTGACCAAAAATGCGGTGACGTGTATGTAATGTACTAGAATCTTATTCTACACTGCTTGATCGTATTACTATAGACTTAAATATCTCACACTTCACTTTCATTATTCACTTGCACTCTTAATTAAATGGTTTTATCACCAACTTATCAGCACATGCCAAAAGTAAATGTATACGCAAATCAAAAACTACGTAATTAAAAATGTAAAGACTTAGCTCGCTTGTCGTTACATTTGGTCCAGTTGTTTCGCCTCCACTCGGATGTCGTTAGCTCTGCGGTCGGGATGTGGGTTAGTCATCTGGTTGGCCGTTGCCTTCCTCATCATGGGTTGATCATCTGGTTGGCCGTTGCCTTCCTCATTATGGGTTGGTCATCTGGTTAGCCGTTGCCTTCCTCATCATGGGTTGGCCATCTGGTTGGCCGTTGCCTTCCTCATTGTGGGTTGGTCATCTGGTAAGCCGTTGCCTTCCTCATCATGGGTTGATCATCTGGTTGGCCGTTGCCTTCCTCATTGTGGGTTTGTCATCTGGTTAGTCGTTGCCTTCGTCATCATGGGTTGTCATCTGGTTGGCCGTTGCCTTCCTCAGTATGGGTTGGTCATCTGGTTAGGATGTACCGCTCCCCAGTTTGGTCCATCATGCATGCTTAGCAGGCACACATCATATTACTTCTGCTGATAACAAAAATATACATTTCGGAACAGAAAATTGTCATGATATGATCCATCTGACAATAATAATTCTCCAGTTGGTATTCCTTTTTCTTGCTCTCTGAGATATAACTTTGATCTCGTCGGGATAAAGTTCTCCGTATGTATATATATATATATATATATATATATATATATATATATATATATATGTACACATATCGGCTCTTTCTGGGAAAATATCGAAAATTTATTCTTCTTCTTTCTTGAATTAGACCAAGGTAGTCTTCTTGCCGTATGAAAGTATTTCTCTTGGGTTTCAATTGGTCCCTCCTTACAGAATGCGACGCGATTGCTCTCGGGATCCTTCTAGGCGTATATCACCGTATCTTGCTTATTATTTTATATTTCAATTAACACTGGTTCGTCGGCCGGTGAAATATATTATTTGTTTTACAACGGCGATCCCTTTTCTTCAAGAATATCCTCTAAATTCTTGTATCTTCTTTCAATATATAGCTCGTTTACCAGTTACGTCTTCAGTCTTGCGATGCAGATTTTTAAGTGAAGTTTTTTAACAATCCCTTCGCTTCTATTTTTTGTAAAACAATTCACTTGACTCTCTACTGTCCCGTAGTGCCTTCAATATTTGTCCGTTCCCAGACATTCATGGTCTTCTATAATATCGCACTACATATATATTCCTTGTATCTCATAGATCGGATGGGCCATACCTAATTCGGCGCCATTTTGAAAGCTGTCTACGAGATGTAAACGGGCACACAGTTCTACTAAGGGTAAATAAAATGTAGTGAGATATAAAATGTTTCGCGATACCATATGATCATGTACCATGGAACATAACCCCTTGCACAAAGCAATACAGGCTTATAGATATAAGTAAATATTTGAAATACTGTAACGGTTCAAATCCCGTTACAAGATTATATCTGTATTATTATTATTATTATTATTATTAGTAGTAGTAGTAGTGGTGGTGGTGGTGGTAGTAGTAGTGGTGGTGGTGGTGGTAGTAGTAGTAGTAGTAGTAGTAGTAGTAGTAACTTCAATCCTGTAATCTGATTTCGCTATGTAGTAATTGATTATCGCTCACGTGATTGTAGTTAATTTGTTATGTATATATGTTTGTGTAGATTAACATTAAAGACATTTTAAGTAAGAGTTGGTGCATAATATCAGATACAGATATATTGTGTGAAATAACTTTTGACATTGCAACATTGTGCAATGCTGCTAGCGTAACTGTCGAGTCATCGCTCTGTCATTGTGTGCATTTAGCGATGAGCTCATTTTTAGGGCGCCTTAGGCAATTTTACCATAGTATGTAATACTGAGTTGGGTGGGCGTGACATCATCGCTATTTTTTGAGATTACGTGTGGGTGTCAGGTAATGGCTATAGAAGCTAGCTGTATATTATAGCGTCAGTCATTTGGATGGACACACTTACTAAGGAGTGTTGTAGTGAGAAGGTTGTGAGGAGTCTTTTGGATGGAGAGGCCTCAGCCGGTCAGTTAGTTGGAAGCAGTTGGATGAAGGTGTTGAACGGACAGACTTTCCATGAAGTCAGTTAGATACAGAACCTTGCCATACGGAGTACTACCGAGATGGTAGTGGTCAGTCAGGGAGATGGAGATGCAGCAGTCACATGGATACTTAGTCGTCAGTCACCATATGAATTAAATGTTCGGAGTGTTTTTCGTGTATGTGATCGGTCGAGTTTTTGTGTCAGTGCTATGACAGCTGAATATCGAATCGTCGCAATTCAGACTAACAGTCATCAGTGAATTACTTGTAAATTTGATTGTGAAATGTGAATCTAATTTCAAGCCAGGCTATATCTTGTCAGTGAAACAGAAAGGAAACATCACCAAATTAGGCTTGAGATAGCTACAGGATACCATTTCAAAGGAATGCGTCGTAATAAAACTCAAAGTGTTGAAGGTACTGTTCGTGAACTAGTGAGGGATACATTTCTTGTACAATTTGTTAAATGTCCGGTCAATAGGATTTCAAATTTAATGCCTAGTTTCTTTCAGTTGTAATGTCATGGTTTTATATTATAATGTAAATTATCGCAGCAAATCTACTTAAAGTGGAAATTTGAAGAATATATTATGTTCAAAATCAAATTAAGTTATCATTTTATTTCAATGGTAAAATTAGGTAACGTCAAATTTAATGGGGAAACAAAACGATAATCTCCTTTTCCTAGAACCTATATGTTATCAAAAGTAAGCTTATTACCCTACACCTAGAGATATTCAAGACTCTCATTCTATTATTGCTGCATTGAGTTGTAGCTGGCGCCCATCAAATATTGTATGTGTAAGTAATCAGGTAAGAACTAAGTGTGAGTACATAGTCCGACGATTGAGTATTTTACATCATGAATATGTTAATTTTTTCATTTTTAGTAAGATTTACTAGCAAATGTACCTGTGCTTCGCTACTATACTCTACATTGTATACGGATATCGAAGTAAATTACTGTACATGAAGTGAAGAAGATTTTTTACATTGCATGTCTCTTGACGTTATCCGAGAAACAGCGTAGGGGGGTCCGCAGACGTTGTTTCCAATGTAAAGCGCGAGTTGCGGAGTTGTGATGATAACGACAGGTCCACTTGTATACCGCAATTCACTATGCGTAACGTCAGTCACATTTAGATGGGTAATTTTTTAAATAATCGGGGGCACCCTTGCAAGGGGGCACCTATTCCTAATGATAAATATAATCAGCTAAAAGAGTTTTGAAAAAATGCACGCTCCCTTGCCGTCTGCTAGTCAAATCGAGAAGGGAATTGTTCATTACAATGGCACATAGGCGTTTGAGGAGGACCCCATTCCTACTCCCAGTTAAAGTCCATGTGGGGAGTACTGATTACAACAGCAGACGCCCTCCAGCTGACAGTCACTATTGATTTGTAAAGTATTAATTACAATGTCAGACACACCCCCTTCTAGATCGCTACAAATAGACTTCAGTGAATAAACGTAGATCGACATACGGAAGTGTATGCATGTTCACCTTCATTTACAGAATAACTGCTGCTAAACGGTGCATTCATATTGAAAAACGGATTGTATAAAAAGACGACTCTGGCCTCATTTAGCAATCTAAATGGCTGGCCCTATGATATTTCCTTGTATCACATCTATTTAAAAGTAAGATTGTTTTAGAAACGTTGAATAGGGTGAAATTTGTGTAAGATTTTCACACAGTGAATTAATTGCATTTCACATACTTATGCGACAGCTGCAAACAGAATTTGGCTCACATATGGCTACTGGGTGGGCCAATATTCGAGAGGAATTTGATGATCCCATCTTTCCTATAAGTGAATCAAACCATCAATTGTACGTGTACAAAGTGGAAAATGTAGGTAAATCCAGAAATACAGCCAAATTTGACGTACAAAAAAGCTATAGTTTTGCCAAATTTCAATTTTCTAACTCGTCTGGGAGATTGTGCCGCCATCTTCATATGGGGGAGGGGTTAAAATTAGGACTTTCAGGAAACTTTTAAGCCCATGAAACCTATAAGTTATCGTTCTGGATAAATATCACCGACTGTGTTCTTATGCAGATTTGAAACTCCCAGCGTGTTCCCCTCAGAGAATTTTGAGAATTTTAGATTTTTCTAGGGATCATGAAGTCATCAGCTTGTATGGTACCCAGTTTTAAGTTTCTAAGGTTCCTAGAAGGTCTCATTAATTTACGTCTATTTCATTTCTATGCCTTAATTTATATATATAGATAGTACAGTATAAAGAGATCGCTCCAAACTGACTTTCATTCATTAATATGGAACATATTTCATCCGCTTCCCTAGTGGTTCTAGGGGCGTCTTACTCCCAAAGTATGTTTTCCAGGTAGTAAGTCATACTTGAAAGTCATACTGAAACTTACACACGTCCACTATCTCGGTCATTTTTGACAAATTATTTTCTCACCTTCTCACCCCTATGCCGAAGGGGATGAAGTTGGACTTTAAAAATCCGGAATGTTACTATTCATCTCAGCGACCCGGAAAACTATGGATTCGGCAGTATATTCGATTATTTTTAGATCTCACTCCCCCCTCCCCCTCCCTAAAGGGGGGCTAAACTTTGATTCTTAAAATATCGGGAGTGATAGTATTCATCTCAGCGACACCGAGAACTATGGATTCAACACTATTTTCGATTTTTATGTCGCAATCCCCCTCGCCCCCCACCCCAAAGGGGGATGAACTTGAACTTATAAAATATCCGGAGTCTCACTAATCATCTCAGTGACCCCGACAACTCTGGATTCGACACTATTTTCGATTATTTTTATGTATCATTCTTCCGTCGCCCCCCACCACGAAGAGGACTGAACTTTGAAAAATTCCGGAGTGTTACTATACATCTCAGCTACCCCAAAACGTATGGATTCGACGCTACTTTCGATGATTTTTATATCTCAGCCCCTCGCCCCCCGCCCCTAAGGGTTCCTGGGGCTGTCCTACCCCCACGTGGTTTGTCTCCTGATACTAAAAATTCGAAGTGTACAACTCACCCCGGCGACCCCGAAAACTATGTATTCGACACTATTTTCGATTAATTTTATATATCACACCCCCTCGCCCCCCACCCCAAAGGGGGATGAACTTGGACTTATAAAATATCCGGAGTCGCACTATTCATCTCAGCGACCCCGACAACTATGGATTCGACACTATTTTCGATTATTTGTATACAGTATATCACTCTCCCATCGCCCCCATCACGAAGGGGGCTGAACTCGGACTTTTAAAAGTTCCGGAGTGTCCCTATTCATCTCAGTGATAGCGAAAAGAATGGATTTGACACTAACTTCGATTATTTTTATATATCAGCCCCTCGCCCCCACCCGCCCCTAAGGGTTCCTGGGGGTGTATTACCCCCACGTGGTTTGCCTCCTAATACTAAAAAACCGGAGTGTCACTATTCATCTCAGCGACCCCAAGAACTATGTATTCGATACTATTTTATATTATTTCTATATATCACTCTCCCATCGTCCCCCACCAAGAAGGGAGCTGAACTTGGACTTTAAAAAATTTTCGGAGTGTCACTTTTCATCTCAGCGACCCCGAAAAGTATGGATTCGACACTACTTTCGGTGATTTTTATATCTCCGCCCCCTCGCCCTCCCCCCGCCCCTAAGGGTTCCTGGGGTGTAATACCCGCACGTGGTTTGTCTCCTGATACTAAAAATCTGTTGTGTCACTATTCATCTCAGCGACCCCGAAAACTATGGATTCGACACTATTTTCTATTATTTTTATATATTACCCCCATCGTCCCCACCCCGAAGGAGGCTGAACTTGGACATTAAAAAATTCCGGAGTGTCACTATTCATTTCAGCGAGCCCGAAAAGTATGGATTCGACACTACTTTCGGTTATTTTTATATCTCACCCCCTCGTCCCCCCCGCTCCTAAGGGTTCCTGGGCCGTCTTACCCCCACGTGGTTTGTCTCCTTATACTAAAAATCCGGAGTGTACAATTCATCTCGGCGACTGCAAAAAGTATGTATTCGACACTGTTTGCTTTTAATTTTATATATCATTCCCCCCTCGCCCCCTATCCAAAAGGAAGCTGAACTTTGACTTTTTTAAAATCGGGAGTGTCACTATTCATCTCAGTGACCCCGAAAACTGCAGATTCGACACTTTTTTTAATTATTTTTATACCTTGCCCCCCTGACCCCCACTCCTAAGGGAGCTACGGATGGCTTACACCCACAGTGCTCGTCTCCTGATAGTAAGTCATAAGTGTACCAAGTTTGGTTGAAATTGCTCCAGTGGTTTAGGAGGAGATGTGTCATTTACACACATACATCCATTTTTATATATAGTGAGACTAGCAAATGTACCCGTGCTTCGCTACGGTATTCTACAATGTATACGGATATCGAAGTAAATTGCTGTACATGAAGTGAATAAAAAAAGTGTAATTTCACGTCTCTTGGCGTTATCCGAGAAAAAGCACAGGGAGGTCCACAGACGTTGTTTCCAATGTGAAGTGCGAGTTGCAGAGTTGTGATGATAACGAAAGATCCACTTCTCTGCCGCAATTCACTATGCTGAACGTCAGTCACATTTTGATGGGTAAATTTGTTTATAATCGGGAGCACCTATACCTAATGATAAAGAGAATCAGGTAAAAGAGTTTTTTTTAAATGCACGCTCCCTTGCCTTCTGCTAGTCAAATCAAGAAGGGAATTATGCATTATAGTGGTACACAGGCGTTGGAGAACTACCCCATTCCTATTGCTAGTTAAAGTCGATGTGGAGAGTACTGATTACAACAGCAGATGCCCTCCTGCTGAGAGTCACTATTGATTTGTAAAGTATTAATTACAATGTAAGACACAACCCTTTCTAGATCGCTACAAATCAACTTAATAAATGAAGATCGACATACGGAAGTATATGCATGTTCACCTTCATTTACAGAATAACTGCTGCTAAACGGTACATTGACATTGAAAAACGGATTGTATTAAAAGACGACTCTGGCCTCATTTAGCTATCTAAATGGCTGGCCCTATGATATTTCCTCGTATCTCATCTTTTTAAAAGCAAGATTATTTTAGAATCGTTGAATAGGGTGAAATTTGTGTAAGGTTTTCACACAGTGAATTACTTTTCAGATACTTATGCGACAGCTTCAAACATAGAATTTGGCTGGGTGGGCCAATATTCGTGTAGAATTTGATGATCCCATCTTTCCTATAAGTGACTCAAACCACCAATTATAAGTGTACAAAGTGCAAAATTTAGGTAAATCCAGAAATAGAGCCAAGTTTAACATAAGGGATAGAGATACGACAAAAAGTCATAGGACCAAAGTTGTAGATCACTCCAAATTGAACAGAGATTGTGCCATCCGTTTTGTGATACGACTTACCGTTTAGCCACCAAATACCTCGAAAGGAAGGTCTGCTCCGTCATTAAAATTGCCTCCATATTTCGATATTTTTTGGAGGTAAAAAAATAATTTTTTTAAACATCTCGAAGAATTTCCATCGGTTACAGGCAAAAAGCTATAATTTTGCCAAATTTCTTTTTTCTAACTCGTTTGGGAGATTGTGTTGCCATCTTATATGGGGGAGGGGGTTAAAAATTAGGACTTTCAGGAAAGTTTTAAGCCCATGAAACCTATAGCTTATCGTTGAGGATAAATATCACCGACTGTGTTCTTATGCAGATTTGAAAATCCCAACGTGTCCCTCTCAGAGAATTTTGAGAATTTTAGATTTATCTATGGATCCTGAAGTCATCAGGCTGTCTGGTACCAAGTTTTAAGTTTCTAGGATGCCTAGAATGGTCTCATTAATTCACGTCTCTTTTCATTTTTATGCCCTAATTTATATTTATGTATAGTACAGTATATATAGATCGCGCCAAACTGACTTCTATTTATTAATATGGATTATATATTTCACCCGCTTCCGAAGTGGTTCTAGGGGCGTCTTACTCCCACAGTATGTTTTCCAGGTAGTAAGTCATACTTGAAAGTCATTCTGGAACATACACACGTCTATTACCTTGGGCATTCTTGACCATTTATTTTTTCACCCTTTCTCACCCTCTATGCCAAAGGGGGGCATTTTTGAAGGTGGACTTTAAAAATCCGGAATGTTACTATTCATCTCAGCGACCAGGAAAACTATGGATTAGGCAGCATATTCGATTATTATTATTATATCTCACTCCCCCTCCCCCCTAAAGGGGGTTAAACTTTGAGTTTAAGAAATCGGGAGTGTTACTATTCATCTCAGCGACCCCGAAAACTATGGCTTCGACACTATTTTAGATTATTTTTAAATCTGAATCCCCCTCACCTCCCACCAGAATTGGGGATGAACTTGGACTTGCAAAATATCCGAGGTCTCACCATTCATCTCAGCGACCCCGACAACTATGGATTCGACACTATTTTCGATTATTTTTATATATCATTTTCCCATCTCTTCCACTACGATGGGGGCTGAAATTGGACTTGAAAAAATTCCGGAGTGTCACTATTCACCTCAGCGACCCCAAAACATATGGATTCGACACTACATTCGATGATTTGTGTATCTCAGCACCTCGACCCCCGCCCCTAATGTTTCCTGGGGTGTATTACCCCCGCGTGGTTTGTCTCCTGATACTAAAATTCCGGAGTGTCACTATTCATCTCAGCGACCTCGAAGATCACGTATTCTACAGTATTTTCTATTATTTATATATATATATATATATCACTCCCCCATCCCCCCTTCCCAACGAAGAGGGCTGAACTTGGACATTAAAAAATTCCGGAGTGTTG
Source organism: Anabrus simplex (assembly GCF_040414725.1). Classification (NCBI taxonomy): domain Eukaryota; kingdom Metazoa; phylum Arthropoda; class Insecta; order Orthoptera; family Tettigoniidae; genus Anabrus; species Anabrus simplex. The sequence goes on from NC_090267.1 coordinate 225,285,212, forward strand.
CTATTCATTTCAGCGAGCCCGAAAAGTATTGATTTGACACTACTTTCGATTATATATATGTCTCACCCCCTCGCCCCCGCCCCTAAGCGTTCCTGGGGTGTCCTACCCCCACGTGGTTTGTCTCCTGATTCTAAAAATCCGAAGCGTACAATCAACCTCGGCGGCGACCCCGAAAACTATATATTCGACACTCTTTTCGATTATTTTCATATATCACTCTCCCATCGCCCCCTACTACGAAGGGGGCTGAACTTGGACTTAAAAAATTCCGGAGTGTGACTATTTATCTCAGCGACAACGAAAAGTATGGATTCAACACTACTTTTGATGATTTTTTGTATCAGAGGCCCTTGCTCCCCTGCCCCTAATGTTTCCTGGGGTGTATTACCCCCACGTGGTTTGTCACCTGATACTAAAAATCCGGAGTGTCACTATTCATCCCAGCGACCCCGAAAAGTATGGATTCGACACTATTTTCGTTAATTTGTATATCTGACCCCCCTCACCCCCCGCCCGTAAGGGTTCCTGTGCTGTCTTACCTCCACATGGTTTATCTCCTGATACTAAAAATCCGAAGTGTACAATTCATCTCGGCGACCCCGACTATGTATTCGACACTATTTTCGTTTATTTTTATATATCACTCCCACCTCACCTCCCAAAGGGGGCTGAACTTGGACTTTAAAAAACCCGGAGTGTCACTATTCATCCCAGCGGCCTCGAAAAGTATGGATTCGGCACTATTTTCGTTAATTTGTATAGATGACCCCTTCCCCCCTTAGGTTTCCTGGGCTGTCTTACCCCCACATGGTTTATCCCCTGATACTAAAAATCCGAAGTGTACAATTCACTTCCGCGACCCCGAAAACTATGTATTCGACACTATTTTCGTGTATTTTTATATATCACTCCCTCCTCACCCCCCAAAGAGGGCTGAACTTGGACTTTTAAAAACCCGGAGTGTCACTATTCATCTCAGCGACCCCAAAAAGTATGGATTCGACACTATTTTGGTTACTTTGTATATCTGACCCCTTTGCCCCCCGCTCCTAAGGTTTCCTGGGCTGTCTTATCCCCACGTGGGTTGTCTCCTGATACTAAAAATCCGGAGTGTATAAATCACCTCGACGACCCCGAAAACTACGTATTCGACACTATTTTCGTTTGATTTTATATATCAGTCCCTGCTCGCCCCCACCCAAATGGGAGCAGAAATTTGACTTTAAAAAATTCGGGAGTGTCATAATTCACCTCAGCGACCCCAAAAACTATGGGTTCGACACTATTTTCGATTTTTTTACCTGACCCCCTTAACCCCCACCCCTAAGGGGGCTAGTGGTGGCTTACCCCCACAGTGCTCGTCTCCAGATAGCAAAGAATAAGTTTCAAAATTTGATTGAAATTTCTCCAGTGGTTTTAGGAGGAGGTGTGTCAATTACACACATACATCCATCATCAATCCCCCACCTCGTCCCCCAGCCAAATGGGAGCAGAAATTTGACTTTTGAAAAATCGGAAGTGCCACTATTCACCTCAGCGACCCCCAAAACTATGGATTCGACACTATTTTCGATTATGTTTTTACCTGAACACCCTAACCCCCACCCCTAAGGGTGCAAGTGGTGGCTTACCCCAACAGTGCTCGTTTTCAGATAGCAAATGATATGTGTTAAAAATTTGATTGAAATTGCTCCAGTGGTTTAGGAGATGTCATTTACACACATACATACATACATACATACATACATACATACATACATACATACATACATACATACATACATACATACATACATACATACATACATACATACATACATACATTTTCGTTTATTTTTTTGTAACACCCCCCTCACTCCCCCAAAGGGAGCTGAACTTGGACTATAAAAAACCCTGAGTGTCACTATTCATCTCAGCGACCCCGGAAAGTATGGATTCGACACTATTTTCGTTAAATTGTATATCTGACCCCCTTGCCCCTCACCCCTAAGGTTTCCTGGGCTACATTAACCCCACGTGGTTTGTCTCCTGATACTAAAAATCCGGAGTATACAATTCACCTCGACGACCCCGAAAACTATGTATTCGACACTATTTTCCTTTAATTTTACATAGCAGTCCCCCCTCGCCCCCCACCCAAATGGGAGCAGAAATTTGACTCTTAAAAATCGGGAGTGTCATTATTCACCTCAGCGATCCCCAAAACTATGGATTCGTCATTATTTTCGATTATTTTTTACCTGACCCCCCTAACCCCCCACCCCCAAGTGGGCTAGTGGTAGCTTACCCCCACAGTGCTCGTCTTCAGATAGCAAAGAACAAGTTTCAAAATTTGATTGAAATTGCTGCAGTGGTTTAGGAGGAGATGTGTCATTTACACACATACATCCATCATCAGTCCCCCCCCTCGCCGCCCACCCAAATGGGAGAAGAAATTTGACTTTTAAAAAATAGGGAGTGCCATATTCACCTCAGCGACCCCCAAAACTATGGATTCGACACTATTTTCGATTATGTTTTTACCTGAACCCCCTAACCCCCACCCCCAAGTGGCCTAGTGGTAGCTTACCCCCACAGTGCTCGTCTTCAGATAGCAAATAATGTTTTCAAAATTTGATTGAAATTGCTCCAGTGGTTTAGGAGGAGATGTGTCATTTACACACATACATCCATCCATCATCAGTCCCCCCTCACCCCCCACCCAAATGGGAGCATAAATTTGACTTTTAAAAAATCGGGATTGTCACTATTCACCTCAGCGACCCCAAAAACTACGCATTCGACACTATTTTCGTTTATTCTTTTACCTGACCCCCTAACCCCCACTCCCAAGGGGGCTAGAGGTGGCTTACCCCCACAGTGCTCGTCTCCGGATAGCAAGTAATAAGTGTTCAAAATTTGATTGAAATTGCTCCAGTGGTTTAGGAGGAGAAATGTCATTTACACACATACATACATACATCCATTTTCGTTATATATATATATCACATATCACTCCACCCTCACCCCCCAAAGGGGGCTGAACTTGGACTTGAAATAACCCGGAGTGTCACTGTTTTTCTCAGCGACCCCGAAAAGTATGTATTCGACACTATTTTCGTTAATTTGTATATCTAACCCCCTTGCTCCCACCCCCGCCCCTAAGGTTTCCTGGGCTGTCTTACCCCCACGTGGGTTGTCTCCTGATACTAAAAATCCGAAGTGTACAATTCACCTCGACGACCCCGAAAGCTATGTATTCGACACTATTTTCGTTTAATTTTATATATCACTCCCCCCTCGCCCCCCACCCAAATGGGAGCAGAAATTTGACTTTTTAAAAATCGGGAGTGTCACTATTCACCTCAGCGACCCCAAAAACTATGGATTCGACACTATTTTCGATTATTTTTTTTATCTTATCCCCCTAACCCCCACCCCTAAGGGGGCTAGAGGTGGCTTACCCCCATAGTGCTCGTCTCCAGATAGCAAAGAATAAGTTTCAAAATTTGATTGAAATTGCTGCAGTGGTTTAGGGAGAGATGTGTTATTTACACACATACATCCATCATCAGTCACCCCCTCACCCCCACCCAAATGGGAGCAGAAATTTGACTTTTAAAAAATCGGGAGTGCCACTATTCACCTCAGCGACCCCAAAAACTATGGATTCGACACTATTTTCTATTATGTTTTTACCTGAACCCCCTAACCCCCACCCCTAAGGTGGCTAGAGGTGGCTTACCCCCACAGTGCTTGTCTTCAGATAGCAAATAATATGTGTTCAAAATTTGATTGAAATTGCTCCAGTGATTTAGGAGGAGATGTGACATTTACACACAAACATCCATCATCGGTCCCCCTCTCCCCCCACCCGAATGGGAGCAGAAATTTCACTTTTAAAAATCGGGAGTGTCACTTTTCACCTCAGCGACCCCAAAACTACGGATTCAACACTATTTTCGATTATTTTTTAACTGACCCCCTCCTAACCCCCCACTCGTAAGGGGGCTAGATGTGGCTTACCCCCACAGTGCTCGTCTCCGGATAGCAAATGATAAGTGTTCAAAATTTGATTGAAATTGCTCCAGTGGTTTAGGAGGAGATGTGTCATTTACACACATGCATACATCCATTTTATATATAGTAAGATAAGATAAGATAAGATAAGATAAGATAAGATAAGATAAGATAAGATAAGATAAGATAAGATAAGATAAGATATATTTTTAATACAGCGAGTAGTTACAATACACTTTAAATATATTTTTCATCATTAACCGTTGTTACAAATGTGTTCAGAAATATGTGAATACATGAAAACTTTGCTAAAATCATACTTAGTAAAATATTTGAGGAGCAACATTTGTGACTTTCCATTCCTTTAGCCCAGCTATTTCTTTGTTTATTTCATAACTCGGGGTAATTGTTATTGTTGGCACGGGCAAGTCCCTAAAACCCGTTTTGGTCGAACCATAGTTAATTTTGACGATTGTTTTTATGTACTTCAACGAAAAATATTCTTCAATCTCTTCTCCTATCCAATCTTAGATTTTAAAAGAAAGTTTCAGCTTCAAAGTTTCGAAATTTTGCCCGATATCTTGATAGAGTAGCCAACTTCATGTTATACATTTTGCAAGCTTTTCTGATATAAATTTTCTTTCTGCAAGGCATCCAGATCAACCTTTGGACTCCCGAATTACTTCTGAGCATGATCTAAAAACAAAAACGAAACAAAAAAGAAAGAAACGAAGTTATGTGTTCCAAAGTACAAAAGGAAGTGCTACCTGATTTACAAGTTATAATACATAAATCACTGAAGGCAGGATATGCATTTACTCACCAGATGACAGACAGACAGCTGGTGGTTATCGTAGCAAACACAAGGAAAAAATTAACTTTCGAGGGTAACAGTTTTGTTTTGTCTGTAGTAGACACGCCTGTTAACGTAACACATCTGAACTACTGTCAGTGCTACTTGCTGGCATTTGTTACAATTAGACTGAGTTTAAGCTCACTAGATAGCAGTACAAATCAGAACAAAAAATATTCCACGGTACACTGTGCTCAACGTACAATAGTCGCCCGATCATAATCCAATCTACGTACAATAAACTACTATATCACATTAATTGAAAAATGTATTACAGTCTTCTCAGCAAAGGCAAACGAAAAATAATTGATGCAATAACGGATTAATATGCTCCTGGGATACTTGGCTTGACAATGACGTTTAAAAATATTTACAGTGAATGAACTGCATTTTTATGGAAGCAACCTGAATAATCCTCCACGAATAGCAAATCTCCTGTCTAATTCTTTAAGATAATATAAGTAGATGCAGCCTGGTTGTCTTTTTCTTCCACTTGAAGATCTCCGTTCAACTCATGTACGTTAATTGGAGAACTTGTGCCCTTTAATACCAGTTCATGAGAAATTTTAATAAACTACACTTGAAATTGAATCCGTGTACTTCAACCTAAGCACAGAAATGGCCGCCCTCGCTACAGAAAACTTCGCTGATCTGCTTATTTAGGTTTTTCCAGATAACACAGTAAAGTACGTTTCAGGATTGCACTCCAGTCAAGTTCGCCTTTATTAAGGCCTTTCTGGGGCATAATCACTGCGCGATTGGGGCGAGCTTACTTCCGACAGCTCTTTATAAGTCACGAATCAATTGCCACTCCTACTACCTACATCATCTTTTCAAAGTGATCACTAAAAGTAAACTCGTGTCCTCATCTCGAGGTAGTGCAGCTCTTTTCAGGCACACGCCACAATGGAGGTGAACTGCTTATACCATTTCAACCATATACCATCCCGCTGTAAATCTCTGGTAGTATAGGGAATCGAACCCGGGCCTCCGAGGACGGCAGCTAATAGCTCTAACCGTTACGCTATGGAGGCAGACAAAGTGGCCACTGAAAAGTCGTTTATTTTGAGGAGACACCGTATAAAATGTTCGAGAAAAAAATAGAGTTCTATGAAACCACGACATAGTCCATTTCCTCGGAATACAGAATATTTGCTCATTATGACCATCTTATGTTTGTTGTTTTTAACACTAGTAGGCTGTTAACAAAGGGAATTGCTGTTACACACTACTTCTTTCCCTTGTCCTTTTCTATGTACTGTATAAGCATAGCGTATCGATACGCTATGGTATTGGGTTACTGAATATCATAAAGCTGCTGTCAGTTTGGTCATCAGCCCGAAGGCTGGTTGGATCCTCAGATAGTACCACCACAGGCCATGCGTTTGTAGGGAAAACGCAAAAACTGATAGCGAGGTCAAAATGAGACCTGTTAGGCAGGATGAGGAGCGAGGTAATTTGCCATTGCTTTTCTCACTGGGTCAGAAAGCGCTATTGCAGCACGACCAGACCTATGAGTAGCACCTTTCATAACACTCAGGCGCACTAGCTGTGTTCTGAACGTTATTACTCAGCATCAGCCACAACCTCAGCAGCGTCTCTACTGTCACAGCCATCAATGAGTCTGAGGCCTCGGTGGAATCTATAGTTTGCTCTGACCTGTGCCACGAGACAGATACAAAGTTACTGCATCCATTAAGAAATGGCAACAGGGAAATATAATATTACTAAAATCAAGCAAGCTTGTTGTTTTACGTGACTATTGGATTCGTGATCACAGCCACAGAACGTCCAGTTTTACGCGGAACCTGAACCACAGGGGCGTGGCTTTCATTCCAAGAGTCCCACATGTAAGAATCCAGTGACTGCACCACTTGACACAATCGTATCAGTATAACACTACGACCTGGCCAATCAGAATGCATTCTCGAAAAGTATGGCCGCTGATGGCCTCAGTCTTTTGCGAAATTGCTGCTATCTGGTATGATTTGTAGTAAATATGGCAATTGATTAGCAATTGTTTTTGCGTAAACAGAGGGAAAGTTGTTGTTTGAATTGTGTCAAACATGTAGACAATAAATTCATATGGAAATGGTTAATAGATTTCCCAGTTCTTTGAAATCATTTAAGAAAAGACTAGGTAAAATGATAGGGAATCAGCCAACTGGGGTACAGCACTAAACGCAGACCAATGACCTTCATAATTCATCAATGATATTATAACATGTAAATGGACAGCCCTAATCCTTATCCTTTCTGCTAACCAAGCTTAAAAAGTCCAACGCCTCATACAAAACGATAGGTTACATGATTGTGAACGCACACTAATAAAAGCACTGACTCGGATTTCTGAGTAACTTTGAGTACAGTAGTTCTTGCAAATTTCATTTCTGTTGTGCTTAGTTTGGTGACATACGGTACGGTTCCGTAATTAGGATACGTCTGAAAGTAGTTTAACATTACTGTAGTGTACTGTACAGTAGTATACGAGTAATATCCTATTAGAATTTAGTGTGATTATTTTATTATTGTAAAATATTTGTGTAGTACTGGTGTAGTAGAGGTATCCGTAGAAACTCGTACTGAAATACTGTTGTTGTAATTAGAATAGGCTTAATTGCAGTTTGGAATTGTGTAGTTCTTGTGTAGGCTATTACTTTCGATATTCAGTAATTAACAGCAGTTTTTATCCTGTCAGGGGTTGTAGGATAAAAAAATTGAGCACGACTAAGTAGTATTGTAGTGTAGTCGTATATTAATTACCTTATTGTTGTGTACTATCCCAGACAATATATCCCTCCGTTCATTTATTTTTTGCAAATAAGTTATTTTATTTTTAATTTCATTTCCCCCCCCCCTCCCGTAAAGAATGGCTAAGGAGCGCGAGTGTAGTTTCTGTGGGTGTGGTGAGGCATTGAGGGGTATGAGGGAGGAGTTGGAAAGTTTGAGGGAGATAATTAGGATTCTCACAGAAGACAGGAAGGAAGATAGGACTCCCTCAAACAACGTACAGGTTACAGTAGGTGTACAAGAGGGAGAGGAAGGAAAGGGAGGAGTTGTAGAAGACAGGTGGTCTAATGTTCTAAGGGGAAGGAGATTGCAGGCTAAGAGGTCTATTCAGGATCAGAATTTTTTTTTTTTTTTTTTTTTTTTGCTATTTGCTTTACGTCGCACCGACACAGATATGTCTTACGGCGACGATGGGATAGGAAAGGCCTAGGAATTGGAAGGAAGCGGCCGTGGCCTTAAGTAAGGTGCAGCCCCGCCATTTGCCTGGTGTGAAAATGGGAAACCACGGAAAACCATCTTCAGGGCTGCCGACAGTGGGGCTCGAACCCACAATCTCCCGATTACTGGATACTGGCCGCACTTAAGCGACTGCAGCTATCGAGCTCGGTAGGATCAGAATTCAGGACAGGTGTCTGTGCAAAATCGGTACGAGTCACTCCAGGTAGAACAACAGAGGGAAGATGAGGGACAGGGAACTGTTGCTGAGATGTGTGGGAGTAGGAGGAAGGGAAAAGGTAGGAAAGGAAAATGTAGAGTAGATGATAGGAAAAGACAGGTGGAACAGGGTCATGGGAAGGAGAAAAGGGAGGAGGAAGTAGCTTCTGCAGTTATCAGGAAAGATAGGGCTGACCAGGAGGGAAGGGGATCAAACGAGGTGGATAGGGTTGAGGCTCTGGTCATGGGAGATTCCATCGTTAGACACGTGGGGAAAGTGTGTGGAGGAAAGGGTACCAGGGTAGAGTGTTATCCAGGAATCAGGTTGAGGCAGATGATGAGGAAAGTAGAAGAGAGGGAGGAGGGGAAGGAGAAGGTGGTAGTGTTTCACGTTGGTAGCAACAACGTAAGGCAAGCTGATATAAGTACCAACATAGTTGGAGATGTGTGGGATCTGGTAAATGCAGCACGGGTGAAGTTTAAGAAAGCGGAGATTGTTATTAGTGGAATACTGTGTAGAAGGGATACTGACTGGAGGGTGATTGGGGATTTAAATGAGACTATGGAGTGGGTATGTGGGGAACTGGGAGTGAAATTTCTAGATCCTAATGGGTGGGTAGGAGATAGGGATCTGCGCTCAGATGGCCTTCATTTAAACCGCAGTGGTACGTATAAGTTAGGAAATTTGTTTGGAAGGGTAATAGGGAGGTACATTCAGGGAAACGGGATGGCCTAGGGAGCGGTGATAAGGGAACAGTGAACTGGAAATCAAGTAGGGATGACATAAAATTGTTAGTGTTGAACTGTAGAAGTATTGTAAGGAAAGGAATAGAATTAAGTAATTTAATAGATATATATTCACCAGATATTGTAATAGGAGTTGAATCATGGCTGAGAAATGATATAATGGATGCAGAAATTTTCTCACGGCACTGGAGTGTGTATCGTAGAGATAGGATAGGAAGGGTGGGAGGCGGAGTGTTCATTCTGGTGAAAGAAGAATTTGTAAGCTACGAAAAAGTTAAAGATGAGACACATGAAATTCTAGGTGTAAGGCTCATTTCTAAAGATAATAGGCAACTTGATATATTTGGAGTGTACAGATCGGGAAAGGGTAGCACTGACGCGGATTCAGAATTATTTGATAGGATAGTCAGCTATGTGGGAAACGACGTGGAAAGAAATGTGATTGTAGCGGGAGATCTGAATTTGCCAGATGTCAATTGGGAAGGAAATGCGAACGACAGAAAGCATGACCAACAAATGGCAAATAAGTTAATATGGGAAGGACAGCTGATTCAGAAAGTGATGGAACCAAGCAGAGGGAAAAATATCCTGGATGTCGTGCTGATAAAACCAGACGAGCTCTATAGGGAAACTGAAGTAATAGATGGTATTAGTGATCATGAAGCTGTTTTTGTGGTAGTTAAAAAAAATGTGATAGAGAGGAAGGTCTTAAAAGTAGGGCTGTTAGGCAGTACCACATGGCTGATAAAGCAGGCATGAGGCAGTTTCTAAAAAGTAACTATGATCGGTGGAAAACGGTAAATATAAATGTAAACAGACTCTGGGATGGGTTTAAAGAAATTGTTGAGGAATGCGAAAACAGTTTTGTACCATTAAGGGTGCTAAGGAATCGTGAAGACCCACCTTATTATAATAGAGAAATAAAGAGACTAAGAAGGAGGTGCAGACTGGAAAGAAATAGAGTTAGAAATGGCTGTGGAAGTAAGGAGAAATTGAAGGAACTTACTAGAAAATTGAATCTAGCAAAGAAGGCAGCTAAGGATAACATGATGGTAAGCATAATTGGCAGTCATACACATTTTAGTGAAAAATGGAAGGGTATGTATAGGTATTTTAAGGCAGAAACAGGTTCCAAGAAGGACATACCAGGAGTATCAAGGGGAGAGTGTATGTGAAGATTTTCAAAAGGCCGAAGTATTCAGTCAGCAGTATGTAAAGATTGTTGGTTACAAGGATTATGTCCGGATAGAGGAGGAGACTAAGGCCAAAGAAGTAATAAAATTTACATATGATAACAATGACATTTACAATAAGATACAAAAGTTAAAAACTAGAAAAGCGACTGGAATTGATCAGATTTCTGGGGATATACTAAAGACAATGGGTTGGGATATAGTACCATATCTGAAGTACTTATTTGATTATTGTTTGGTCGGAGGAGCTATACCAGATGAATGGAGAGTTGCTATAGTAGCCCCTGTGTATAAAGGAAAGGGTGATAGACATAAAGCTGAAAATTACAGGCCAGTAAGTTTGACATGCATTGTATGTAAGCTTTGGGAAGGCATTCTTGCTGATTATATTAGACATGTTTGTGAAATTAATAACTGGTTCGATAGAAGGCAGTTCGGTTTTAGGAAAGGTTATTCCACTGAAGCTCAACTTGTAGGATTCCAGCAAGATATAGCAGATATCTTGGATTCAGGAGGTCAAATGGACTGTATCGCAATTGACCTGTCTAAAGCATTTGATAGGGTGGATCATGGGAGACTACTGGCAAAAATGAGTGCAATTGGACTAGACGAAAGAGTGACTGAATGGGTTGCTATATTTCTAGAAAATAGATCTCAGAGAATTAGAGTAGGTGAAGCTTTATCTGACCCTGTAATAATTAAGAGGGGAATTCCTCAAGGCAGTATTATCGGACCTTTATGTTTTCTTATATATATAAAAATGATATGAGTAAAGGAGTGGAATCGGAGGTAAGGCTTTTTGCGGATGATGTTATTCTCTATAGAGTGATAAATAAGTTATAAGATTGTGAGCACTTGCAACGTGACCTCGAAAATGTTGTGAGATGGACAGCAGGCAATGGTATGTTGATAAACGGGGTTAAAAGTCAGGTTGTGAGTTTTACAAGTAGGAAAAGTCCTCTCAGTTTTAATTACTGCGTTGATGGGGTGGAAGTTCCTTTTGGGGATCATTGTAAGTATCTAGGTGTTAATATAAGGAAAGATCTTCATTGGGGTAATCACATAAATGGGATTGTAAATAAAGGGTACAGATCTCTGCACATGGTTATGAGGGTGTTTAGGAGTTGTAGTAAGGATGTAAAGGAGAGGGCATATAAGTCTCTGGTAAGACCCCAACTAGAGTATGGTTCCAGTGTATGGGACCCTCACCAGGATTACCTGATTCAAGAACTGGAAAAAATCCAAAGAAAAGCAGCTCGATTTGTTCTGGGCGATTTCCGACAAAAGAGTAGCGTTACAAAAATGTTGCAATGTTTGGGTTGGGAAGAATTGAGAGAAAGAAGAAGAGCTGCTCGACTAAGTGGTATGTTCCGGGCTGTCAGCGGAGAGATGGCGTGGAATGACATTAGTAGACGAATAAGTTTGAATGGCGTTTATAAAAGTAGGAAATATCACAATATGAAGATAATGTTGGAATTCAAGAGGACAAATTGGGGCAAATATTCATTTATAGGAAGGGGAGTTAGGGATTGGAATAACTTACCAAGAGAGATGTTCAACAAATTTCCAATTTCTTTGAAATCATTTAGGAAAAGGCTAGGAAAACAACAAATAGGGAACCTGCCACCTGGGCGACTGCCCTAAATGCAGATCAGTATTGATTGATTGATTGATTGATTGATTGATTGATTGATTGATTGATAACCTGAAATCATTCATAGTATCTTTAAATGCATAAAAAAAAGAACCGTATTAATACGCATTCGAGTTTTAAATATCACTTTGATCAATTTAAATCTTCTATTTTAGGTTATCAGACAAATTTATATAGTGTATGTGGCATAAGTAGGCTGGATTCCATCATAGATGTCCTCGTCAGCTGATCAACGTAAACTAGTCGTTACATCACCAAAGTGAGAGGAGTATGGGAATAAAAGCGGCCACGGCGAGAATGCGTTGTGATTGGCCAGGTCGTGTTATCATAATGTTATACCGAGACGCTTGTCCACTTGCCTATCATCCTATCCATTTTTGTTCACTATGCCTAGATATTACACAGAAGGTCGTTCGGTGTATACTTCACCGATTTTCAAGGGACACCCAGTACCTTGAACTATCTCTCGACATCGAAGTTTCTATTGTAGCAAACTCCAATGGGACTCCGGCATAGAAATTCTGTCCCGTATCTTCCAGAAAGCTTTCCATTGACCATCCAGGGTGCACAGGCGGCGAAGTTGAAAACGTCTTTCCAGCAGTCCTAAAGTGCCGATCATTGGACTGGCATCAGAGCTCTTACTTCTTGAAATGGAATTATATGAATTCGTAAGTTCCGTTCCTGTTAAGATTTTTTTTGCAGTATGGCTTGAGTCCTTGTCAATATGGATCCGCTCGCAGCCTCAGTCCGTTCCATACAACTGCGGGATGTCCATGCGATGGATAGGGGTCATAATGGATTCCTGGAAGTATCTTGCATTCACTTTCACGTTTTCTCAACCTTGGCGGTCATCAACTTACCCGCATAACTGAATCCTGTGAAAACCATAAATCCACGTGGGAAAGTGTCCCGGCAATGTCGAGCAAAATTGCTGCCTCCTTTGGCATCGATGTCACGGAACGTAATCGCCTGAGTGTGACAATTACCAGTGAGATGGACGTATGTTTCCTCCATTGTGGCGACTGCCATTTTGACGCCAGGTGTGTTTCACTGTGCGTGTGTTCGACCAACGACCATGAAAAAGGGCCCTAACATACCTTCCCAATAATAGCAGACCTTCGGCGGCATTTCACGACACTCGCACACCTAGAGAGTCAGACACAACATGAAAGCAGAGCCATAGTTCCAACGGTCACTCATCAGTTGGCAGTAGCGTTACTTAATTGGCGGGATATAAACCGAAAATCTTATATATACAGTATATGACACATGTTAGTGAAAGATATTAAATATTGCCGAGTCATTACTCCGTTATTTAGACTGTTCGTAGTTGAGAAGCGTATGTTGTAGTGTGGTAATAATAATGCATTGACCGTTGTTGGTTGCAGCAACTCCATGTCCTGTTGCTGCCCACCGAGCTCCTCTTGCACGTGTTCCGCTTCCTAACGTACCAACAGTTAGCGGAAACCACTAGGCTGGTGTGTCGCCGATTCGCCGCCGTTGCAGCACTACGCCTCAACACCGCCGTTCCAACTTTACGCTGCCGCGCCCTCAGGTACCTGAGGATTGTGCGAGGGTTCCGTCGCGCCGAAACCGCCCTACGTGACGTACGCTCTCAGGTATTAGTCAAATATCGTTATTTGTGTTTAAGTAAACCTGTCGATCACCAGGAACATGGCAAGTAACGTGACACAACGCGGTTCGTTACAGCTTGTCGTTCCCTGGACTTAGCCAACACAGACCAATAGCTGCCACTCAGGAGAACCTTACGATCACAGATCAACGGTGACAAATTAATATACGCCTCACTTCGTTTACCAAATACACTATCTGATCGTGACTATTACTACACCCCTCTGTACGTTTAGATGTTACAACGGCCGCCGCCGCCGTCGCTGCTACTGCTATAAAAGGCGGTTGAGGACTTGATATTCAGTGACACAAGATACCTGTGGAATGGATGAGCAAGAGAGCTTAGCGAGTTCGAAAGTGAGATTTTTTTTTTTTTTTTTTTGACACATCGGTAAGCAGTCAGTCAGGTCCATTTCCGCCTTTCTCAAGTTTCCTAAGTCGACTGTAGGGAACGTGAAGTGTAAACTGGAAGACACAACTAAAACAAAACCATGACTATATAGGCTGCGTATGTTGACCACCAGAGGCCATCCAGCATTGAAAAAGGTGGAACAAGAAAATCGCATCACGTCATACGATACCATCATCCGTTAATTGCACAGTGACACTAATTTTGCAGCTATCTCTATAAATGTGCATTGGGAGATGCGAAGGACTGGTGGTACAAGGATCAGACAATCACCGATAAACCGAACATTTCGCCGGTGAACGCTAAGCACAGCGTTCGGTATTACAAAGGGCCCTGCCAGTGCTCAGTGGACGATTGGAGGCGCGTGATTTGGGGCGATGTTCATGCTATAGCATCTGGCAGTCAGATGGGTGGGCTTGGGTGAGGCGAATGCAGGCGAACGATACTTGCCAATCTGTACGGTCCCAAGTGAATTTTCGCGGAGATGGAAGAGACTTGTCCCTCTCTTTACTATATAGCACGTTAAGGGCAGAAAAATATGAGGATATTTTGACCAGCTGCATGTTTTCTACGGAAGAAGACCAGTTCGGAGATGAACACAGTGTGCTTCAGCATGGTAATGGCCCTTACCATAAGGCAAAGTCTGCTCGAGTGGTTTGTTGCCTTTGCTGGACTGGACAGCCCACAACCCCCATCACAACTCTATCGAACACCTCTGGAACGCACTCGAACGACGTCTTCACTACGGATAATAATGACTCGCATCACTAACTACGCTCACTACAGAACTGTAGAAAAGGTGATCCGGCATTCCTTCGGTGATATTCCGACACCTATCAGTCACCCTCTTAAAGTTCGAACTGCATTATAAGCCAAGGGCGCCCACCGGCGTATTAATGTCCACATGGAGTAGTACATCCGAGGAACACTTAAGAGCACAGTTTAGAGTAGGTGTATGGATATTGTTGATCACATGGTGTATGTATATTGTAAGCAGATCAATAATATGTCAAGATCATGAATATGTCACTTTCCAGTCCAATCGAATTCATATTTTCGGTTATAATGAGAAAGAACGTTTCGGTACAGCTTCTTAAAATATGAACTCCGTTGGGAACGCTGTATCAATCAGGCGGAAAGGTACGTTTTTACACCGTGTCAATTAACGAGGAATGCATCGCACTTCGTGCTCGAGAGAGCACAATGCTGTTGGTAACACTGAAAGTGCCATGGAACTGAACATTCTATTGTCCATAAAAGTTAAAATAAATAACAAAAGAATACGAGATGCAACTTAAGTTTTTAACAGTTCATAGAGCGTTAAACCCTTAAAACTCGGCAAATCGAAACCTGAATTTACCGAATGTAGCACCTTATTCAAGGTTGGGAGTTCATTCTTAAAATATAACGCGTGTACTTCTGTTGCACTGTTGCTCATTGACAGAAGCAGACAATGTGCCGGTTCCATTTAGCTCACGACGAGTTCGTTGAGCGCTACTAACTGAATCATCAGTTTACTCAGCTGTTAAAGAAACGATTTCACTCACCCGCAGGGGCGGATACTTTTCACGGAATTTTTGAACACTTTTAAGACTGCTTTCTGCGCTTTTCAGAACCTACGAGATCGATGTTTCACAAAAATTCCGCCTTCTTTACATGGCGAAGCTATTCGTAATTAAAAACGGCCGTACGCTCATTTGACGTTGTTGCTTGTGGTAAGAAACAATCTCTCCCCATACCGAACAAATTAACTTGGTGCGTTGCGAAACGGCTAGTTTTTGCCTGCAAACTCTGTTCTCGGAAGACAGATGGGTTCTAATCTCCCGTCGACCATCCTCGAAATCACTTTCCGTGGTTTCCGATTTCAACTCCAGGAAAATGTTGGGATGGTACCTTTATCTAGGCTACGGCATTTTCCTTCCCATTCTGAGCCGATATAATTACATCTATTGCCACAGCAACACCCTCGCACAGCCGTACATGTAGCTCACCTCCATGTGGTGTACCGGGAAAAGCCTCTACGGAACTGGCGAGCCAAACATGTCCTCGGACACTCCCGGCACGAACAGCCATAAGCTAAAGAAGAAACACCCTCCCCCCACCCACACACATACCAACAAAATTTACTAATTAATGTTACATAACAATGATAATATTCAGAAATATATTCTTTTAGTTAAGTAAAAGTATTATATGTTGTAAATTTAATAAAATAGGAAACATTTGTCGAACAACGCTGCAGAGCCAGCATCCAATCAAAATAGGGCCTTGCTACGTGCACTTGTTTACATCGAGGTTCAGTTTCTAACAGTTAGACAAAGGCCTCTCAAACGCCCAAAATCTCACGCGTGCAAACTACGGTGCAGAGTTCCTGCGCACAGTGTATCGGTCCCACTCGGCTTGGCTCGGACCAACGCTTCGTCTCTGGGCTACTCGGCTAAGCTCGGCTCAACTCGGCTCGGATGTGGAGCGCTACGGAGCAAGTGAGGAAGAGGGAGACAGGCGAGCGAGACAGGCGTGGGGAAAGAGAGAGAGAGCGCTATTGCTCCAAATCGAGGAATGGGGGTCTGCACTCTGGTCAACTTCCTCTTAAAGCAATAACCACCACCACCGTTATTATTAATAACAGGCTTTGATGTCCAATACTTGACCTCACCAATCGTTTTAGAGAGACTGTATACATGCGCGAGATTACGGAACAATTTTCTTTACATTCATCACATGTACAGTATTGAGCTAGACGACCTCAACCCAGCTAATTCACTTTTACCAATAAAATACAGCGGTGAAGTCGTTATACACCCATCTTCATTTTAGACGGCCATGCTTCTCAGCGTTCAGTCTGCAAACCTCTGTGAATTAACTGTGCTTCTCCACGATCCTCTCTTTGCAACTAGCTGTGTGGTTTCATTAAATTTCACACTGTTATGATCAAAAGTTGAGTCTAACCATCATCACCTTGATCTCCCTCTACTTCTCTTACCCTCTATGCTCGAGTCCTAGGTAATCTATCTTCCACCATTTGCCTCAAATGATCCCACCCCTAACTTATTTATCTCCTCATTACGACTACTCTCGTACCATTGTTCCCACGTCTCTACACCATTCTTTATAATACGATTTAAAACATGCGGTAATTTACTGTATCTTCGTTCTTTAATCGCACCCATTTTAATGATTTTCCCGCGTTTTGATACCCCGTTACATCTATGTCTTTTATTACAAGTAGACTGACGGACCTTATGTTAATCGGCCATTTACCGTACTTTACATATTACCTTATTTTTATTTACGTAGAATACTTCTTTAGTTTCTTTCGTGTATTGTGGCCCGCGTGCATTTTCGAGTGTCACACGGGAATGTATATTAAGTTAGTCTTCATAACTATATATGTTATCTAAGTGGTAAATATACGGTTAAAAGGGTGAAGGATGACAATATTCTTTGTAATTAACGATCGGTGACGTCATGGTGAGTGGTGGAGGCTTCCACCATTTTGCGTTGAAATTGACATTGTCTCGACGCAATACAATTAGTATAGCTCGCTACTCCCAAATGCTAGAGTGTTGCAAGTCGCATCGTTACATTTGCCTCGTAGAGATCTATAATACTAGCTGCGTTGGTCTCCATAACTTTCATAAATTCGCGACCATGTCAGTTGTTGAAAATTGTGCTAAATTTTACAAAGGTCTAAACATCCTCAGTCTGAATGGATCAAAAACTACCATAAACGCATTCAGGAGTATAGGGGGGGGGGGGGGGAATTATGAGGAATCGAATAGGCCCAGGAAGCCTACTGCAGACCGAGCTCGATAGCTGCAGTCGCTTAAGTGCGGCCAGTATCCAGTATTCGGGAGATAGTAGGTTCGAACCCCACTGTCGGCAGCCATGAAAATGGTTTTCCGTGGTTTCCCATTTTCACACCAGGCAAATGCTGGGGCTGTGCCTTAATTAAGGCCACGGCCGCTTCCTTCCCACTCCTAGCCCTTTCCTGTCCCATCGTCGCCGTAAGACCTATCTGTGTCGGTGCGACGTAAAACAACTAGCAAAAAAAAAAAAAAAAATCCTACTGCAGAACGTGTCAGAGTAGCGGTAGCACGAGGAAATGAAAGCGCCTACACAGTGTCACGTACAACCCAGCACTGTGGAGCCTGTTAAACCGACGTAAGATGACGGAATAGCGCTGGGAGCTCGCAGAATATCTCTGACCACCTTCAGCTCGGGCGGCCGAGTTAGACAGGATTTCGTTTTTGTTCCTTTTACAAGTGGCTTTACACCGCACCGACATAGATAGGTCTTATGTCGACTATGGGGCAGGAAAAGGGCTAGGAGTGGGAAGGAAGCGACCTTGGCTTTAAGTAAGGTACAGCTCCAGCATTTGCCTGGTGTGAAAATGGGAAAAACCATATTTAGGACCGCCGACAGTGAGGTTCGATCCCACTATCTCCCGAATACAAGCTCACAGTTGCGCACTCCTAACCGCACGGCCAACTCGCCCGGGTTGCCGCTAAGTATTTTAGTGTTGTGTTTATAGACAGTGAGTTTGGTTACGTTGTAATGTGTGCGACATGCTGTGCTGCAGGAAGGAATTGAAGCATCCAGCAACCCAGGTGACAGCGGTGCTGCCTTAATTTAAGTACAGCCCTAGCATTTACGTGGTGTGGAAATGGGAAACCACCGAAAATATTCTTCAGAGCTGCCGACAGTGGGATGAACTCATTATCACCTGAGTGTAAGCTCATAGTTACGCGATCCGAACCGCGCAGCCAACTCGCTCGGTACTACATGTTTTAAACATTATTATTATTATTATTATTATTATTATTATTATTAAGTACATTAATTACATTACAATTCTGAGATAACCTTATGGCAGGGATGGCAAACGTTTTCCAACTAGTGTGCCATTTTAAGTCTGGTTTATTGTTCTCAGCTGTCTACTGTGCCACTTGTTATTTTCGTTTGTAATGGCTACAAACCCACCACCACCACCACCACCACCGTCTTCCATCCCTAAATCAAAATTAGGTTTCATAATACATATATACATTGTGAAATAACATATCTGATTGCATGTTTCGTGGTCGTGTTTTGTCAATACCGCAAAAATACTTAGTAGCCATGTCATTTATGTAGGTTCATAACTTGTCCTCAATCAAACACGAGAAGCGCTTAGATCTGAACCAAGACGGTTTCTAACTGTTGACTTCACGACGTTCATTGTAGAAAGCAGCTGCTCGCAGGCATATGACGAACCAGACAAAGCAAGTTACACTGTAGCAAGTTTCTTCATGTCCAAAAACATTATTTGTGGGGTGCTGATCCACTGTTCTACAGTAGTATTAAGTTCTCCGGCTTCTGGAGAGAGTATTCACCATCAACAGCACACTCGATTTTCATCAATGCTACACCAAGTTGTACGAATATGTTCAGCCATCTACCGCTTTCTTGAAATGCAGTCGACTCCATTTCTAAACTGTCAATATCTAACCACACAAAATTGAACTCATTTGTGCATTATCGAGTTTTGAAATAAAAGTGCGAAAGTTTCTCCAAATCTCGAAATTGAGATAATCTCTTGGCAACTATTTGTCTTACAAAATTCAAAACAGTAAACAGTTACTCACTAGGAATAATTACGCGATGCTGGCAACTACAAACAAGCCGAACTTCATTAATTGACTAATGTGGGTGAGTGAATAGCTCGTCGGCCGCATCTGACATTTATTTCACTTGACTACCGGACCTATCAGTGTTCGCGTAATGCACTTCCGAACTAGAATTTAGATTTCCGGTATTTATTTCTTAAAACCTGAAACACTGACTATACGATGCACGACATGTGTAGGCCTATAGTCTATAGTACAAGACGTACATAAAAACGTTAATATGTGCATGTGGCGTGCCACCGAAATCGAGTTTACGCGTGGCATAGGTTCGCCATCCCTGCCCTATGGCAATGCCTGCTTACAGTAGCAGAGCAGGAAAACAAAATTAAAACAAAGTCCATTCATAATTTTACAAAATTTATAATATACAAAATTCTGACGAGTACTATAGCATAATAATTATAACATAATGGCTTACATCTTTGCTATAAAAGAAAAACCACACCCAGAACGAATTATTCTAAGTCGGAAGTTGTATGCAGCACCACCAAGGGTAATAGTACTGAAACGACCGCAGGACGATGCTCTGAGCATTGTTATCCGTGTGCTTGTGAAAGGAGGGCCAGTGAATAACCAACATGCCTTGAGGATACATTCGGTAGCAGTACGAACAACTCATAGTTTGAGAGAGGGCGGATTGCACAAAGGACGATCCGTCGATCTGGCCGCCACCCAGGCCGTTGCGACTGTGTGGGGAGCAGTGCGTACAGGAGGGAAGATATGCGCGCCGGGAAGGTTCTGGGCGACCAAAAAAGACCAACAGACGAGAGGATCGCCACGTCGTTAGACAGACGTGAGCGCAACCAATGGTGTCGCTGTCCACCATCCAACAACATGTAGTGACATCGCTAGAGACCCCAGTGTCCACGAACAGCACTTCGAGGCGCCACGCAGAACAGGGCTTGCATTCGCAACGTCCTTTATGCTGCGTGCCATTGATACTTCAAGATTGGCGTCGCCGTTTATTTCGTTTTTCTTGTCACGAGCGGGCGGTTTGGGCGGCTGAGAACTGGCGACGAGTCAAGATTTTTTTTTCTCGTACGGATGACCACCGTACCGGAGTATGGAGGTGCACTGATGAGCGCGCACTTCTGGACTTCTTTGTTGAGCGGCACACCGCCAGAACTGGTTCCATGATTGTGTGGGGAGCAATCTTCTATACTTCCAGGGAACTTAACGGCACACGTACGGGTTCAGGACAGTCTGAGGCCTCATTTTCCTCCCGTCATCAGGCGGCTCCAAAATGCGATGTTTCAACAAGATAATGACCACTCACACACCGCCTAGGTTTTCCAGGACTGCCTTCATGCTGTTGACACACTCCCTGGCCCACTGGGTCTCCTGACTTGTCGCCTACAGAACATGTTGGGATTAGCCGGAATGGAATTTCCGTCCATCATCGGGTCTACTAGATTTGGGGCAAATATGGCCCAATTATTACCAAAAGGAGAATATTCAACGTCTCTACGACACCATGCTACGCCCAATCGCTGCATTTATACAAGCTATGGCAGTGCAACACAGAAATACAACGTACAGTTATACCTAAATAAAGCGCTCGTTACTTTTGATATTATAATTAGTTATTTACATCGTCGTCCTCATTCTATGTGACCAGTTTCCTTGCATCTCCATGTTTCCTTCTGGGTGCGGCTATTAACAAAGTGTAAATATGTTTTACTACAAATCAGCATCCCGTATTTTTTCACAAATTTGAATATCCTATGTCACATCACTTGTGAAATTCCTTTGGATGAACTGGAAGCTTATCACGTCCCCACTCATCTTAACAACGAGGTCCTGAAGACCTACTGTATATCCTTGCCTTATCTCGCGCCCCGATCTTCAGTTCCTTCTGCTCAGAAGGCTGAAGGTTTTATTTCCGATCGGAACTGAGACTTAAGGCGCACCCGATGACTTCCTATGGCCCGCAGCCTGGGCATTCATGTTCTTGATACACACCTCTTCATCAACGCACCAAGCTACCAATTATTATACCGACGGTATTAGGGTTAGAGTGGCCTAAGGAGTCTTTCATTTTCATGATCTTTATGGCTTTTCTCTTTCTTTTGCCAATACTTTCCTTCTTCCAAAGATCAGACCTCTACCATTTTCCCTTCTGTTTGGTATTGAGAGGCTGGTCGCTCAGTTTAACCCCTAAAACAATAATAACCACCAGTGAGTTATAGTTCGAGAAATCAGTTAAGTTTATCTATATATTTCTACTCGCCAGAGACAAGTGTTATGAATTTTGAGACGGTATCTTGAGTTCCTATAAAGAAAACGAAAAGGTTCGTTGAAACTCTGCAAAGAGACAGACATGAGAAAACCCTAGTAGAAGTAACGCGTGCAGTACCCACCCAGTTATTAAATTGAAGTTAAATTTATAGTACATTGAAATATTTTGGAAATAAAGGTTAAGCATTGATGAGAATTATTCAAAATAAGCATTTTTCAAATAATTTTCTGTTGAAATGAAACAAATACAACGGCAAGAATAGGAGTTAGTGAAGCTGTAACAACGCCTGTAGATTGCTATATATATTACCCGCATAGCGAGAGCAAGGAGTACTTATAGTTTTCCAAGGTGCAAGCGAGGCATACTGCATTCTTTTCAATTCTTTAATTTTATACCCTATGAGCACAATAGTCGTCAGCCTTATGTACTTACAAGTGTTAGAATGTTTTTCTGCAATGTACAACTATTAAAAATAATTAAATTAATACTTTTAATAGTTTACAAGGAAAGTTCTTTTTACTTGTATTTGTGGCTCGATAAGCACACAAACTATTCTATAAACATTAGAAGAGTCCTGATGTATTCCCAAGAACAAAGTCTTTTTGAAAAAATCAAAAACTTTACACATTTTGTTCCATTTAAATCTTATACATTTGCGATCAGTAGTACTCTGTAACAAAGAATTGCACCGCTGTTTTCAGGTGGACTCAGGATATCTTATTTATGAACTGAAAGTAACAAGAGTTGAAAAATAGCAAGAATGGTTGCTTGTGTGAACAGTTACGAATAATGGCAGGAGGCATTCGCAATGAAAACATAAAGGCTAAATTAGAAATGAAGCTGTTCTCATGAACTAGGGTTAGGAATTCTCCTCGGTTGAGAATCGTGCCAGCAATTAAAATCTTGAGACTGTCATGACACCTCTCAAGCCACAGTGAATATTGCTGCGATTTCCGTACGTGTGTGTGTAAATATTTCTCTGGAAGCATGGGATCCGAGCAGTTTTAAAGGATCAAATTTTCGGTTTAATCTGTCGTAAGACATGCGCAATAACTATTTAGAATTTCTTGCTTTGAGAGTACCATATACCTGACATTTATATTTTATTTTTTATTTTCGAATTGGCCGTTTAGGATCACGCTACAGCTACACTGTGTCTTCTTTGTGTAGAATTTTCTCTGTGTGGAGAATTCCTCCATACGTTCATTGACCTGCTGCCTTTGCTCTCACGCCCACGCTCTTCCAGATTTTATTCTAATATTTTCTCCGCTCTGAAACGTAATTCCTTTCTAACATTTCAACCTTATTTCTTTATATATGAACAAACTGCTAATTTCGAAAAAATAAATAAAATAAAACTCAGTTAGGAACTCTTTTAAACCCAAGGAAATTATCTACAATTAAATACAAATTGCTATTCCTTCAAATTATGATTTTTCTTATCAGATAAACTTTGCATTTAATTGTAAAAATTATTCACAGAAAAGGAATAAAGAAACAGAATGTAGTTTAAGCTTTAAACGCAGCCTGCAAATTAGAAAGGATTTTAGGCGATGTTTGACTGCCATGAAATGTCTTACGATTCAAAATGCCGAATCATGCCGATGTATGTATTTCTGTTTTCGAAAAATGTATACTGGAAACAATTATTACATCACACTTTATTTTCCAGGACTAATATGAGAAATGCCAGGCCTATGACTTTCTCCTGATAACTATAATTGTGCGCTAAAAACATTACATTCAATAAAGTAATTATGAGCAGAAGGGCGCAGATCTCAATCAATCAGTCAATCAATACTAATCTCCATATAGGGCAGTCGCTCAGGTGGCATATTCCCTATCTGTTGTTTTCCTAGCCTTTTCCTGAATGATTTCAAAGAAATTGGAAATTTATTGAACATCTCCCTTGGTAAGTTATTCCAATCCCTAACTCCCCTTCCTATAAATGAATATTTGCCCCAGTTTGTCCTCTGGAATTCCAACTTTATCTTCATACCGTAATCTTTCCTACTTGTATAAACGCCACTCAAACTTATTCGTCTACTATTGTCATACCACGCCGCCTCTCCGCTGACAGCTTGGAACATACCACTTAGTCGAGCAGCTCTTCTTCTTTTTCTCAATTCTTCCAAGCCCAAACTTTGCAACATTTTTGTAACGCTACTCTTTTGTCGAAAATCACCCAGAACAAATCGAGCTGCTCTTTGGATTTTTCCAGTTCTTGAATCAGGTAATCCTGGTGAGGGTCCCATACACTGGAATCATACTCTAGTTGAGGTATTACCAGAGATTTATATGCCCTCTCCTTTACATCCTTACTACAACTCCTAAACACCCTCATAACCATGTGCAGAGATCTGCACCCTTTATTTACAATCCCATTTATGTGATTAACCCAATGAAGATATTTCCTTATATTAACACCTAGATACTTACAATGATCTCCAAAAGGGATTTTCACCTCATCAACCCAGTAATTAAAACTGAGAGAACTTTTCCTATTTGTGAAACTCACAACATGACTTTTAATCCCGTTTATCATCATACCATCGCCTACTGTCCATCTCACAACATTATCGAGGTCATTTTGCAGTTGCTCACAATCTTGTAACTTATTTATTACTCTATAGAGAATAACATCATCCGCAAAAATCCTTACCTCTTGATTCCATTCCTTTACTTATATAATTTATATATAAGAAAACATAAAGGTCCAATAATACTGCCTTCAGGAATTCCCTTCTTATTACAGGGTCAGATAAAGCTTCGCCTACTCTAATTCTCTGGGATCTATTTTCTAGAAATATAGCAACCCATTCAGTCACTCTGTTGTCTAGTCCAATTGCACTCATTTTTGCCAGTAGTCTCCCATGATCCACCCTATCAAATGCTTTAGACAGGTCAATCGCGATAGAATCCAATTGACCTCCTGAATCCAATATATCTGCTATATCTTGCTGGAATCCTACAAGTTGAGCTTCAGTGGAATAACCTTTCCTAAAACCGAACTGCCTTCTATCGAACCAGTTATTAATTTCACAAACATGCATAATATAATCAGAAAGAATGCCCCCCCAAAGCTTACATACAATGCATGTCAAACTGACTGGCCTGTAATTTTCAGCTTTATGTCTATCACCCTTTACTTTATACACAGGGGCTACTATAGCAACTCTCCATTCATCTGGTATAGCTCTTCCGACCAAACAATAATCAAATAAGTACTTCAGATATGGTACTATATCCCAACCCATGGCCTTTAGTATATCCCCAGAAATCTTATCAATTCCAGTCGCTTTTCTAGTTTTCAACTGTTGAATCTTATTGTAAATATCATTGTTATCATATGTAGATTTTAATACTTCTTTAGCCTTAGTCTTCTCCTCTATCTGGACATTATCCTTGTAACCAACAATCTTTACATACTGCTGACTGAATACTTCTGCCTTTTCAAGATCCTCACATACACACTCCCCCTGTTCATTAATTATTCCTGAAATGTCTTTCTTGGAACCTGTCTCTGCCTTAAAATACCATACATACCCTTCCATTTTTCACTAAAATTTGTATGACTGCCAGTTATGCTTGCCATCGTGTTATCCTTAGCTACCTTCTTTGCTAGATTCAATTTTCTAGTAAGTTCCTTCAATTTCTCCTTACTTCCACAGCCATTTCTAACTCTATTTCTTTCCAGTCTGCACCTCCTTCTTAGGCTCCTTATTTCTCTATTATAATAAGGTGGGTCTTAACCATTCCTTACCACCCTTAAAGGTACAAACCTGTTTTCACATTCCTCAACAATTACTTTAAACCCATCCCAGAGTCTTTTACATTTTTATTTACCGTTTTCCGCTTATCATAGTTAATTTTTAGAAACTGCCTCATGCATGCTTTATCAGCTATATGGTACTGCCTAATAGTCCTACTTTTAAGACCTTCCTTTCTGTCACATTTATTTTTAACTACGACAAAAACAGCTTCATGATCACTAATACCATCTATTACTTCAATTTCTCTATAGAGCCCATCTGGTTTTATCAGCACCACGTCCAGGATATTTTTCCCTCTGGTTGGTTTCATCACTTTCTGAATCAGCTGTCTTTCCCATATTAACGTATTTACCATTTGTTGGTCATGCTTCCTGTCGTTCGCATTTCCTTCCGAATTGACATCTGCTAAATTCAGATCTCCCGCTACAATCACATTCCTTTCCATGTCGTTTCCCACATAGCTGATTATCTTATCAAATAATTCTGAATCCGTGTCAGTGCTAACCTTTCCCGGTCTGTATACTCCAAATATATCAAGCTGCTTATTATCTTTAGAAATAAGCCTTACACCTAGAATTTCATGTTTCTCATCTTTAATTTTTTCGTAGCTTACAAATTCTTCTTTCACCAGAATGAATACTCCCCCTCCCACCATTCCTATCCTATCTCTACGATACACACTCGAGTTCCGTGAGAAAATTTCTGCAGCCATTATATCATTTCTCAGCCATGATTCAACTCCTATTACAATATCTGGTAAATATATATCTATTTAATTACTTAATTCTATTCCTTTCTTTACAATACTTATATTCCATCCACCATAAATTGAAGGTTTAGTCACAAATGAAACGACACTTTTTGCTGTCCGCCTCGTGAACTGACTGGGATAAATCAGATATCCTTCCATCTTTCTTTCCGCTTGCACATTTTCGCTGTGAATGGAGGACCGAACCGTCTCCTGATTCGTGACGTCATAGTCTGTATGTGCCGCGTGACGTCAGAAGCGTACTGACTATTCCCGAGAGTCTCATCAGTGTAATAAATAAATAAATAAATAAATAAATAAATAAATAAATAAATAAATAAATAAATAAATAAATAAATAAATAAATAAATAAATAAATAAATAAATAAATAAATAAATAAATAAATAAATAAATAAATAAATAATGTTATTGGACTTACGTCCTGCTAACTACTTTCACGGTTTTCGGAGACGCCGAGGTACCGGAATTTAGTCCCACATGAGTTATTTTACGTGCCAGTAACCGTCCGAGCCACTCAACCCGGCCCTCATCAGACGTGTCTCGTCAGCAAGACATTGAGAAATTCTCTAGTTTCTCCACATATAGGCGTACGCTCTTCTTTCGCACCCTGGTATGAATGAGCTTCGAATGTAGGAGGGTAGGTTGCCTTGGAGAATAATAAACTCGGTAAAAATGTAATGAAATGGCGTATGGCTTTTAGTGCCGGGAGTGTCAGAGGACAAGTTCGGCTCGCCAGGTGCAGGTCTTTTGATTGGATTCCCGTAGGCGACCTGCGCGTCGTGATGAGGATGAAATGATGATAGTAAGTAAACTCGTGTCCTCATCCTGAGGTGGTGCAGCTCTTTTCAGGCACACCCCCATTGGAGGTGAGCTGCATGTACCATTTCAACCACATACCAGCCCTCCTGCCAGTTTTTAAATTCCTGGCAGTACCGGGAACCGAACCCGGGCCCCCGAGGACGGCAGCTAATAACACTAATTGTTACGCTACGGAGGCGGACGAAATGATGATGAAGACGACACATACACCCAGCCCCCGTGTCAGCGAAATTAAGCAATTATGGTTAAAATTCCCGACCCTGCCGGGAATCGAACCCGGGACTCCTGTGGCCAAAGGCCAGCACGCTAACCACTTAGCCAGGGAACCGGATATAGACTCGATCATGGAGGATAGGAGAAACTGAAAGAGATCAAGATGACGATGGTTAAACTCTGATAAGAGGCATGGAGGCTACAGAGCTAATTAGAGGATTATGGAGGGAGTTAGTTAATGGACAGAGGCTACCAAACTGGAAGTTTAAGGGTACAACAATCTATAACGTACGTACGTAAGTAAGTAAGTAAGTAAGTAAGTAAGTAAGTAAGTAAGTAAGTAAGTAAGTATGTATGTATGTATGTATGTATGTATGTATGTATGTATGTATGTATGTATGTATGTATGTATGTATGTATGTATGTATGTATGTATGGGTTATAATGTACTCCAGTATCTTCTTGCACAATCCACGGTTCTAACCTATTACTGTACGAAATTATTGCTCATAAGTGGATAATGGCCAAGATAGTGTCCTCCCCTCAAACTTGACTACGTCGATGCAGTTTCCAATCCATCTCACCTTACTCTACCCAACTCTACTCTTCCAATTAATCTACGTAGTAACCTTACCGTTACAGACCGCTCCTTCCTCCAGATTAAACCTACACATCACCTCACCACGACAGGTAAATAAGGAGATATCGTGAATGTTAAGGTATGGTCTGGTTGGCCTGGTTTGAACAGTTACCCATCCTAAGCTGTTTGTCATATTGATCCCCTGGTCTCCCTCTGAACCTAAATGAACAAATCCTGGACGTCTCAGGACGTGACCAATCAATCTATCCCTTCTTCGAGTCAAATAATGCCAAATCATTCTCTTCACATCTACTAGGTTCGATAACTCTCCATTTGCAATCCCATCGATCCATCTCACTTAAAGAATTCTTCTGTAACATCACATTTCGAAGACCTTTAATTTCTTCGTTTCCGTCGCAGTTATCCTCCACGTTTCTCATATAGTGCTACGTTCCAAACAAATACTATTAGGAACTATAGTCTGACATATATACAGGATGTTTCCATGACGACAGGAGAAGGGTATATTCATCACTTCAAGATAGAGAACCTTGCTCCGAAGTGGCCCAACCGCACCTTATAAGCCAAAGCCTCTTATAGTAGATTGCAGGTTTTTCAACGCATGTGGGTTCAACATGATGGTTTTCCATCTCACATTTCACATGCTGCTCGTCAGCACCTTAATCAGATGTTGTCTGACAGGTGAAAAAGAAGAGGAGATCCTGTTGAATGACCAGCTGTTTCGCCTGATTTGATTCAACTTGATTGCTTCTTGTAGGGTCATATCAACAGTCTTGTGTACGAGATACATATAGAGACTGACGAGGAGCTGCTGGAAATAATCCTCTCTGCCTCTAACATCGTTAGAATGTCGCCAGGGTACACCAGAACTTACTGCGACGTTGCCATTCCTGCATCAGGCTTGGGGTCGCAATTTCGAACAGCTGTTGTAAAAGGCTTCGTATCGTGTGCATGTAGTGCAGTTAAATGAAGCTATTACATGTCCTCGCAAAGATTTGTAAGGTTTTTGTATCGCACGTTCATAGGTATCAAGGAACAAATTTGGCTTATACCTGGCGATTGGAGGTTTCTGGACCGGGACTCGTTATCTCAAATTGATACATGTTTCTTTATCCAGAATTCCTGAAAGTCTGTATTATCATCACAGAAACAACCTGAATATATTTATTATTATTATTATTATTATTATTATTATTATTATTATTATTATTATTATTATTATTATTATTATTATTATTATTATTATTATTATTATTATTATTAATTATCACCTCCTTAAGAAATGTTTCGTCTTGCAGCTAGACCAACTTCACGCAGTGACATGGAGATACGTGAGGCCAGTCCACCCCGATAAAGAACCCCGAGCCTGTTTCTACGGCGGCATAGTCCTGGACATGATCCTCCGGATTCTGCAGCGAGGACCTGCAGCTCTTGGAGTCATCTACTACAGACGTCAAGCCAATGGGTCTGAGAGAGCGCGACTTGCAACATTAGCCAAGCGTTTCATGAACCACTGGGAACGGTTCACAGAACAAAAACTTATCCGTCGTCCAGCAGACTCAGGAGCAAAGATCATTGACCTCCTGGATTGTTTGGAGGGCAGGGACGCTCGGACAGTGCACAGTAAGGTCCACACATAATCAAAGACGTTTTTAATTATTATTGCACAAGAGTAAGCACAGTATCTATAAAGAATCCTTCATTGGCAAGAAAAAGCCTAATTACTATCTGAACATGAGGAAGTAACGGCTGTGCTGCTCAGCCAAAGCAGAGTTCGGATGCTTGCTATTTTTAATACATTGAGTGGCCAAAAATCATGGGAATACACTGAATGTGATGTTCAGAACGAGTTGCTCTTCCGCAAGCCCTCAAAACGGCAGCAATACGGCGAAGCATTGACTCTACAAGGTGTTGGAGTCGTTCTGGAGGGATCTGTACCCAAGAATCTTGCACTGCTACCGACAATATTGGTCTTGTGTAGTTGATGCGGGGTTCATGGAGCGCACACCAGCATCGGCAGCATCCCGTAAATGCTCGATTGGATTAAGATCGGGGGTATGGAGGGCCAAGCCATGGTCGTAACTTCACTGGAGTGCTCCTCCAACCACCTGCGTGCCACCACAGAGCGGTGTCACGGCGCATTCTCCTGTACTCTACGGCTAGAAAGGCATGCAGATAGTTTCAAAGAATATTCCCATAACGTGCACCAGTCAGCGGTCCCTGCAGCCGGACAATGGGGCTTAAACGCGACCATGAGAACACTGCCAAGACTACTCTCTGCCTACCCCCTGGACACAACCTTGTTGACATGCAGGATCCATAGCTGTATGGGGGCCTACGCCACACTCTCACGTGTCCATCAGCTCGATACAACTGGAACCGGATTCATCGGACCTTACCACACGCCACCACTGTTCCATGGTCCATTGTCGATGTTCGTGGGCCCATGCACGTTGTTAAGCTCTGTGTCGAGGTGTCAGCAAAGATGCAAGAGTTAGCCGTCGGCTGGTGAAGCCTATACGGTGAGTTACCTCCTTACAGTCTTGGTAGAAATGGGTTCCTGATGCCCAACATTCAACTTGAGCGGTGATCTGACTCACAGTAGCCCGTCCAGCGCCCAGTATGGTTCTGCGGAAGCGACGTGATGTCCGTTCGTTAAACACCTGTGGTCTTATCGTAACATTCTCTCTGCGATATTGAAGATCCACCCTCGATACTGTTGACCTCGGAAACCCGAATTCGCGTGTAATTTCCGTAATGCGCCGTGCACCGATTATCATCCCACGTCCGAAGTCGGTTAACTCACGACTTGTTGCAATCTTCACGACACTGGTGTCTGTGACAGACTGCTCAGCTACGCCGCAGCTAGCCGCAATGCTCAGGGGTCATTCACGGCACATTTTATAATGTGGCACCCCTTCCCATGACTTTTGACCACTCAGTGTATGTGGAGCTAAATAGGAATTCAGGAAGGCTATATCTAACGTCATAATGGATAAATTGGCATCAATACTCTAGTCAATAAGCAATGAAGAAATAAACATCTCAACCTGTCGTTCAATTGAGTGTCAAGCGGACGTAATTGAATTGAGAACAAACGTACTTACAACAGATCCTTATAAACGATCACTATATATTTTTTTTTCAAAGTCATCTTCTTTCTGAGCTTCCCCCAATTTTTCTGGGTTACCACTTCCTGTGCATATGGCCCAACTTTACGGCCAGATGCTTTTCTTCACTTCAACGATGTGTGGAGGAATGTTTTCACTATTGCGTGTTTCTGTGGTGCTTAGTAGATTGGTTATGTTTGTGTATTTGAAGATATAAATACTGAGAGAACAATGACATCCAGTCCCCGAACTAGAGGAATTGACCATACACAGTTAAAATCTCTGGCCCAACCAGGAATCGAAGCTAGGGCCCTCTGAACCAAAGGCCATTATGCTGACCATGCATCTTGTTTTTCAAGTGTGCAATTAAAATAATTAATACAAAAGAACTCCACAAATTTTCTATAGAAACTATAGCTTCATGGAACATTGGTACAATTCATTTTCTCTGAAGCCGGTATGTTGACTCTCTCGCTCACCTAATTTCTAGCACTATGTTTCTACTACCCACTACTTCTTGGCCTTTACACCATACTGCGTTATTAAACGTTACTATCGTATCAAGTAAATTACTACACAATTATATCACAATTGAATTAATGAGTTCGAAAAACTCCATAAAAACTAGTTTTGCGGAAGAAAAAGAAACGAACATTTTCAATGTACAACAGACATACAAAGAGTTTCGCTTTTCCCCAACTCATGCAGATTTACACACAGTGTCATTTATTATTATTATATATATATATAAAATTCGCTGGGGCCATCAAGGACCACGTTAAGTCTTGTTACGTTTGACACTGAACTTGGCCTTCTTTAGAGCCCAAATTTCCCTCATTCTTTGTGAGTGGGCCTGCTTGCGCTCCTCTGTCCAAGGGGCACCGTGTCTTCTCTTCGGTTGCTCGTCTCGGTTTAGCCCGTTCGTCAATACTTTCTTGCGGAAGATATCTCTGTTAAGGGCGTCTTCAGCTGAGATATGTAGCATTTGCAGGTCTTCTTTGGTATTTTTAAACCAGGGAATTGTGGTTTTGGGGTTTGAATAAAAAAAGTGAAAGATTTCTTTAGTTAACTTTCTTCCGTCCATTCTTTTCAGATGACCGTAAAACCGTGCCCGTCTTTTTCTGATTGTGTCGGTAATTTTCTCTATTTTGCTGTAGACTTCCTCGTTGGATCTCTTTTGATGGATTCCATTTCTGTACTTTGATCCCAAGATTCCTCTCACAATTTTGCGTTCTTTTTTCTCCAGTTCTTCAAGGAGTCCTTTGTTGGCATTTAGAGACAGGGTTTCGGCTGCATATAGAACTACTGGCTTCAGAACTGTTTCATAGTGACGTATCTTGGTGTTTTGGGAAAGGCATTTTTTGTTGTAGATTGTGCGGGATGTTTGGTAGGCTATTTCCAGTTTGCGTACTTGCTCCTGAAGTGCTTCTTTGTCCAGTCCATTTTTCATGATTATCTCACCCAGGTATTTGAATTTATCTACTCGGGTGATGTCCCCGTATTTCGTATGGAGTTTTGGTGGAGCCTCTTTGATGTTAGTCATTACTTCCGTTTTCTCAAACGATATCTGCAAACCAGTTTGTTCGGCAATTTCCTTTAAAATTTCAACTTGAGCTCTAGCGGTTTCTATGTCGTTTGAGAGAACAGCAATATCATCGGCAAATGCTAAGCAGTCTGTTGCGATCCCCTTGGATTTGGTTCCTATTCTCAATGCACTGTAGTTGGTTTCCTGTAATCTCACCCGCCAGGTTCTGATGATCTTTTCAAGAACACAGTTGAAGAGTATCGGGGATAGCCCATCACCTTGTCGGACTCCTGTTTTGATGTCAAAGGAATGCGAGAGACATCCGTGGAACTTCACCTTGGATTTTGTATCGGTCAGGGTGGCTCTAATTAATGCCAGCAGTTTCAAATCAACTCCAAATTCATTTAAGATGTTTAGCAGGACTTCCCGGTCAATGCAGTCGTACGCTTTCTTAAAGTCCACAAAGACAGATACATACTGCTTGGACCTTAGTGCACAATATCTGATGATCGTTTTGAGATTTTGAATCTGTTCGGCTGTTGAGCGACCTTTTCTGAACCCTCCTTGGTATTCACCTATTTGATGTTCGACTTGTGCTTCCAAACGCTCCAGGATGGCAAGTGATAGAATTTTGTAAGTCGCGGGTAGCAAAGATATTCCTCTGTAGTTGTTGATGTTCTTCATGCTGCCTTTTTTGTGTAATGGATGGATCAAAGCTATTTTCCAATCTTCGGGTAGGGTCTCCTTGTTCCAAATTTCTTCTATTTGCTTTTGCAAGATATCAAGTGATTCCTCTGGGGCATACTTCCATAGTTCTGCTACTACTGAGTCTTCCCCCGGCGCTTTGTTATTTTTGATAGGGCAATGTGGCGCTTGATTTCATCTCTGTCGGGTGGTCGGGAATCTGGGTACCTGAGTAAGGGTTCCTTGGTCTCAATGGGGCTTTGCGGTTTAGAGCAATTAAGTAAATTCTTGAAGTAGTCTGCCAGAATGTTGCAATTTTCTTCATTTGACGTCGCCAGAGTGCCGTCCTTTCGTTCAAAGCATAGAGATGGTGGTTTATAGCCAGTGAGTTTGCGTTTGAAGGCCCTGTAGTACTCTCTGCTTTCATTCTTCCTAAAGTTTTGTTCTATCTCTTCAATGAGAGATTTTTCGTATTTACGTTTCTCAGTTCTGAACACCCTAGCTGCTTGGGCACGTTGGGTTTTGTAGGTTTCCCAATCATTTTCTGATTTCGTAGAGTAGTACTGTTTCCACGCATTGAGTCTTTCTTGGAGGACTGATTCGCAGGTACCATTCCACCAGGCATGCTTTTTGCTTCTCTTGATTTCTGCAACGTCTTTGGCGGCCTCAACAAGGAGATTTTTGGCGTTGTTAAAGTCACAGTCATTTGGTCTAGCCTTCTCCTGGAACTCCTCGACCCTTTGCCGAAGTTTATCATTGTCGAAGCGTGTGATCTGTTTGGTTGTCTTCCTTGTGTTTGCGGGAATTGGTTTGAATTTGATAAGAGACATATAGTGATCTGAGGCCACATTGATGCCTTTCTTTACCTTGACATTCATAATCTCAGGGCTGTTTCTCCTGGAGATTGCAACATGATCAATTTGGAACTCTCCAAGAGTTTGGACGGGAGAACGCCAAGTCATTTGCTTTCTGGGAAGATGGCGAAAGTGGGTCGACATGACCTGCAGGTTGTGATTTTCGCACATGGACACCAGTCTTTTGTCATTGGGATTGGTTCTTTTGTGAGCAGGGTAATTTCCTATAACTTTCTTGTACTTCTGTTCACGACCTAGTTGGGCATTGAAGTCACCCAAAAGAAGCTTGACATGGTGTTTGGGGATTTCGTTTAATTTTTCATCCAGTAGGTCCCAGAAATTATCAACTTCGTCTGGATCAGACTTGTTCTTATCGTTTGTAGGAGCATGTGCGTTAACTAGGGCGTAGGTTTTGTTCGCGCATTTAATTGTGAGTATAGACAATCTGTCATTCACAGGTTCGAAATTTGCAACCGATTTAAGGATCTTGGTTCTAACAGCAAACGCGGTTCCAAGCATCACAGCTCCATTGAGGATTCCTCTTTGCGCTTTGCTCTTGAAAAATCGGTAGCCTTCGGATTCAAAAATCTCTTCATCCGGGTACCTTGTTTCCTGTAGGGCCATTATGAATATCTGATTTTCGTGAAGAGCTTTGGTGAGGGTTTTCAGCTTGCCAGTTTGTGTAAGTGAATTTATGTTGAAAGTTGCTAGAAAGGTTTTAGATTTTGGCCTGAGTTTTTGACTCTTCGGGGTACACCGAGACGCTCCGACTCGTCTCTTGCATGATGTCGAGTCTCCCCCAGAATCCGAATGAGACTCGTGCGCCGTGGCGTTCACGACGAGGGATTTATCCGAAGATTTACCCCCTGGGGTATGTTTCTTGAAATGTTGTGCCATCATGCTTTTTGACTTGACTTTGCTTTGGACGGGTACCCATCCTTTTACAACTAGGGTTGTTAGCCCTAGAGGTTGCCTGAAGATCTTTTCTGGCTTCTGGTCATTTACCAGTCTTCGCCGTAACCCAGGCAAGGGACCAGTTCTTTTTTCACGGTGGTATTTTATTTCCCTACTACCCTCTGACTCTGCTGGCGGCAGAGCCAGCGAGCTTCCCCAATTCCAATGGGACGCGCCCGATGGAGGTAACTGGTAAATCCCCACACGGGTATTATTATTATTATTATTACTATTACTATTATTATTATTATTATTATTATTATTATTATTATTATTATTATTATTATACAATTTGGAAATGGTTTGTTTTCATACAAAATAAAATACATAAAATACTTTAAATGGGTGGTTGATGTTGTGGGATGCTGTAGTCACGTCCTAGTTCGTGAATCCTGGGCAACGGCTGAGTGGCCTAGTAAGTGCTCCTGAGATTCGGGATACCAGTTGCTATGGAATGTGAGTGGGCATCTCGTACATATTCTGAGTTATGACCCTCTTTGTACTCAGGCGGCCAGGACTATACAATCCACCGGTGGTCCCTAACACGTTAGAGTACAAATCCTCACTTGGACTATGTGCAAGTAGGGTAGCATCCTGCTTCACGGATTTACCGAGCTCAGAAAAGTTTTAGCAAGCCTAGGACCTATGGGAGTAACGGAGTCCCACTCCCATTTGACAGGCGAGGGACTTCTTCGAAACAAATTGGCCAACGAAATGGAATTCGATGGGAAGCTATCAATATTAATGGGGCTTATGGGAAAAAGAAAGTAGAACTGGCTGAATCAGCTTAGAGGATGCATTCGGATGTGCTAGGAGTAAATGCTATTCGGGTAAGGGGAAATAAGGAGGAAGAGATTATAAAGCGTACTTGACGGGTGTTAAAAATGGGTAGGGCTGCTCGTCAGAAATACTATTGCACGTAACACAGTTTCTGTTAGGCACGTAAATGAGCGAATGATGTGGTACATTTGGCAGTTGGAGGAATTAGGACGAGAATTGTCTCAGTATATTCACCATGTGAAGGTGCAGATGAAGATGAAGTTGACAAGTTTTATGAAGCGTTGAGTGACATCGTAGTCAGGGTCAACAGCAAGGATCGCTAATGGGCTATTTCAATGCGAGGGTTGGAAATAGAACTGAAGGATACGAAAGGGTGACTGCTAAATGTGGAGCCGATATGGAAGCTAATAGGAATGGGAAGCGTTTGCTGGACTTCTGTGCTAGAATGGGTTTAGCAGTTAAGAATACATTCTTCAAGCATAAGG
The DNA here is from genome assembly GCF_040414725.1 of Anabrus simplex. Classification (NCBI taxonomy): domain Eukaryota; kingdom Metazoa; phylum Arthropoda; class Insecta; order Orthoptera; family Tettigoniidae; genus Anabrus; species Anabrus simplex. Next base: position 225,321,619 of record NC_090267.1, read on the forward strand.
CTATTCATAACTACACTTGAGAGGGTAGGGTACCAGATCCATAATCGACTACATCTTAACAGACTTCGAATTCAGGAAATCTGTACGTAGTGTAGGGGTTTTCTGAGGATTTTTCGATGATACAGACCACTATCTGATCTGTAGTGAACGAAGTATCTAGGCCTAGGATAGAGAAAGTGAAATCTGTCTGCAAACGAATAAAGATTTAAAATCTCCAGGACGAGGAAATTAGACAGAAGTACATGGATATAATTAGAAGTTCCGAACAGTGGACAGTAAGCATGTTTAGGATATAAAAGAGAATGGATGGCATGCAGGGGTGCTGTAGTAGAAATAGCAAGGGAATGCCTAGGAACAACTGAGTGTAAAGATGGGAAAAAGCAAACATCTTGGTGGAATGATGAAGCGAGAGCAATTTGTAAACGTAAAAACAAGGCTTATCAGAAACATCTCCAAACAAGGGCTGATGCAGACAGGGAATTGTACGTAGATGAAAGAAACAGACTGAAACAAATAGTTGCTGAATGCAAAAAGAAGTCTAGGGAAGATTTTGGTAATAACTTGGAAAGGCTAGGTGAAGCAGCATGGAAACCTTTCTGGACAGTAATAAAACATCTTAGGAAGGGAGAGAAAAAGGAAATAAATGCTTTGGGTAATTCAGGAGAACTCATAATAGATCCCAGGAAATAACTGGACAGGTGGAGGGAATATTTTGAAATTCTTCTCAACGTAAAAATGAAATATTCCTGGTGGTGTCGCGAACAACCGAGCTCATGGGGAGGAGGAAAGTGATGTTGGTGAAATTACGCTTGAGGTAGTGGAAAAGGTGGTAAATAAACTCCATTGTCATAAAGCAGCAGGAATAGATGAAATTAGACCTGAAAGGGTGAAGTATAGTGGGAAGACATGGATGAAATTGTTTCATAGAGTAATAACATTAGCATGGAGTGTTGGTAATGTACCTTCAGATTGGACAAAAGCAGTAGTTGCTCCCATCTTTAGGCAAGGGAACAGGAAGGATTGCAACAACTATCGAGGTATCTCATTGATTAGTATACCAGGCAAAGTATTCGCTGGCGTCTTCGAAGGGAGGGTGCAATCAGTGGTTGAGAGGAAGTTGGGTGATAAACAGTGTGGTTTCAGACCACAGAGGGGCTGTCAGGATCAGATTTTCAGTATACGTCAGGTAATTGAACCCCCTGTGGGTGGGGGCGGTAGAATAACACCCACGGTATCTCCTGCCTGTCGTAAGAGGCGACTAAAAGGGGCCCCCGGGGCTCTGAACTTTGGAGCGTGGGTTGGTGACCACGGAGCCCTCAGCTGAGTCCTGGCATTGCTTCCACTTACTTGTGCCAGGCTCCTCACTTACATCTATCCTATCCGACCTCCCTTGGTCAACTCTTGTTCTTTTCCGACCCCGACGCTATTAGGTTTGCGAGGGCTAGGGAGTCTTTCATTTTCACGCCCTTCGTGGCCCTTGTCTTCCTTTGGCTGATATCTTCATTGTTCGAAGTGTCGGATCCCTTCCATTTTTCACTCTGATTAGTGTTATATAGAGGATGGTTGCCTAGTTGTACTTCCTCTTAAAACAATAATCACCACCACCTCAGGTAATTGAAAAATGCTACGAGAGTAATAGACAGATATATTTATATTTCGTAGATGTAGAAATGAAATGGCGTATGGCTTTTTGTGTCGGGAGTGTCCGAAGACATGTTCGGCTTGCCAGTTTGAATTGACCCCCGTAGGCGACCTGCGCGTCGTGATGAGGATGAAATGATGATGAAAACGACACATACACCCAGCCCCCGTGCCAGCGGAATTAACCAATGATAGTTAAAATTCCCGACCCTGCCGGGAATCGAACCCGGGACCCTTGTAACCAAAGGCCAGCACGCTAACCATTCAACCATGGAGCCGGACGTAGATGTAGAGAAAGCATATGGCAGGGTACCGAGGCAAAAGATATTCGCCATACTAGGGGACTATGGGATTAAGGGTACGTTATTAAAATCAAGCAAAGGCATTTACGTTGAAAATTGGGCTGCAGTGAGAATTGTCGGTAGAATGAGTTCTTGGTTCAGGGTATTTACAGGAGTTAGACAAGGCTGTAATCTTACACTTTTGTTGTTCGTAGTTTACGTGGATCATCTGCTGGAAGGTATAAAGTGACAGGGAGGGGTTCAGTTAGCTGGAAATGGAGTAAGCAGCCTGGCCTATGCTGATGACTTGGTGTTAATGGCAGATTTTGCTGAAAGCCTGCAGTCTAATATCTTGGAACTTGAAAATAGGTGCAATGGGTATGATATGAGAATTAGCCTTTCGAAGACTAAACTGATGTCATTAGGTAAGAAACCCAAGAGAACTGAATATCAGATTGGTGATACAAAGCTGGAACACTTAGATAATTTCAAGTACTTATGATGTGTGTTCTCCCAGGATGGTAATGTACTAAGTGAGATTGAATCAAATTAGATGAAATTTATAATGAGTGCCCAAGAGTAGACTGTAAAATAATCTTTGGGGATTTCAATCAGAAGATAGGAAAGGAAGACGAATACAGACCCTGTATTGGGAAATACAGTTTGCATGATATTTCTAATGATAATGGAATCGGGCTTAAACATTTTGCATCCTCGAGAAATATGGTAATTGCAACCTTACCAAGGAGTACACAAAACGACAAATGAAAAAACACAAACATCAAAATGAAAACAAACACAATACTTACCGTAAGGGCAGTACCACAAAATATGAAGCGTGGAGGGCAAAAGCATGAATGAAGAAAGGCCAGGACCTTACTCTAACGTTTGACAGGTTGCCAGGTCAACATTACTAACTACTAAATAACACACAAGATTAAATTTAAAATAAGGGATATTTACTTAGTAAATAAAATTTGAAAATCGGTATAATATAGGAACAATATTATATATATATATTCCTTTTTCTAAAAAAATTAAAACTTAATTAAAATAAAAGGGAGAAACAGTATTTTAAACTGAAATTTAAATTAAGATTAAATGAAGCTGACATTAACATAGGCTTCCACGAAAAATTAAAGTTGGAAAACTCGTAACTAATAACATTAAATTAGTCAATTACATTACCTTAACGTACAGAAAGATTGATATTTTTGTTTTAAAAATTGGTTGCAACCAGAAACTTTGGAACGACAACTCTAGGAAATTATTTCATGGAAATTCATTTAAAATATACAATAGAGCATAATCAGTATGCGGGCCCGCGACTATAAATACTGTTTAAAATTGAAATTTGCTACACTACTAACGAATAAAAGGACACACGCAAAGGCACGCACAATAACACACGTAGAATTATAAATCAGTGGCTCCAACCGCGAATAAAATCTACACAAATAAACGAAACCAGATTAAATTATAATAAAACAAAGGTGGAAAACAATCCCAACTAAATTTAAAAAATTATCAATGGACAAGATACTATATACGTTCCCACATAATAATAGAACTCTAAGCACACCACAGGAGCCACATTTACCGACGCCAAACCATCATCTCATAATAATCATCCAAGCCACCAAAATTAATAACGTGTCCATCAGATAAGATAAGAAATGGATGACCATAACCTAATAATCCAAAAAGGCAAGGAACTCAAACAATGGGTAGTATGTGACAAGTAAACGTTAAGAGAATGGCATACATTAAATTAAATGTCGACCAGCAAATTTCATTTTTTCACAGACTCGACCTTACTAAAAATCATAATTATTATTACTCCCATGGGTTATAGTAAGAAATTACATTTACCTTTTTTAAAACAGTACGCCAACAGCTTAGATAATTTAAAATGGGGGGGGGGCTTTGGATAACGCTAAGATGCATACATGAGGTGTCATTTAATTAATGTCCCGACAATGCAAATAACGATCTCATACAATCCAAACAATGAAGAAAAATAGAGAGGAAAATACACATCGAAATAAAATAATAATAATAATAATAATAATAATAATAATAATAATAATAATAATGGTCACGACGGTGATAATAATAATAAAAACCATCACTAAGAATGGGTAGGCAAACAAAGGTACGAACCACAACACAGTAAGGTTAAACAACTCGCACAAAATACAACCTCATAGACGCATAACTTGCGATACCCAATTCCCACATAATAATTTAGTTACATACTTATCATTTTAGTTCATAACGATACAATGAATTTTGCTTCCAGATGTTTACAGTTTTAAATCAACGAAGTTTCGGAGTATGTAGTCCTTGGCTGTACGAGATCACTTGCGTAATATAGACTTTCCAGTACTTACATGAGTAGAGTTATCCAATATCAAGACTTACAACACATTTACAGCTGGCCATTTCAGTAACGGTTAAAACACGCAAGGGTTTCTTCTTACACAAGTACCATAAATACGGATTGTAGCACACTGATACATATTCAAAAGATCAAGGGCGAAGCCCTGACATCTTCACACTTATCCTGGCGAGTAATTCGCCATTACTAGCACTCTCCGACTGCACCAAGATGTCTTTTTACGAGCGCGGCTAACACCAGTCATGTTGAACGCTCCAACACAACACGCAGACTGACTCGCTCTCCGACAGAGAAGGCGGAAGTTCACAGTTCCCAGCATTTAAAGTCGCACACTGCGCATGGCCGCACGGCCATCGATCAAACTCGCACGAATCAGATTAATTCATCAAATACGTAACAATAGGAAATACAGTTTGAATTAAATGTGCATGGAAAATTCCACAACTAGATGACAGTTTCAAACAATGAGCGATAGATAACGTCTCGTTTCACAAGTAGACATGCCAGATAAATAATTAAACACTCTTAGGTGTTTTCAAGTAGTAATTACATTATGCCAAATAAATATTAGTTCCCATTTTCACGTCACAGTAATAAGAAATAGAACTTTTAGTTACAAGGACACACATAAAATAACATGGAAGTCTCCAGATGGTAGTACTTTTAATCAAATTGACCACCTCCTAATAGATACAAGACACTTATCTAACTTGACGGATGTTAGAAGTTATAGCGGGGCCAGTATTGACTCTGACCACTACCTTGTGGTAGCAACTATTAGAAGCCGAATATATAATGCAAGAAAGGTACATGTATCCAATAAAAAAAGTTCAACATGCTCGGTTGAAGAAGTCCTAAACTTGCTTTATGAGGCCCAGACCGATTTGCCTAATAGTGAGATTATTAATGAAATCTCTAAGAATCTTAAAGACGCACTATTAAAAGAAGCAAATGAAGTTTTAGGAAGGGAAGAGAAAGTTTTGCACAACAATTGGTTTGATGAAGAGTGTGCACGAGCAACAACCTTAAAAAATTAAGCGTACAAGAGAATGCAACAGAGGAATCAACCCGAAAAGCAGCGGAAGAGAAGAAAAGAGATTGCACAAGAAGAAAAAGAGGCAATATGAAAGGAAAGAATTGGAAGAAATGGAATGTTTGAAAGGGATGAATTATGTGAGAGCTTTCTATCAGAAGCTAAATAAAAGTCGTAAGGATTTCCAGCCTAGAACAAATTTGTGTAGAGATAAAGATGACTTAATATTGGGCAGTGAGGAAGAAATACTAGAAAGATGGGCCCAATATTTTGATGAACTGTTGAATGAAAGTCCAGCTGATGACCAAGAAACTTTACCTCCTGTAAATACAAGAAAATCAGAAAGAGAAGTATCGATATCTACTACTGAGGAAGTTGAGCTTGCCATTAAGAAGTTAAAGAATAACAAAGCCCCGAGAATGGATTTAATATAATCAGAGCTTGCGCAAAAAATCTGGAAAATAATTTGTTAAACACTTTCACAAACTAGGGGCCAATATATAGGTAGCTGAAACAATCCCTGATGAGTGGAATGTACGTGTCATCTATCCGATATATAAGAAAGATGCTATCATGATGTGTTTTAACTATAGAGGTATCTGCCTATTATCCATTTCTTATAAAATATTTTTCCAGTATTTTCTTTAGCAGATTAGTGCCTTACGTGTAAAATGCGGTTGGAGACTATCAATGCGAATTTCGCCAAGGAAGATCTACTATTGATCAGATCTTTACAATCCGCCAGATACTTAAAAAAATTTAAAGAATTTGGAATTGATACACACCATCTCTTCATTGACTTCAGATCAGCCTATGACAGCATTGATAGAAGTCATCTCTATGTAGCAATGAAAGAGTTTGAGATCCCTAAGAAATTGATCGCCCTTGTGAAAGCTACTATGGAAAATATTCTGAATCAAATTAAGATCCAGAATATGTTATCAAGTGCTGTACCGACCAAGAACGGAGTTAGCCAAGGAGATTCATTATCATGCGTTTTGTTCAATATAGCTATGGAGAAAGTTGTTAGAGATGCGAGTATCAACACAAGGGGAACTATCTTATATACACTGACTGACAGAGCAAATGCAACACCAAGAAGGAGTGGTCAGAACTTTATGCCAATTGCAGGGTAGACTGACGTCACTGAGGTATGCTCATGATGTGAAATGCGCCGCTGTGCTGCGCACGTAGCGAACGATAAATGGGACACGGCGTTGGCGAATGGCCCACTTCGTACCGTGATTTCTCAGCCGACAGTCATTGTAGAACGTGTTGTCGTGTGCCACAGGACACGTGTATAGCTAAGAATGCCAGGCCGCCGTCAACGGAGGCATTTCCAGCAGACAGACGACTTTACGAGGGGTATGGTGATCGGGCTGAGAAGGGCAGGTTGGTCGCTTCGTCAAATCGCAGCCGATACCCATAGGGATGTGTCCACGGTGCAGCGCCTGTGGCGAAGATGGTTGGCGCAGGGACATGTGGCACGTGCGAGGGGTCCAGGCGCAGCCCGAGTGACGTCAGCACGCGAGGATCGGCGCATCCGCCGCCAAGCGGTGGCAGCCCCGCACGCCACGTCAACCGCCATTCTTCAGCATGTGCAAGACACCCTGGCTGTTCCAATATCGACCAGAACAATTTCCCGTCGATTGGTTGAAGGAGGCCTGCACTCCCGGCGTGGCGTCCGCTCAGAAGACTACCATTGACTCCACAGCATAGACGTGCACGCCTGGCATGGTGCCGGGCTAGAGCGACTTGGATGAGGGAATGGCGGAACGTCGTGTTCTCCGATGAGTCACGCTTCTGTTCTGTCAGTGATAGTCACCGCAGACGAGTGTGGCGTCGGCGTGGAGAAAGGTCAAATCCGGCAGTAACTGTGGAGCGCCCTACCGCTAGACAACGCGGCATCATTGTTTGGGGCGCTATTGCGTATGATTCCACGTCACCTCTAGTGCGTATTCAAGGCACGTTAAATGCCCACCGCTACGTGCAGCATGTGCTGCGGCCGGTGGCACTCCCGTACCTTCAGGGGCTGCCCAATGCTCTGTTTCAGCAGGATAATGCCCGCCCACACACTGCTCGCATCTCCCAACAGGCTCTACGGGATGTACAGATGCTTCCGTGGCCAGCGTACTCTTCGGATCTCTCACCAATCGACCACGTGTGGGATCTCATTGGACGCCGTTTGCAAACTCTGCCCCAGCCTCGTACGGACGACCAACTGTGGCAAATGGTTGACAGAGAATGGAGAACCATCCCTCAGGACACCATCCACACTCTTATTGACTCTGTACCTCGACGTGTTTCTGCGTGCATCGCCGCTCGCGGTGTTCCTACATCCTACTGAGTCGATGCCGTGCGCATTGTGTAACCTGCATATCGGTTTGAAATAAACATCAGTTATTCGTCCGTGCCGTCTCTGTTTTTTCCCCAACTTTCATCCCTTTCGAACCACTCCTTCTTGGTGTTGCATTTGCTCTGTCAGTCAGTGTAAATCAGTTCAAATTTTGGAATATACAAATGACATTTTGTTCCGGGGATTGTATGGATCGCAGAGGTGAAAGAAGGTGTGGGCATGAATGGGTGCATATTAATAAGTCAGAAGATTAATTTAAAACTTTAAAATTGGCAGTTTTATTTCCCTTCTTCTCTTTGTTTTCAAATTTGGAATATTTTCGCTTCGCTGAGCAAATAACAATAGATCTGAAACGAGGCTAGATCGTAATCTTGCTTGACAAAATTAGAGAAACCAACAACTATTTACGACGAGATTGAAGCTCCCAAATTACAAACTTTACATGAGCACAACTGCCCCCTTTTAATCAACAGTCAAGGAGACGGATCTCCCGATTTCTTTTACACCAGAAAAAAGAGCATTATTGCTCTACAGTTTTACACTTTTCAGGCCTATCTGAGGCACAACCTACATTTAAACAAAATTAGACAGAATTCACTGTCTTAAAGGCTCAACAGTCTAATATCTTAAACATGAAATGAATGAAATAGAGTTTAACAGGGGTAACAAATACTCATACTACTTGGCCTATGGTAAAAAACAAAAGATTAAAGTTACTGGCCGAACATCTAAAATGTTAGGGGGCAAACTCTTGCACTGCTTGAAATTTACTAAGTTACAGCCTATGGGGGCTTATGGCCCGACGTTACAGAGGCTAAGACTATACTACGAAGGTAACTAGATGGAGAAAAATATTTAAGTTACAGAATTCACGAGAGTGTTTTCAAAGGGTACAAAATAATAGTCACCTTAATATCAAGTTGAGAAGGAATACAAGAGGGTACCTCACTCTCTATTCCCTGATTTCGATTAAGTTCCTTCGACTTGTTTGAAATTTACATTTAAGGTTTGAGATTTACATTTGAGAAAAGAACGGTTACATTAATAAAGATTGGAAACCCTCCAGCTAGTTTACAAATCTGAATCTGCCATTATCTTGAGATGGTGGACCTCCCGAAGATGGACGAGGCGCCTCCACCTCCGTTACGAACACACACTAGACTGTAGACTGGAGCGATCACTAAGACATCATGGCTCACCTGCACTCGGCTTTTATAGCAGAGAGGAGAGTTCCAGAAAACTCTGGGCTAAGGCCCTGACACACCCCCAATTCCATTGGATAATCAAATAAGTATCAAAATGTTATCATCGGTGAAATGTTCAAACTAGTTCCAAAATGCGGTTCACTCTTTTTTGCTTTAGATGGCATTCTACAAGGCGCTTCTTTTAAATGCACGGGGCGGATGTACCTCCGGTACAGATTTAATCGCAAGAACACCAAGAGCGTACCCTAGTGGTTCTACATTCATGGAAATTGGCTCGTATAGGTTTAATGTTGTGCGTAGCTTTACAAACCTTGGATCAGAAGTTAATTCCGAAGTTAATTCCAAGAACAATTTTAATTCTGAAATCCAAAAACACTATTCTGTCTGCTAACAAATGCTATCATAGCAAAGTCATCTCCGTACAGGCGGCCAAAAAGGCCCTTGGAGGGGTGGAAGGTAAAGGCTTCCACTATCCGTAACCTCGGCACTTGATAGGGTAGAATGGTTAGCTCTATGCCTGACCGTCTTTGCCCCCAGGAATTAACCTGGTACTCATTTTTGGTGTAGGCTGAGTGAACCTCAGGGCCATGTGCACCTCCGGAAGTGGAAATCTCGTTTCTTAAATTTTACAACTTCCTGACCGGGAATCGAATCCACATCCTTCCGGGCAAACCGAGCACGCCTTTACCGCCTCAGCCAGGCAGCCCCTAACAAGTGCTATCATGACCTCAGAAAACGTCTAAGTGTAAGATGTTGTTCAGGAAAGCTAAAGTCCTGATGTATATAGTTTTAGTAAACCCTGTATTAACATATGGTGCTGAGACCTGGACACTCTCAAAAACTGATGAAAGACAGGTCAGTATACTTGAAAGAAGGATTTTGAAGCAAATGTTTGGGCCAGTGGAAGAAAATGGTGTCTGGAGAAGAAGATATAATCATGAATTGTATAATTTATATAACGAGCCATTGTTAACTGCATAAAAGTCAGAAGGTTGGAGTGGGCAGGACATGTGCTGCGTGCTAATGACAGAATTATAATGAAGATATTTAATGCAGTGCCAGAAGGAATCAGGAAATTTGGCAGACCAAATTTAAGGTGAGAAGAAGGGCTGAGAGAGGATGAAATGATATTTGGAATCAAGATTGGAGGAGCTCTGCACTTAACAGGAAAGAATGGGGAAAACTTCTTCAGAAGGCCAAGGCCCACAAAGGGCTGTCGCGCCAGTGATGATGATGATGATGATGATGATATGGAATCAAGGTGCAGTAGAGTTAATGCAGTGAGCTCGCAGTTGCGATCAACAGTATTCTGTAAGAAGGAAGTCAGCTCCTAGACGAAACTATCTTTACATCAATCTGTTTTCAGACCAACTTTGCTTTACGGGAGTGAAAGCTGGGTGGACTCAGGATATCTTAAAGTGATAATTAACAGACGTGGAAGTAACAAGAATGATTGCTGATACAAACAGGTGGGAACAATGGCAGGAGGGAACTCGGAATGAGAAGATAAAGGCTAAGTTAGGAATGAACTCGATGGATGAAGCTGTACGCATAAACTGGCGTCGGTGGTGGGGTCATGTGAGGCGAATGGAAGAGGATAGGTTACCTAGGAGTATAATGGACTCTGTTATGGAGGGTAAGAGAAGTAGAGGGTGACCAAGACGACGATGGTTAGACTCATTTTCTAACGATTTGCAGTTAAGAGGTATAGAACTAAATGAGGGCACAGCACTAGTTGCAAATAGAGGATTGTGGCGACTTTTAGTAAATTCACAGAGGCTTGCAGACTGAACGCTGAAAGGCATAACGGTCTATAATGATGTATGTATGCATTTATGTACTTTATATGGCGTTAAACTGAAAAATAGAACATTTTCAATTGATAATCTATTTCCACCCACACCATTATTTATTTAATGAAGGAAACATTTTTTTTTACTATATCCATCGAACGAGTGGCTGCGCGGTTTGGGTCACGTACCTGTCAGCTTGCATTCGGAAGATACTAGGTTCGAAACCTACTGTCAGCAGCCCTGAAGATGGTTTTCCTGTGGTTTCCTGTTTTTACACCAGGAAAATGTTGGGTTTGTAACATAATTAAGGCCACGGTAAGTTTCTTCCCAGCCCTAGCTATTTCCGATCCTACCGTCACTATAAGACCTATCTGGGACGGTGCGACGTAAAGCAAATAATAATAATGATAATAATAATAATAATAATAATAATAATAATAATAATAATAATAATAATAATAATAATAATAATAATTAAGCCACCAGCGCAGTAAGTCACTACACTAGCGATTAGCAAACATGCACCGGCCGGTACTACCTATAAACCGGTGTTAAATAAACAATGTTTATTAAACAAATTAAGGAAATCAGTCACAAGGATAGGAAAATTACATCCAACAGTTACTTACCCAGCAAGGCCCAAATAAAACTCCCAGAGGAAATGGATAAAAATTCCTTGTTTCGGCGCTGAACCACACAGATAATAAAAGGAGACACTGGTTTCAATCAAATAAACTTTTAATTAAAGAATGAAAACTTAACATGAAACCCAAAGAACATCGTCCTATCTGAGGGAATAAAAGTATTTTAAGTAGTTCAAGAAACAATTAGTGAATAATAGAAAATACACGAATGAAACTGAAAAACGTAGTCCTTTTCAGAAAATGATACTGATGGAAATCATTAACTTAAAAACAGAAAATTGTACTAATTAAAGACACTAAATCCATTACCAGAAATAGTACACTTTGATAACATTACCATAATAACAGAAAATGATTCGAATTAAAACTTAAATTGTTCACAGAAGGTTTAAACGGGCCCGTTTGTTAGACTTACTAAAATGAAATTAAAACTAACGTATTAAACCTAGGGAAAGCCACTCAATTAACGAGTTTCATTGAACTTTCTTAATAAGAGGAGGCTTCGCAGGAGCATAGAACTCTAGCCCAATTAATAAACTACGAGGGGTCAAATAAGATTAGCGAACGGAAAACACACACAGTAAACAGGGGGAAAAGGAAGAAAACCGTAAGAGATCAAGTGAGGAGCAAAGAAATCTTCCACATAAATCGAAAATTCTTAAGTAAACTCAGGCTCCACAATAAACACGCAAAACCCACAGGCAACAATCACCATCCTGCCCCCAAAGGCAAATCGTTACCATAGCAACGAAAACATACGCCCGCAAACCAATCATGGTACAAGGCACAACAAAGGCAAGAAACAAAAAAATAAAATCAGGAAACACAAAAGTTTAAAATACCAGAAAATAGAAGCAAGGTTTTTTTTTAAACAAAGGAAACTAGAATTATATGCTTCTGCAGAACCTCACGCAGTATAAAGGGCACTAAGTGCCCGACACATTTTGAATTTACATGATCAATGAAGTTCATTAACGAGTGAAAATGATAGTTAATTTAAAAAGGATTTCCTTATTTTCGTAGTCTTTACATACCAATAATTTTGATATATTATTAGAATTAACCACACGTCCGTCCGCTTAGTAATTTCCAAAATAATTATTTTCACGAAATTCCACCTTGAAAGAGTTAATTTTCAAGACACGAATCACACGAATTTCCTTGCAGTTTCATAATCACAGGATATAACTTGCCAAATGATGAAGCCACTTACTTGGGTGAAGCTGACGCTCAGGCATGATGAGCTAGTTCCTCACATACTTACAGATGGTTGCTGATGAGTTTGGTTTCCCTGGTCAGAATTAGTTGAAAAGTATCATAATAGGACGATGCAGGAAACAAAGTAATTTGGGTTTAAAACCCACATCTCAAGACCCTCAGCCGGGGTCTATACTCCAACATGACGCCAACATCTTAAGAATCCAATTAACACAACCGCATGCCATGACTTCCCCATGCGTACTGTCGGGGGTCAAAATGGCGAGGTTTGCTCCATCAGGAAGTAGCCGCGCTCTGATAGGTAGAAGAGCGCTTGGGGAGGGGAAACTTATTGTGGGTGTCTGGCGGAAGATTGCAGCACTTATTAGAAGAGAAATGAAACAGTCCGTACAATTCAGAAATGCGATAATCCAAAGACGTTGCCATCAGTCCACAATAAGAAATATAAATAAGTTCGATGAGTATCACCAAAGCACGTAGTAGTACGAGGGAAACCATCCGCTTAGACATATAGAAAGATTAAGATTTTCTACGGCGATATTGCCAGTTCAAAATAGGTTCACAGGGTAGGGTAAATTGCGTTACACCGTAACAGCCCTCTCCCCCCGAAGCCTAGTGTATTCACTGATATAGCTTCCAGTTCAGTTTGGTGGTCAAGAAGTAAGCTAATTTTCAAATCAAGTCCACATTAGATAGAGACCACAAATGACGACTTCATGTATGCATAACAATAACACACCGACCTTGAGTCATATTAATATCACAATCCTCACTTCAGTTCAAGTTTGTGGTGGCAAGAGTTTAGTAAAGAGATCACGCTTCCCTCAAACTGGATTCCATTTACCTAACGTTTAAAACAGCTAGGTTTAGCTGAATTTACACTCTTTAGGCAGCGCGCTTCTAGTAAAGCCTGTTACATATTACAATTCACCCGTTTAAAGAATATTAAGATTAAGTACTTTATTACAGGTTAGGAAATAAATATTCTCTAGATTATCAAGAAATGCAATATCTCACCCATTTCCTTTTGACATAGTAGTCAATCATACAAGCAAAAGAAAAGGAAAAATCACAAGGAAGAAACAAGTCCGGTGATACATACAGTAAAGAAAATTTATAAAATCAATAATAAATCACACATAGCTTAACTTAGTAGAAGGCGGACTCAAGACTAAATCGTACCAATTGACCCACCAAACAAAATTACACAAGAACACAAATTAGGTTTAACTAAGTAGGTACGAACCTAATAATCTACCAGCACCCAAAAAATCACAAGATTACTACACATAATAGATAGTCACAGGCAAGGGTAATTTTAATCCACCCTACTCCAAGGGTGGAACATAAATGTCAAGCTTACAGTACTTACCTCAAAGTACCAAATGGTTCAGTACACTAAACTTAAACGTAGGAAGTGAATGAGAACAATGGACGTGACATCCACTAAGGTTTTCTACCTATACAGGGAGCCACAAGGAGAACAATCAATTCACGTGCTCCACCGGAGAACCCTTACCACTATAAGAAAAATCCCCAAAACCAGCAATATACTAAGATACAATCCCCCAAAACACAGCTTTACTTAAACACCCACAGACGGATAAGATGAGTAAGAACCCCTTCTTTTTTCTATTATTATTTTTTTTTAAACAGACTGAGATCTACAGATCAGTGAGCCACTGGTTCATTAATTGTTAAGAACCCACCATGACTCAACCCAAATAACTAATTAGATCATAAAGGATGGCAGATTTTAAATCATAAGTAATTGACCTCGCATAACCCAGAAGAAGAGATTATTCAAAAAGGACACATCAAGCTGAGCAACTACCGACCAGGGCACAAACATTGTGAAGCCATAACTGAGTTAATGGTAACTGCCTTTCCAAGCAAAGGAATCCCTAGGTGGAATGAGTTGGAGACCTGTAGTACTATCAGGTGTAGGGAGCGCAACAGTTTGTCATCGACAATCATTCCGCGGGGGTACACTAAGCAAGGAACAAACTAGCACAGATGAAAGTACCATTCAAGAATTGATGGATAAGGCTTCAGGAGGATATAACACGGAGTCACATAACCAACCCACATTGGAAGAGGAAAAACTAGAGCACCTTCCACAATAGTACACCCAATTAAAACAGAAAAGGTAATGAGATACCTCAATTAGATGACTACTGGGGACGTGATGGGCAATAACCCAACATCGCACATAACTGATAGCCCAAGGAACCTCGCCACTACGCGGTTATTTTAAAATAGGTTATATCCGTAGATACACACTGCTGCCCATGAGTAAGCAGGACCTCTTCCCCACCAACAGGAGAGTGGAAATATTACATATATATAGTAGGTAACGATGTTGGTGATAATAATTTACTAGACAACATACAGAAGAAAGGATGAATTCCACTAAGGGATCATCAAATTAATAGGCAGGATGACTCCAAAAAGGAGATAGCACCTAGGTAAGCAATAACACGCTCAACAATCCAGAATGCAGAACGGTAAGCAGACAAATCAACGATAACTACTAATGTTAGCGAATTAACCAAAGGAAAAACAACCATAGAAGGTAGGATTAACAAAATTGAACTTTACAATATAATAAGTGGAAAAAAGGATGACATCAGGGCAATAGGTTATGCGGGTAATTACAATTTTCACTCACCAAGTCCATAACATACCATACGAGTTGCAGGCACAAACTGCTTAATTAATTTCCATCTTCACAAAGACACAATGGTTCAATCAAAGGTGCTTAAACACCCCCCAGAGTGCAATAACACAACTAATATTGACTCACAGAATCCTCACAGGAGCAATGGTAACCAGCACTAAGAGACAATATAACAGGGTCCCTCTACCACGACATGCCACACAACATCTTAACCAATTCATGGTGCAAAACCACACCACCACCAAATTCAGGACCAGGAAACCAAGCACAAAGGTAAAAGAAGATAACTTCTCAGGCTTCAAGTCCATGTATTGACTTCTCTACTCAACATAATATCAATAGATGGAAGATGGTACAGATAACACCCCAACATACACTCCACAACTCGCACAGAACGATAAGATCAACAAGAAGATAGTAAATTCAAGAAAATATTTCAGTAGTGTGGCGGTAACGGTAATGCGTGGATTAAAATACAACAAGATTCATAAACGTCATAAAGGACAACCTAATACCACCCATAGAGGAAGAGTAGTTTTAAAACAGGACCAAATTTCAAAACGATGGAATAATACATTCAACCAAAGGAAAACCATAAGCCAAATAAGGAATAAATAGAGATTACTATGAATAGAGGTACCACTGTCAGTTCTTAGAATAATTATCAAAGGGCAACTCATCATTAGATATGAAGAGGGACTGAAACCAATAGCTAGAGATGGAAAAACCATAAAGATCCAAGATCCATGCACGAAGCAAACGGTCTACCAACTCCTACACAGGTTAACAGACCACCCCAAAGGATTTCACCAAAACAAAAGGATTGCAGAAACTGATCAGCGGTAAGTAACTGTGTTAATCTTCGAAGCTTAAACAAATGGCACTCAGGCACAGTTATTATTGAAAGTCGATAGCAGCCCACAAATAAGATACAGAATAAAATATTAAACCTAATTTCAAAGAGATAAATTATGATAAGATCACCAACACCAGCAACAAGTCAAGGATACGAACAAAATATTCCATGATTAAATCAACCACCAGATAGCTAAAACTCGACCAATTTTTTTTAAAAATATATTTTAGAACGATCACCCAGGTGACAAAATTAAAACAAGCAACCAATAGTTCAGAAGGCTACCAACTACATACCCTGCACAGGAGGTTAAATACATATCAACAGGACACGGTCATAACATTTTTGCAATACCACAGTATGAGTATCAAGGATGACAAAAGGCAGACTCGAAGAATTCATTATCAAATCCTACTCACAGCCAAGGCAGAATTGACACGATAAATAAAAATTTAAACCCAGAAAAGGTAAGATATTAGGTGTACAGCTCAGGAAACTTATTGGTAACAAACCCCAAGAAACAGACATGTGATAAATTCCACACACCACCAAACCACCATGTTCACACCTGAAACATCAGCAGTCCCAAAACAAATAGAAGCATAACAACCTTAGGTTCCAAAGTCACAGAAACATGTACCTAAATGAAACTGACAAGTACACTTACAATAAACCGTAACGTGTTAATTGTTTAATTAGCTCACTGAAATGCAGTTCTCAGTTGTATGTTGATTCTATCACCCCAGGTGCTTGACAAAACAGAAACCCCAAAGGAAGGGAAATAGTAGAACAGTACTGTACATCAACCAGGTTTAATTTGAGACAGATGGACACGCCTAATTCTTTTAGCAACCGGGTCACTCACTAACATAGATACCGGGGACAGAAATTGTAATACGGTGCAAGGACCTTGATACCTAGGCGCCAGCTTGGCAGAAAATTTATTAACAGCTTTACTGATGGGATAACATTTAATGAAGACTGAATCGCCAACCTTCACTCTAGTTGATTTCCTACCCAAATTGTACCTTTTCTTGGCTTTCTCATATGACACGGACAGGTTTTTCTTTGCTTCGTCCCAAACCTTCCGAACATCATGTGGTTTAGAGAGATCAGGCAAAAGATCATCAATGGCAAGCACATTTGACATTGGGGAATATGGAATGTAAGAAAACATAAGGGACATGGGCGTTTTTCCATGAGACTCATGGATTGCAGAGTTGAAAGCATGAGCTAACCAATGCAAACAGGAGTCCCACTTAGATTGATTATGGTGATGATAGGCTATCAACGCAGACTTCAAATTTCTATTTACTCTTTCAGCATAAGATGGGTTTGGATAATAAGGAGTGGTTGTGACATGTGAGATACACAACTCGAAAAGGTATCTTTTAAACAGATGACTAGTGAAAGCACTGGCATTATCAGAAACAAGGAACTTGGGAGGGCCGAAAGAAGCAAAGATATAATTTAGACAATTAATAGTAGTCCGAGAAGTGGTAGACCTAGTAGGCAAGATCCAAGTGAACCGTGAGAACGCATCGACACACACAAAGATATGAGTGTTCCCCTGAGAAGATCGAACCATTGGTCCCACGTAGTCGATGAATAGTCGCTCCATCGGGCGAGAGGCTTGTGAGGATGATAACAAACCTACACGGTTGTTCAAACTAGGTTTACTGATGGCACAAATTTTACATGACTTAATCATGTTTCTGATGTCACAGTCCATCCTTTTCCAAATGAAAAACTGCCTAATTTTCTGCCTTGTCTTGAACACACCTAAATGACCTCCGATTGGACAGTAGTGATAATACTTGAAGATAATCGGTATTAGTACCTTGGGCACAACAATTTTGAAACTATGGTCTCCTCGACCCTTACAACACAGGACCCCCTTGACAAGAGAGTAAGGCTTCACAAGAGTTCCATTATTAATTTTGTCGATGATCTCACTTAATTCAGGGTCAGATTTCTGATGATCTTCAAATTCATGGTAAAGTAAAGGTAGATTAGTAAGGATGGCACTAACTCCAACGACATTACTTTCATCAAAATTTACAACATCAGATTTTTCCTTAGGACAAGGTTCCCCATCAAACATTCTGCTTAGACTATCGGCGATGACATTATCTGTACCTCTGATATGCTTAACTTGAAAATTAAAGGCAGAAATCCTAAGTGCCCATCGAGTGATCCTCCCAGTTCTTTTGGGCCGGTTCAAAACCCACGACAAAGCCTGATTATCTGTCTCCAGGTCAAAATTTACATGTTCAACAAATGGCCGAAACTTTTCGAGGGCAAACAGGACTGCAAGACACTCCAACTCGTAAACAGAGTATTTACTCTCAAGATCAGTTAGGACACGGGAGGCATATGCAACAGGTCTGCGTCCATCCTCGTACTCTTGCAGGAGAACACCAGCAATAGCCTTTCCAGATGCGTCGGTCTGAACAATAAAGCGTTTAGAAAAATCAGGTATGGCCAAAACAGGGGCGTTCGACAGAGCAAGTTTCAATTTCTCAAAAGCTTCTTGTTGAAGAGGACCCCAGAAGAACTTCACATCTTTCCGCCTTAAATGATTGAGAGGAGCAGCTACCTCAGCGAAATTGGGAATAAATTTTCTGAAAAAGTTAACCATTCCCACAAAACGGGCAATGCCTTTGACATCTTTAGGAGGCTGGAACTCACGAATGGCCTGTGTCCTGGATTGGTCAATGGAAACTCCATTTAAAGAGACAACGTGTCCAAGAAAGGACATACTCGGTTGGGCAAAGGCTACCTTAGATAGCTTAACGGTGAGGCCAGCTTTCCTCAAGCGCTCAAGAACTTCCCGAACATGGGTCACATGTTCCTCAAAAGTTTTAGAATATATAACGACATCATCAAGATAGTTAAAAACGCATTTAAATTTGATATCAGAGAAGATAGAATCAAGCAAACGAGTGAGAACACCAGCACCAGAATTCAAACCGAACGGGAGCCGGAGAAATTCATACAAATTCCAGTCAGTAATGAAGGCAGTAAGAGTTATCGACCGCTTAGATAAAGGAATCTGATAGTAGGCCTGGTTAAGGTCCAGTACTGTGAAAAACTTTGCCCCAGAAAACCACCCAAAGCAGGTGTGCAGGTCAGGTAATGGAATGGACTGAAGAACCACTTTCTGGTTTAATTTCCTATAGTCCAAAACAGCACGGAAGCCACCAGAGGGCTTGGGTACAAGGAAAACAGGAGAGGCATATGGAGAGGTAGAAGGACGGATAACCCCTTCCGCGAGCATTTTCTCAATAATCTTTTTTAATTCCAACATACGTGGAGGAGAGAGTCTATACGGGGGAGACCTCACAGGTTTGGTATCAGTTAGTTCGATATCATATTCAAGAACATCAGTTAGCCCTAATTTACTGGTGAATACTTCAGGAAATTCACTACAGAGAACACGGATTACCTCAGCCTTTTCTTTACTTAAATGATCAAGTTTTAAGTTTTCAATACCACTACTTTCATCTGGTACAGACCCAGATACACAAGAGACATTAAGGGTACCCCTAGAACTCTCAATCAATTTAAATTTACAGGTGGGGGAAAATTTAAAAAAGAACATTTTGTCCTGAAGATCAAGAACTAATCCCGTTTTTGACAAGAATCCAGATCCTAAAATTACATTGCAGGGTAGTTGGGATGCCACTAGGAAGGTAATTTTCCAAGTGAAATTCCCTATTCTTAGTTTTACTCTCACAGTTCCTAAAATATCCAATTTGTTACCATTAGCTGCAACACATTTAATGCCAACGGGTTGCAATTCAGAAAATTTACAGGCACTCTTCAGGCAATTATACCAATCAAAATCAATCAAATTCACCATACTACCCGAATCCACCAATGCAAGGACAGCTTCATTATTTACTTCCACCTTAGTGAAAGCACCATGGGAAGAAACGAGCCCATATATTTTATTACATTCGGGGGGACAGAGAACTTCATTCACATTGTTTGAATTCTCAGAATTTTGAAATGCAGATAGTTTACCATTACCCTTTTGTCATTTGCTACGTCTATGGAAGGAGTTAGGGCAGGAATTTTTGGAATGTTGCCGAGAACCACACAAATAGCAACAAATATCCAGTTTTCTGTTCTTGGAAGGGCAAGAATTCCTGAGGTGCTCGACAGAACCACATACAAAACATGCTTTAAGATTAGAACCATTACCAGTTTTAGGACCCACTGGATAACTGGGATAAATAGGGGGAGGTAGGTGTACCGATCTGGACGCGTCTCCGTGCTTTACATCTTCTGCAAAGGAACACGCGGCCTCAAGTTCACTGAAATTAGTAGGACACCTCGTAAGGGAAAGGTAAGACCGATAGGCAGGAGATATCCCTTTTAGTATACGAGTCACCATTTCTTCTTCAGGGACCGTAATTCGGAACACCTTACAAAAGAATTTCACATCAACAATGTATGTTAGCAAATTTTCATGAAGGTACTGAGTCCTGAAGCAATGCTGTGGAATGAGACTCTGAAGGGCTAAGGAGGGAATAAATTTATCAAGAATTAGTTCATGAAAATTATCAATTTTACACCTCTGAGAAATAGCCTCAGAAATTTCTCTCTTTAAAATACCCTCGCAATGGGAAAATAAGGCTCTATACATTCCCAGATCGTCAACAGAGTATACACAAGCGGATTCCTTGATTTCTACAAGGAATCTTAGGAATCTTAAAGTTTCTTCGATCGAATTCACAGTAAAATTCTTAACTCCGTTAAACAGTTCCTTAAGGGAATTATGAGAAGGGGTAACGTTTAACCTAGAGATAAGGCTTTCTAACACAGAAGTAGGAACACAGGTAGACTCTTGTTCATTAGTATTGGAAGCAACTCGGTTAGGATGGTTATTAGGGTTAGGACACAAAGGACCTTGCCTGTCAACCTCAGATAACTTTTCTACCTCTCTACACGCTAACATCAGGTCTAACTCAGTTGAGATACTAGAGGCGAGACATAACAAACGTGTTAACTCACTAACGTTTTCTGCAGCAGGTTTAATGGTTAAAAGGTCTTGAATCCGCCCACAATAGTGGAATGATCTAGCCTTGAGCCGATCTACTTGGGCCTTGGTAGGCGTCACCTCAATAAATTCATTTCTGAAGGATTGAATCTCCTCTACGTTACTTTTAATCTCAAGAATGGACTCACCGGAGTTGTTAACTTCTACCTTAGATAGATCAATCGAAACCTGGAGATGGGATGACAAACGAGCTGCACATTCAGTAGCAGTGCCGTCAGTCTCCAAGCCACGAACCTGGAGCTCATACAGGAGTTCGGCTTTCCGCAAATGATATGGAAACAACACCGCTCGGGACATGATGAATGAACATGAAACAGAGTTCAAAAGAATTAGGAAAGATACTTGCACTTCTTTTCACAATTATGTATATAGTTATCATACATAGTCCTCCCTCATAATCCAGCCATTCAACGCCGTCACAAGTACAATTACCCAGGGGAAAAAAAGGGGAAAGGAGGACAATGGTTAGCAGCGCCCTCAAGAAAAAAAAAGACAACCAGAGCTTTCTGCTACCACTTTACTAAGCCACCAGCGCAGTAAGTCACTACACTAGCGATTAGCAAACATGCACCGGCCGGTACTACCTATAAACCGGTGTTAAATAAACAATGTTTATTAAACAAATTAAGGAAATCAGTCAAAAGGATAGGAAAATTACATCCAACAGTTACTTACCCAGCAAGGCCCAAATAAAACTCCCAGAGGAAATGGATAAAAATTCCTTGTTTCGGCGCTGAACCACACAGATAATAAAAGGAGACACTGGTTTCAATCAAATAAACTTTTAATTAAAGAATGAAAACTTAACATGAAACCCAAAGAACATCGTCCTATCTGAGGGAATAAAAGTATTTTAAGTAGTTCAAAAAACAATTAGTGAATAATAGAAAATACACGAATGAAACTGGAAAACGTAGTCCTTTTCAGAAAATGATACTGATGGAAATCATTAACTTAAAAACAGAAAATTGTACTAATTAAAGACACTAAATCCATTACCAGAAATAGTACACTTTGATAACATTACCATAATAACAGAAAATGATTCGAATTAAAACTTAAATTGTTCACAGAAGGTTTAAACGGGCCCGTTTGTTAGACTTACTAAAATGAAATTAAAACTAACGTATTAAACCTAGGGAAAGCCACTCAATTAACGAGTTTCATTGAACTTTCTTAATAAGAGGAGGCTTCGCAGGAGCATAGAACTCTAGCCCAATTAATAAACTACGAGGGGTCAAATAAGATTAGCGAACGGAAAACACACACAGTAAACAGGGGGAAAAGGAAGAAAACCGTAAGAGATCAAGTGAGGAGCAAAGAAATCTTCCACATAAATCGAAAATTCTTAAGTAAACTCAGGCTCCACAATAAACACGCAAAACCCACAGGCAACAATCACCATCCTGCCCCCAAAGGCAAATCGTTACCATAGCAACGAAAACATACGCCCGCAAACCAATCATGGTACAAGGCACAACAAAGGCAAGAAACAAAAAAATAAAATCAGGAAACACAAAAGTTTAAAATACCAGAAAATAGAAGCAAGGTTTTTTTTTTAAACAAAGGAAACTAGAATTATATGCTTCTGCAGAACCTCACGCAGTATAAAGGGCACTAAGTGCCCGACACATTTTGAATTTACATGATCAATGAAGTTCATTAACGAGTGAAAATGATAGTTAATTTAAAAAGGATTTCCTTATTTTCGTAGTCTTTACATACCAATAATTTTGATATATTATTAGAATTAACCACACGTCCGTCCGCTTAGTAATTTCCAAAATAATTATTTTCACGAAATTCCACCTTGAAAGAGTTAATTTTCAAGACACGAATCACACGAATTTCCTTGCAGTTTCATAATCACAGGATATAACTTGCCAAATGATGAAGCCACTTACTTGGGTGAAGCTGACGCTCAGGCATGATGAGCTAGTTCCTCACATACTTACAGATGGTTGCTGATGAGTTTGGTTTCCCTGGTCAGAATTAGTTGAAAAGTATCATAATAGGACGATGCAGGAAACAAAGTAATTTGGGTTTAAAACCCACATCTCAAGACCCTCAGCCGGGGTCTATACTCCAACATGACGCCAACATCTTAAGAATCCAATTAACACAACCGCATGCCATGACTTCCCCATGCGTACTGTCGGGGGTCAAAATGGCGAGGTTTGCTCCATCAGGAAGTAGCCGCGCTCTGATAGGTAGAAGAGCGCTTGGGGAGGGGAAACTTATTGTGGGTGTCTGGCGGAAGATTGCAGCACTTATTAGAAGAGAAATGAAACAGTCCGTACAATTCAGAAATGCGATAATCCAAAGACGTTGCCATCAGTCCACAATAAGAAATATAAATAAGTTCGATGAGTATCACCAAAGCACGTAGTAGTACGAGGGAAACCATCCGCTTAGACATATAGAAAGATTAAGATTTTCTACGGCGATATTGCCAGTTCAAAATAGGTTCACAGGGTAGGGTAAATTGCGTTACACCGTAATAATAATAATAATAATAATAATAATAATAATAATAATAATAATAATAATAATAATAATAATAATAAATACTATATCAGTTGCAGTTACTGAATGTAAGAATCAATGGGCAAACGTCAATATGCACATGACATGACCAATATTGTACCCTACCTGAATGAATATTTGGCCAAGATGTATGGGTATTAGGTCTCTAGGTTCAGAAATCCCTTTCCCAAGTATCGTTAGCATCTGTGGCATGGCACGGACAGATGTCTTTATAATTATTCAGAAGGACAAAAATTCACTTAGGATATACTGTAGAATCTTTTTGATATCTTCAATTCTCTTGTGGTTTATTGTAACCCTTCCAGAACATACTTCCTTTACTGGTAGTGGAACCATTTTCAGGGAATTATTATTATTATTATTATTATTATTATTATTATTATTATTATTATTATTATTATTATTATTATTATTATTTACAAAATGCAAAGTATAGTTACATATTTCAATGGTGCTGATCTTCTGTAAGTAAAGGAATTATAATTTTGCATTTGATGGTACTATTACCAATCACTTTTTGCTTTTCCATACGCACTTTTAATACTGCGGCTACGAGTTTTCGAAGTAAAATATTTTTCAGATTAGTTATCTCGTCCATAACACGTTTTTAAGAGAGATATTTGATAAATTTCCAAATTCTTTGAAATAATTTAAGAACAGACTAGGTAAAGATCCGATACAGAATCTTCCACATGGGTGAGTGCCCTAAATGCAAATCAGTGGTGATTGATTTGCAAACCAGAGATTGTATATGCATTAGCAAGAGATGTGCAAACGATGCATATATCTTACAATAATAGGAAACCAAAGAAAACACCAAGTAGAGTAGACTTCGCCTTAACAGCGGCTAGTATTGGCTAGCCTTGCAGCTCTACATTCGGGAGGTGGAGGATCTAGTCATCACCATCAGCTATCCTGAGAATAGATTTTCGTGATTTTCCATTCTCATAAACAAAGGCAAATGCCGGGAAAGTTCCTACTATAGATCACGGCTGCATCCGCCGTACCTTCTCCGCAAACAACTTCACCTATACAAATCTTCCTGGATTGAGAGATGGTGTTACCGTCTAAGAGGCCCGTTGTACCCTGTCCGGGTACGGTATGAAAGCTTTGACTCGCCTCCCCGCCCCCACCCAAAGAAAATCAAATACTAGAAGATGAGAAGTGGAGATGCCTGGTGTTCGAACACATCGATTCAATTATAAGACGCATTCACTCATTTGTAGAGAAAAACAAATGCGCACCATACGCAGGGACATGTAGGAGTGTACAGGGTATAGGCACAGGATCAGCTCCACCTGCAGTGTTCAGTCCGAAGATTGGTTTGTAACTACTCTTCATGATGGCCGGTCCTCAGCGCCAAGTGACAGCATTGGTCCCGCATTATTTGTTCCACGTACGCCAGAAATGGTTTTTCCGTACAATCCCCAAAGCCTTCCAGTGTTGTGTGTAGGAGACTTTCGTGTCTCAAGACATGGCCTGTCCGGTTGTGTCTTCTTTGAGGTAGCATGTTCCATAAACATGGCTCTCTCCAATGATTTCCAGCCTTGCCACATGCGTTATTCTGCCGTCCCTACACATGATATTTACCGCATTTATTTGCTAGCTGAAGCCAGCCCGCTTCGTTGGATTTCTTTGGACAGCCGTGCGGTTTTCTGAATATAATACAGAAGACGTGCATTAGAAAAACTATTTTTTCTTTTCTTTATTCTTTTTTAGGGGTACATAAATATCTTACATCCTAAGTACTTTTAAAAAATACATTCTTATACACTGCATTTGATTACTTGTTGTCTGACGCATGCACGAACAGATTTTCTGCTTGTCTGACACGTGATAAAGCAACGTAGAGCTGACAATGTGAGAAACAGGAATCCTGTAAATTAACTCGCAATAGCGGAACGTTTGAACCTGAGCCTTATTGATAGCCATTCTATAAGCTAATCTCACTGGAAATTGTAATCGTTCGAAAAAGAATAACAAATCATTTGAGATCGGTGGAATTCTTGGTATGAAACCGATTTTTTTTCTTCGACGTTCAGGATTACTGCCTCAATGATATTGTTAAGGAGATGTTACAGTATGTATCTGCTTTATATTCTAGAATTACAGAAAATATTCAGAGATGTACTCAAACAGCAAACTGTTATGGTTCTGATATCATCATCAGATCATCCTGCCAGATGAATCATAGATGGCATATAAAACCAAGTAGTACACATCGCAGTCTTCTAGAGTACATTCTCACCCCGATCCTTCCAGTACATTCTCACTTATTTTAATAGATTCAATGACGAAGTCATCCACTTTCAAACCCCCACATCTCCCACACCACCACAGATACCGACATACAACCGCTATAGTATATGATGGCAGACTCGAGGCTACTACCACGCTCTCTCACCAGTGGTCTGCGGTGGGTATTTATGGTTGTGTGGTGAAATATTCGGACACACGCATCTATTTTTATACACTGACTGACAGAGCAAATGCAACACCAAGAAGGAGTGGTTCGAAAGGGATGAAAGTTGGGGAAAAAACAGAGACGGCACGGACGAATAACTGATGTTTATTTCAAACCGATATGCAGGTTACACAATGCGCACGGCATCGACTCAGTAGGATGTAGGAACACCGCGAGCGGCGATGCACGCAGAAACACGTCGAGGTACAGAGTCAATAAGAGTGTGGATGGTGTCCTGAGGGATGGTTCTCCATTCTCTGTCAACCATTTGCCACAGTTGGTCGTCCGTACGAGGCTGGGGCAGAGTTTGCAAACGGCGTCCAATGAGATCCCACACGTGGTCGATTGGTGAGAGATCCGGAGAGTACGCTGGCCACGGAAGCATCTGTACATCCCGTAGAGCCTGTTGGGAGATGCGAGCAGTGTGTGGGCGGGCATTATCCTGCTGAAACAGAGCATTGGGCAGCCCCTGAAGGTACGGGAGTGCCACCGGCCGCAGCACATGCTGCACGTAGCGGTGGGCATTTAACGTGCCTTGAATACGCACTAGAGGTGACGTGGAATCATACGCAATAGCGCCCCAAACAATGATGCCGCGTTGTCTAGCGGTAGGGCGCTCCACAGTTACTGCCGGATTTGACCTTTCTCCACGCCGACGCCACACTCGTCTGCGGTGACTATCACTGACAGAACAGAAGCGTGACTCATCGGAGAACACGACGTTCCGCCATTCCCTCATCCAAGTCGCTCTAGCCCGGCACCATGCCAGGCGTGCACGTCTATGCTGTGGAGTCAATGGTAGTCTTCTGAGCGGACGCCACGCCGGGAGTGCAGGCCTCCTTCAACCAATCGACGGGAAATTGTTCTGGTCGATATTGGAACAGCCAGGGTGTCTTGCACATGCTGAAGAATGGCGGTTGACGTGGCGTGCGGGGCTGCCACCGCTTGGCGGCGGATGCGCCGATCCTCGCGTGCTGACGTCACTCGGGCTGCGCCTGGACCCCTCGCACGTGCCACATGTCCCTGCGCCAACCATCTTCGCCACAGGCGCTGCACCGTGGACACATCCCTATGGGTATCGGCTGCGATTTGACGAAGCGACCAACCTGCCCTTCTCAGCCCGATCACCATACCCCTCGTAAAGTCGTCTGTCTGCTGGAAATGCCTCCGTTGACGGCGGCCTGGCATTCTTAGCTATACACGTGTCCTGTGGCACACGACAACACGTTCTACAATGACTGTCGGCTGAGAAATCACGGTACGAAGTGGGCCATTCGCCAACGCCGTGTCCCATTTATCGTTCGCTACGTGCGCAGCACAGCGGCGCATTTCACATCATGAGCATACCTCAGTGACGTCAGTCTACCCTGCAATTGGCATAAAGTTCTGACCACTCCTTCTTGGTGTTGCATTTGCTCTGTCAGTCAGTGTATATAGTCGGCCACTTTCAAACCCCATACCTCCCACACCACCACAGATACACACTACCACTATAGTACACGGTGGGAGATTCGAGGCTACTACCAAACACAAACACCAATGGTCTGCGGTGGGGTTTTTGCCTCCGAGGTGGAATATACGAACACACACGTCTATTTTATATATAGTCGGCCACTTTCAACCCCTACATCTCCCACACCACAACAGCTACCGATACAAAACCTCTTTAGTGCACGATGAGAGACTGAGGCTACTACCACACATGATGACCAGTGGTTTGAGATGGGTAGTTGAGGCTGCAAGGTGAAATATACGAACACACACGTCTGTGTTTATATATAGTCAGCCACTATGAACCACCATATCTGCTACACCACCACAGCTACATACACACAACCACTATAGTGCACTATGAGGGACTCGAGGCTACACACACGCCTGTTTTTATATATAGTCGGCCACTTTGAACCCCAATATCTGCCACACCACAACAGCTACGTACACACAACCACCATAGTGCACGATGAGAGACTCGAGGCTAATGCCGCACATGATCATCATTGGTCTGCGGTGGATAGTTGTGACTGCAAGGTGAAATATACGAACAAACACGTCTATTTTATATATAGTTGGCCACTTTCAACCCCCACATCTACCATACCACTACAACTACCGACACGCAACAACTATAATGCATGATGGGAAACTCGACGCTACTACCACACATAAACACCAGTAGTCTGCGTTGGATAGTTTTGGATGCAAGGTGAAATATACGGACACACAAGTCTATTTATATATATATTAAACCTGTCGCCATAAGACCTATCTGTGTCGGTGCGACGTAAAGCAACTAGCAAAAAAAAAAAAAAAAACCTGTCTGCATTTAAGGCTATCGCCCAGGTGGAAGTTTTCCTATCAGTTGTTTACCTAGTAAAACCTTCAATAATTTCAAAGAGGTTGGAAATTTATAGGAACAACTTACTTGGTAAATAGTTCCAATCCCTTGTTCATCTTCCTATGAACGAATAGTGTCCAAATCATTCCTCTTGAATTTCAACTTTATCTTCATACTAGCGAATGTACCCGTGCTTCGCTACGGTATTCTACATTGTATTCGAATATCGAAGTAAATAGTGTGCATGCAGTAAATAAGATTGTTTTAAAATTGCATGTCTCTTAGCGTTATCCGAGAAAGAGCATGGGGAGGTCCCCGTACGTTATTTCCAATGTAAAGTGTTTGTTATGGATTTGTGATATAACGGCAGGCTCACTGCCTACTGCCATTCACAATCGAGTTGGGACGTTTACGTTATAATTGCAGGCCCCATTGCCTACTATGCGGACAGAATCGATTTGGGGAGTTTTCGTTAAAATGGCAGCCCCCCTTTCCTACTTCCAGACAGATTAGAGTTTTTATTATAATGGCATGCAATTACCCTACTACCACTCGAAATTAAGTTGTGCAGTTATCATTATAATGTCAGGCCCATTTTCCTACTTTCAGCCAGCTTACTGCCAGTCACACCAAGTTGGTGAGTTTCCATCAAAATAGCAGGCCACTATGCCTAATGCCAGTCACATTTTAGATGAGGACATTTCTTTATAATGGCGGGCACCCTTGCCTACTGCCAAACACAATCGGGTAGGGGAGTTTTAAACAAAACTGCATGCTCACTTGCCTTCTGCAAGTCAAATCGAGAAGTGAACTATTCATTACAATTGTAGACCTTCCTTACTAATGACAGTTACACAGGAGTTGGAGAAGGAACCCTTTCATACTGCCAGTCAAAGTCGGTGTGGGGAGTACTGATTACAATAGCAGACCCACCCTTTCTCGATCGCTACAAATCGACATCAGTGAATATATATAGATCGACATACGAAACTATATGCGTGTTCACAATACTGAAGACCTTCATTTACAGATTAACTGCTACTAAACGTACGTCATATCGACAAAGGATTATACCATAAGACACGCCGGATTTAGTGGCCTAAATGGCTGGTCCTATGATATGTAATCTATTCTTGGGTCAGATTGAGTTAGAAACGTGGAACAGGGTAACGTTCTTGTAAGATTATCTCACATTACATTACTTTTCGGATAATTATGTGACAGCTATATACATAGCATTTGGCTCATATATGGCTACTGGGTGGGCCAATTTTCGTGAAGAGTTTGATGATTCTGTATTTCATATAAGTAATCGAAGGTGTAAATTATGCATGTGAAAATTCCAAATTGACTTAACATCCATTAATAGAGAAAAATCAAACGTAAAATTGATACAGATACGGCAAAGAGTAATAAGACCAAGGTTGTAGATCATTCCAAATTGAACGGAGATTGTGCAATCTGTTATGCGATAGGAATTTCAGAAGGTCTGCACCATTATTAAAATTGCCTGCATATTTCGATATTCTTCGGGGATAAAAAGTGAAGAATTTAATGATCTTGGATGTTTTCCGTTCGTTACAGGCTAAAACGTATAATTTTGTCAAATTTCAATTATCTTCTTTTTCTTCTGGCAGATTATGCCGCAATCTGGATTTTCGGCGAGGCGGGTAAAAATTAGGACTTTCAGAAACTAAACCAAAAATTATGCAGATGGTCATTATTACCCCTTAAACGGAAAGCTGTACGAAAATTTCGCCAAAATAGTCAGTGTAGAGGCACACAGTCGTTACGATTTGATTTATATAGATAAGGAATCTGCTCCATGTAAAACACCTTTTTGGTTATGGCCGCTGGACTTAACCTGCAAAACTGACCATTCATGATATCTCCCTTATTAATCCTCCTGACGAAAAAATGCACATGAAAAAAAGGTTTACAGGTGGAATTCCATCACGTTTGGTCGATTTCCAGTCAGGTTGGTCTTGTTCTCTATATATTGTGCAAGAGTAAAATCACCATTTCGGTTCCCTATAAACCGCCAGTCCATTCCGGAATATGAAATGTTATTTACGTTTAAAACCTACCTTTGGACAGGTGGATGCTAAATATGAATTTTGGTTCGAATGTCTTCAGTAGTTTTCAAGTTGTAAGGAATACGCTTTACACGCACCCGCTCGTGAGTTAAGTCCGATGGGACTTGTACAAAAAAACGGTCCGTTAATGATATCTCCCTTATTAATCCTCGTATCGAAATGATGCACATGAGAAAAAAGGTTTAGAAATTAATTTCTACCAAGGCAGGTAGATTTAAATTAACGTTGGTTGTGTATATTTTGTGGAAGTGCAAAATCACTGTTTCGGTTTCGTATAAACCCCCAGTCAGTTCAGGGATTTAGAAACAATATTTGCCCTAAAATCTATCAAGGACAGGTGTATTCTAAATATGAGTATTGGTGGAAATACATCCAGTAGTTTGTAGCACTCGCGTACATACGGCGTAATTAAGGAAGAAAATAATACAGTTAAGATAGTTGAAAGTAATAGAAAATGGATTATAACTGAGGACAGCCGGAAAACGACAAATATGTAAATGCCAAGTTAATGTATTGGAAAAACAAATGCCCCTCCATAAATTATGCTAGTGTGAGTTATGGATATAATAAAACGGTAACAGAGGAGCAATTTAGGTCCATTGATTCCTAGGTAAACAAATAATAAGAAGATGACTAATGGTGTTATTATTTAATCTATTCGAAGGCGGTTATAACATCCAACGATATTCCGCCAATATCCCGCAGATAGGCCGATTGAAGCCTTTCTTGCATTCTACCCAAGGAACAACCAAGAATTTAAAAGCATAATGAGGAAAATGGCAATACGTTACTTCCCTGCTGGCATGCAGTCAGAGACGTTGCCATGGTAACCTGTAGGTTCGTTGTCGGTCTGTCGGTCACTCAATGCAGAGCATGGTACCAGCAGAAAATTGTAAATTTCTCCGTCATGTAAAGAGTAAGGTAAATTATAAACATAACGAAAGTTGTTTATAATGAAGAGACGTTTCACGTACGGCAAACGAAGTTTACAGAAAATCAATAGTATAAGAGAAAATGGAGGAAAACCATTCTGGTTTTCCAATAAACACCCCGTCTATTCAAAGATTTTAAAATGATATGCATATCGAAACCTTCCCCGGGAGGAGTATGCTCTAAATGTGAAGTTTGGTTGAGATCTATCCAGCCGTTTCGACGTGATAGTGGAAAAACCATTCTGGTTTTCCTATAAACCCCCCCGTGTATTAAAGATTTTAAAATGATATGCATATCGAAACCTTCCCCGGGATGAGTATACTCTAAATATGAAATTTGGTTGAGATCCATCCAGCCGTTTCGACGTGATGGTGGAAAAACCATTCTAGTTTTCCTATAAACCAAGGATTTTAAAATGATATGCATATCGAAACCTTCCCCGGGATGAGTATACTCTAAATATGAAGTTTGGTTGAGATATATCCAGCCGTTTCGACGTGATGGTGGAAAAACCATTCTGGTTTTCCTATAAACGCCCCGTGTATTCAAAGATTTTAAAATAATATGCATATCGAAACCTTCCCCGGGAGGAGTATACTCTAAATATGAAATTTGGTTGAGATCTATCCAGCCGTTTCGACGTGATGGTGGATAAACTATTCTGGTTTTCCTATAAACCCCCGTGTATTCAAAGATTATAAAATGATATGCATATCGAAACCTTCCCCGGGATGAGTATACTCTAAATATGAAATTTGGTTGAGATCTATCCAGCCGTTTCGACGTGATGGTGGAAAAACCATTCTGGTTTTCTTATAAACCCCCCGTGTACTCAAAGGTTTTAAAATGATATGCATATCGAAACCTTCCCCGGGATGAGTATACTCTAAATATGAAATTTGGTTGAGATCTATCCAGCCGTTTCGACGTGATGGTGGAAAAACCATTCTGGTTTTCCTATAAACCCCCCGTGTATTCAAAGATTTTAAAATGATATGCATATCGAAACCTTCCCCGGGAGGAGTATACTCTAAATATGAAGATTGGTTGAGATATATCCAGCCGTTTCGACGTGATGGTAGAAAAACCATTCTGGTTTTCCTATAAACACCCCGTGTATTCAAATTTTTTTAAATAATATGCATATCGAAACCTTCCCCGGGATGAGTATACTCTAAATATGAAATTTGGTTGAGATCCATCCAGCCGTTTCGACGTGATGGTGGAAAAACCATTCTGGTTTTCCTATAAACCCCCCCGTGTATTAAAGATTTTAAAATGATATGCATATCGAAACCTTCCCCGGGATGAGTATACTCTAAATATGAAATTTGGTTGAGATCCATCCAGCCGTTTCGACGTGATGGTGGAAAAACCATTCTGGTTTTCCTATAAACCAAGGATTTTAAAATGATATGCATATCGAAACCTTCCCCGGGATGAGTATACTCTAAATAAAATTTTGTTGAGATCCATCCAGCCGTTTCGACGTGATGGTGGAAAAACCATTCTGGTTTTCCTATAAACCCCCCGTGTATTCAAAGATTTTAAAATGATATGCATATCAAAACCTTCCCCGGGAGGAGTATACTCTACATATGAAGTTTGGTTGAGATCTATCCAGCCGTTTCGACGTGATGGTGGATAAACTATTCTGGTTTTCCTATAAACCCCCGTGTATTCAAAGATTTTAAAATGATATGCATATCGAAACCTTCCCCGGGAGGAGTATACTCTAAATATGAAGTTTGGTTGAGATCTATCCAGCTGTTTCGACGTGATGGTGGAAAAACCATTCTGGTTTTCTTATCAACCCCCGTGTAATCAAAGATTTTAAAATGATATGCATATCGAAACCTTCCCCGGGATGAGTATACTCTAAATATGAAATTTTGTTGAGATCTATCCAGCCGTTTCGACGTGATGGTGGAAAAACCATTCTGGTTTTCCTATAAACCCCCCGTGTATTCAATGATTTTAAAATGATATGCGTATCGAAACCTTCCCCGGGAGGAGTATACTCTAAATATGAAGTTTGGTTGGGATCTACCCAGCCGCTTCGACGTGATGGTGGAAAAACCATTCTGGTTTTCCTATAAACCCCCCGTGTATTCAAAGATTTTAAAATAATATGCATATCGAAACCTTCCCCGGGATGAGTATACTCTAAATATGGAGTTTGGTTGAGATCTATCCAGTCGTTTCGACGTGATGGTGGAAAAACCGTTCTGATTTTCCTATAAACCCCCGTGTATTCAATGATTTTAAAATGATATGCATATCGAAACCTTCCCCGGGATGAGTATACTCTAAATATGAAATTTGGTTGAGATCTATCCAGCCGTTTCGACGTGATGGTGGAGAAACCATTCTGGTTTTCCTATAACCCCCCCCCCCCCGTGTATTCAAAGATTTTAAAATGATATGCATATCTAATCCTTCCCCGGGAGGAGTATACTCTAAGTATGAAGTTTGGTTGAGATCTATCCAGCCGTTTCGACGTGATGGTGGAAAAACCATTCTGGTTTTCCTATAAACCCCCCGTGTATTCAAATATTTTAAAATGATATGCATATCGAAACCTTCCCCGGGAGGAGTATACTCTAAATATGAAGTTTGCTTGAGATCTATCCAGCCGTTTCGACGTGATAGTAGAAAAACCATTCTGGTTTTCTTATAAACCCCCCGTGTATTCAAAGATTTTAAAATGATATGCGTATCTAAACCTTCCCCGGGATGAGTATACTCTAAATATGAAGTTTGGTTGAGATCTATCCAGCCGTTTCGACGTGATGGTGGAACAGACAAACAGACAAACAGACAAACAGAAACGAACAACTTTATTTATAAGATTATTTTTATACCACTCCCCTCGCCCCCTGCCAAAAGGGTGCTAGGGGTGTCTTACCCTCACGCGGTTTGTCTCCTGATACTAATTGATAAGTGTACCACGTTTGGTGAAATTGCTCCAGTGGTTTAGGAGGAGATGTGTCATATACACACCCACACCCACACACCCACGCACACACATACATCAATTTTTATATATAGTAAGAAGAAGAAGATAATATTTTTATATGTAGTTTTTCGATTAATTTTATATCTCACCCCCTTCGCTCCCCACTTGGATTTGCAAAAAATCCGGAGTAATACTATTCATCTCAGAGACCCTGAAATCTATGGATTCGAAACTGTTTTTAATTATTTCTATATCTCACCCCACCCCCCCACCCTTTGCTCCCAACCTAAAAGGGGGCTGGATTTTAAAAAAATTCTAGAGTATCACTTTTCAACTCAGCGACCCCGAGAACTATGAATTCGACACTATTCTCGATTATTATTGTAACTACCACCCCCCTGACCCTCTCCCTTAAGGGCGCTAGGGATGGCTTACCCCCCACAGTGATCGTCTCCCGATAGTAAGTGATTCGTGTACCAAGTTTGCTTGAAATTGCTCCAGTGGTTTAGTTGGAGATGTGTCATTTACACACACACTTCCATTTCTATATATAGTAAGATTTTTACACTCGTTCTTCACCCCCTTTCCATCCCCGCCCAAAGGAGTCCTATGAGTGCCTTACACAACAGTATATTTTTTTCCCAGATATTAAGTCTTATTTGTACCTATTTTGGTTGACAGCTATGCCCAAACGTACATGCATAATCTCACTGCTCTAGAATCCTGGAGCTGACGTTGCCATGGTTACGGCAGTTCATTTCTTTATCCGATTCCTAGAGCAGGGGTAGTGTGGTGCCAATATCTCCGTAACGGTTGGTTTTAGGGCCTTAAAACATGGTTTTCGGGCCCGTAGGGCTTACCGAGTTTTGTTCTTTGCGTCAAGAGGATTAAATTGAGCTTTGTCTCGTCCTTATACGACAAATTCGATATTTTGCCTATAATAGTATAAGAGAAAATGGAGGAAAACCGTTTTTCCTATAAAACCCCCGTCTTTTCAAAGATTTTAAAATGATATGCATATCGAAACCTTCCCCGGGGTCAGTATACTCTAAATATGAAGTTTGGTTGAGTTCTATCCAGCCGTTTCGACGTGATGGTGGAACAGACAAACAGACAGACAAACAGACAAACAGAAACAATTTTATTTATATAGATTTCCTACTATTAACAACTCCACTCGAGCTTATTCGTCTGCTAATGTAATTCCACGCCATTTATTCACTGACAGGTGATGGTGGTGATTATTGTTTTAAGAGGAAGTACAAACGGGGCAACCATCCTCAAATATTCACTGAAACCCAAGGACTGATTTGTTTATTTGACCTTATAAAAGACCGTATGTATCGTTGCACTGGGTATGGTACTGGGTTGGACGAGGATGAGGAGATGATGATCTGTGGCCAGTTAGCTCCGTCGTACATGTTCCAAGCTTCGAAGGCCACAGGTAGGGCAAAGTATGCCCCATTGGAACGATAACAACATGCGATGGCAGGTAAGTATATAGCTGCGCGAACTCCCTCCTTCGAAGCAATTCACAACACAAAGCTTTTTCACTGCCTCGTATTGTATACCAGCGACGAGTATGTGGCAATGTTACTCAACTATGGAGAAACAAGACAGAATGCATACCAGGCATAACGCCTGTATCAAGAACACTATCCGGATATACGATAAACGACATACATGACATTTCGGAATGTGCAAAGACGTCTGCGGCTACTGAGACCCTGGAAAGGACACGACCTCTTCGAGATCATCCCGTGACGTCTGCTCACAATGAAGGGGTTGTGTTGGGCGCTGTCCGGAATAACCTTCACACTAGCACACGGGCTATTGAACAGGAAACGAACATCAGCCAGGCGTCTGTTATTCCCAGGGGTTTCACCCGTACCATCTGCATCTACACCAGGAGCTCCATGATCATGATTTCGAAGCACATGTGGAGTTCTGTCAATGGGCCCTACAGTATGTGGACTTTTAATTGCGGATAGTGTATAGTCACGAAATACGAGGCTCGTGGTTTGTGCGGAATTAGGAGGTGAATTTTAGCAGTTTGACAGTCGTAAGTGTGATACATTATTCTGACTTGTACAGTTATTCATGTCAGTGTGTTCGTGAAGTGTTCAGTTAAACCTGAAGCGAAATATCTACAAAAACAACCATGCCCCCAAAGTTAAAGAGGTGCCAATGGAAGCCATTGTGAAGCAAGCAGTGCAGGAAGCACTGAGCAGTAAGGAAACTCTCAGCACGCTTGCCAACCTCATCCAAGATCAGGTGACGAAGACAGTTGTAGAGCAACTGAAAGAAACCATAAATTTCAATACGAGTGTGATCGAGGAACTAAAGCGTACGCTGGAAGAAAGAGACACGACCATAAGGGAATTAAAAAGGGAGTTGCAAATTAAAACAGTTTAGAGCAGTACCAAAGAAGACAGTGCTTGCGTGTGTTTGGTGCGGAAGAAACTGCAGGAGAAAACACGGACAATATTGTTATTGATATTGCTCGTGAAATTGGGGTGAACCTCTCAGTAGACGAAATAGACAGATCGCATAGGGTTGGGAAAAGTCAAACTGTTCGTCCAAGACCCATAATCGTGAAGTTTATTTCGTACCGGGAATGAAATGCAATGTTTGTAAAACAAAAAGCAATTGAAGGGTACAAATAAAACAATTAGAGAGGACCTAACCCCAGAGAGACTGCGGCTTCTGCAGGACGCTATAAGTAAGTTCAGTGTGCGGAACGTGTGGTCGAAGGATGGCATAATTTATGTTAAGCAGGGAACTCGTAAAATACCTGTGTCAAACCGCGAAGATCTCGATCGTATTCGCTAACCATGAGCCAACATTCTGTAAACTAAATACCGCTGTATAGAACTTTAATCAGAATTTCAACTGTAGCTA
Organism: Anabrus simplex; assembly: GCF_040414725.1. Lineage (NCBI taxonomy): Eukaryota > Metazoa > Arthropoda > Insecta > Orthoptera > Tettigoniidae > Anabrus > Anabrus simplex. The sequence continues at coordinate 225,359,033 of NC_090267.1, forward strand.
TAGCCTACATTTTTATCATTTATTTCAATTTTTGGTTTCTTAATTTTTTTTAGTGTAGTTTTTCCTTTTTATCTACAGTTAAATTTTATGTTGGCAGCAACAAGCGAGAAGGAAACAAAAGCCTCTAGTTTCAGCCTCTCCAACCCACAGTCCCAAGCATTTACCTGTATCTCCCAGCTCCCACCCTAAGTACCGCTAATCACCTTCAAGACATTCTTTCGCCTTAACCTACCTCCTTACAGATAGATCATGTACACACTCAGAACATTCTCCCACATTTCCCGGAATTCTCTGAAATATTCTCAACCTGCAACCTGCATGCCATACTATTCTCCGAGTCGTGGTTGCGTCAATCTATCCCTTCATCTCTTGTTAATATGAATGGTTATTCATTAGTGAGGAATGACAGGAGCGGTAAGCTTGGTGGAGGAGTCGGTATGTACATACGGGATGATGTGAAGTATAAGGTGATATTAAAATCCCCCAGTGAGTTCTCCAGTAGCCCTGAATTCTTGTTCGTTGAGCTCATAGTTCGCGGTACGAAGTGCTTGCTTGGTGTAGTGTATCGTCCACCGAAGACTGGTAACATCACAAATTTAGAGGAAGCCCTACATGATCTAACACCCAGGTATGAGCATTTGATTTTAATGGGAGACTTTAATACAGACTTGACAAACAAATCTACCGAAACAAAACGATTGACTGAGATGTTTTCATCCATTAATTTGACGACACTACCCTTAAACCCTACACACCATGTTGCCAACTCACGTATTCTCCTCGATCTAATAATTACTAATAATACCAACCGAATCCTAACTCATGGACAAATACTCGTTCCCGGTCTCTCCCGACATGACATTGCTGCATATTCCTTGAAGTGCCCTAAATTCAAGCCAAAATTACTTACATGTAGAGATTTTAAACTTTAATGAAGACGCATTTTTTGAAGATGCTCTTAACACACCATAGCACAATATTCAGTTCATAAATGACATTGGCGGAAAAGTAAATCATTTTAACGAACTACTTCTGACTCTGTATGACAGACATGCACCACTACGCACTGTTAGGGTAAAGGGACCTTCAAAGCCATGGCTGTCCCAAGAAATACGCGACCAGATGAAAATAAGAGACGCAGCCTATAATTATTACGTGAATATCCTACATCTGACAATTTCAGAAAGTATAAAAAACTCCGAAACAGAACAACACAGTTAATTAGAAAAGCTAAAATACATCACTCTTATGATATTTTGAACACTCAAAATGCTAGTCAGATTTGGAAATCCCTTCGCGAAATGGGATTATGCAAACACAAGACAAATAACAACAACTGTAATGTACCACTAGCTGACCTAAACTCATATTTTAGCTCACGATCTTCTCAGATTGATGAACAGACCAAAGCAGCAGTAATTAACAGAATATCCTCAAAAAGCAAGACATGATGGCGAGCAGTTCTACTTTTCTCATGTGACTCCCAGTGACGTTAGGGAAGTCTTCAGTGAAATAAAGTCAGGATCCACTGGCCTTGATGGAATCAACCCGTCTCTTTTAAAAAGAATCATAGACATCATACTTCCAACGGTCACGCATATCATTAATAACTCACTCATGACTGGAGTCTTTCCTTCGAACTGGAAACATGCAATCATCCGACCTTTCCCTAAAAACAACAACCCCAACAGTCCCGAAGATTATCGTCCTCTAAGTATCCTTCCTATATTAGGAAAATCGTTGGAGAAAATAGTACATAAGCAAATGACTGAATACAGTACAAATTACTTGATAAATATCAGTCGGGATTCAGATAAAACCACAGTACTACCACTGCATTAGTTAAAGTGACAAATGACATGCAACTAGCGATAGATAAAGGCCAAATGACTATACGTGTTCTCTTAAAGCCTTCGACTGTGTAGATAGAGACATATTACTCGCTAAACTTACGGCGCTGAAATTTTCTTACAGCACTTTAACCTGGGTACAGTCCTATCTTAGTGATCGTCAGCAGCGTGTATCAGTGGGAAACGATACATCTTCGTGGCAAACCACTAAGATGGGCGTGGCTCAGGGAGGAGTGTTGTCACCACTTCTGTTCTCATTGTACATGAACGACTTATCTGAGACGCTGACCAATTGTAAATATCACCTGTATGCAGGTGATATTCAATTATATATTCACACAAAGCCTAATCACTTAAACAATTCAATCACTAAGTTAAACGATGACCTAGCAAATGTTAATGACTAGACTAGCAGACATGGCCTGAAAGTGAACCCATCAAAATCACAGGCCATAATAATTGGCACATATAAATCTCATGCTAAAATACAAAACACATCTATACCCAGTGTTATGCTCAGGGGAATACCAGTAACATTTAGCGATCATGTAAAGAACCTTGGAGTAGTATTCGATAAATATTTAAGTTGGTCGGAACATGTCACAAAAACTTGTCAAAGAGTATTCTGTTCATTACATTCTGCAAAAAGTATGAGGGACTTCCTTCCAAGAAACACAAGAAAATTATTAGTACAGAGTCTAATATTTCCAATATTTGACTACGGAGATGTAGTTTATAATAGTATGAGCAAAACACTTTCATGTCGACCACAGCGAGCCTACAATGATTGTGATCGATTCGTATTAAATATCCCAATCCAAACTCATTTTAGCCCTTTCCTCTCTCAGCTGTCATGGCTAAGATTGACTGAACGACGTAAATACCACGCTGTTTCCCTTCTCCACAGTATTGTGCAAACAAGCAAACCAGACTATCTTAGAACAGACTTTAAATACCCCTCCCCTGCCGATAGAGCTCCCTCAAAGTCATCCACACGTTCCCTCTTGTCCATTCCCATTCACCAGAGTAACTCTTACAACAAATCATTCATACCTGCTTCCATACGTTCCTGGAACTCAAACCCAGCTGAAATTAGAGGCATAGGCAATCCGAGGCTATTTAAAAGGAAATGTTTAATGTGGTACTCAAATATGTAAAAAGTAGATTTCACTAACGTAAAATAATAATAATAATAATAATAATAATAATAATAATAAAAATAATAACAAGCTCTTAATTATCAATAAGGATACAAAATTGTAGAAGTTAAGTAAATTAATTTTAGTGATTTTTAGAAATATACTTTAAAAAATGATTTTATGTACATTATTCTGTAAATTGTATAACGCTGCTGTATAATATAGTTTGGCATAATAACAGGCTTCATAGCCTGAGCCCCGCCATATAAGAAAGGCAATAAACTTAACTAAACTAAACTAATCCTGCTTTTTCAGCAACCATCTTATTTATGGACGAAGCGCGGTTCCACAAACAATGGAACCGTTAATCGGTATAATATGCATTACTGTAGTGTGAATAATCCCCTTTGGGCACGACAGGCAACTTTTCAGGTACAGTGGGATGTGAACGTGTGGTATAGCAGGCGAGCTGTAGAATTCCAGCCGTATTTCTTCTCTCTTCTTATTTCGGTTCCTTAGTAGCTCTTGATGTGCTCCTGTTGATGGTAGGTGGTGTTAGATCCTGATGTCCTCTATGAAGCAGGTTTCTCCCATTACTCTTTTCATGTATATCGCCTCCACCTTTTCAATTTTGGTTAATTCACCTATTTTTAACTTTTCCCAGATGATCTGTATGCCGTAGATGATGATCGGGGCTATTGCACTTCTAAATAGTGCCATCGCCGTGCTGATAGACAGGTTCCTGATATTCTTTATGTAGTATATTGCCTTGATTGCTGCCGCTGTCCTTTCTTCTATGCGAAGGCTGTATGATGATGCTGTTGTTTTCAGTGTAACCCGTAGGTACTTGAATTTGTTAACTCTCTCTAGTGGAGTGCCTGAAAACACAATGTTGTCGGTTGCTGCTGCTTTTCCACCCTTCTTAAAAGTCATCTGTACAGTTTTCTCTTGGTTTATACTGACATCGTTTTCCCTGGCCCAATTCTCTAGCTTGTTAATTGCTTCTCGTACTTCTGTCCTTATAGGAGACCCGATCACCATGTCATCTGCATACATGATTATAGTTGTATTCGAGTTCTCTTTATGATTTTCATGATGTCTGCTGTGTGTTGTTGTTTGAGTCATCAGTCCATAGACTGGTTTGATGCAGCTCTCCATGCCACCCTATCCTGTGATAACCTTTTCATTTCTACGTAACTATTGCATCCTACATCTGCTCTAATCTGTTTGTCATATTCATACCTTGGTCTACCCCTACCGTTCTTGCCACCTACACTTCCTTCAAAAACCAACTGAACAAGTCCTGGGTGTCTTAAGATGTGTCCTATCATTCTATCTCTTCTTCTCGTCAAATTTAGCCAAATCGATCTCCTCTCACCAATTCGATTCAGTATCTCTTCATTCGTGATTCGATCTATCCATCTCACCTTCAGCATTCTTCTATAACACCACATTTCAAAAGCTTCTATTCTCTTTCTTTCTGAGCTAGTTATCGTCCATGTTTCACTTCCATACAATGCCACGCTCCACACAAAAGTCTTCAAAAACATCTTTCTAATTCCGATATCAATGTTTGAAGTGAGCAAATTTCTTTTCTTAAGAAAGCTCTTCCTTGCTTGTGCTAGTCTGCATTTTATGTCCTCCTTACTTCTGCCATCGTTGGTTATTTTACTACCCAAGTAACAATATTCATCTACTTCCTTTAAGACTTCATTTCCTAATCTAATATTTCCTATATCACCTGCCTTCGTTCGACTGCACTCCATTACTTTTGTTTTGGACTTATTTATTTTCATCTTGTACTCCTTACCTAAGACTTCATCCATACCATTCAGCAACTTCTCGAGATCTTCTGCAGTCTCAGATAAAATAACAATATCATCGGCAAATCTCAACGTTTTGATTTCCTCTCCTTGGACTGTGATTCCCTTTCCAAATTTCTCTTTGATTTCCTTTACTGCCTGTTCTATGTAAACATTGAAAAGGAGAGGGGACAAACTGCAGCCTTGCCTTACTCCTTTCTGGATTGCTGCTTCTTTTTCAAAGCCCTCGATTCTTATCACTGCAGACTGATTTTTATACAGGTTGTAGATAATTCTTCGTTCTCGGTATCTGATCCCTATCATCTTCAGAATCATAAATAGCCTGGTCCAATCAACATTATCGAATGCCTTTTCTAGATCTACGAATGCCATGTACGTGGGCTTGTCCTTCTTGATTCGATCCTCTAAGATCAGACGTAAAGTCAGGATTGCTTCACGTGTTCCTACATTTCTTCTGACCAAAATTGATCTTCCCCCAACTCAGCTTCAACTTGTTTTTCCATTCTTCTGTAAATAATACGTGTTAAAATTTTGCAGGCATGAGATACTAAACTAATAGTGCGGTAGTTTTCACACCTGTCAGCACCGGCTTTCTTGGGAATAGGTATAACAACATTCTGCCGAAAATCGGATGGGACTTCTCCTGTCTCATACATCTTGCACACTAAATGAAATAACCTTACCATGCTGGTTTCTCCTAAGGCAGTCAGTAATTCAGAGGGAATATCATCAATTCCAGGTGCCTTGTTCCTATTTAGGTCACTCACAGCTCTGTCAAACTCTGACCTCAAAATTGGGTCTCCCATTTCATCAGCATCAACAGCCTCTTCATGTTCCAGAACCAAATTATCTACATCGTTACCTTGATACAACTGTTGGATATGCTCCTGCCATCTTTCTGCTTTGTCTTCTTTCCCTAGAAGTGGCTTTCCATCTGAGCTCTTAATATTCATGCACCTAGATTTCCTTTCTCCAAAGGTTTCCTTGATTTTCCTGTATGCAGCATCTACCTTTCCCAGGACCATACAGCCTTCGACATCCTTGCACTTCTCCTTCAGCCATTCTTCCTTAGCTACCTTGCACTTTCTATCCACTTCATTCTTTAATCGCCTGTATTCTTTTCTGCCCTCTTCATTTCTAGCATTCTTGTATTTTCGTCGTTCATCAATCAGGTCTAGTATCTCCTGAGTTATCCACTGATTCTTAGTTGATCTTTTCTTCCTTCCTAACATTTCTTCAGCAGCCCTACTGACTTCATTTTTCATGACTCTCCACTCTTCCTCTACTGTGTTTCTTTCGGCCTTTTCATTTAGTCCTTGTGCAACATGTTCCTTGAAACGATCCATCACACTCTTTTCTTTCAACTTGTCTAGATCCCATCTTTTTGCATTCTTTCCTTTCTTCAATTTCTTCAACTTCAGATGGCATTTCATGACCAACAAGTTGTGGTCAGAGTCCACGTCTGCTCCTGGGAAAGTTTTGCAATCCAACACCTGGTTTCTGAATCTCTGCCTAATCATAATGAAGTCTATTTGATACCTTCCAGTGTCTCCAGGTCTCGTCCACGTATACAGCCGTCGTTTGTGGTGTTTGAACCAAGTATTGGCGAGGACTAAATTATGGTCAGTGCAGAATTCAACCAGCCGACTTCCTCTTTCGTTCCTTTGTCCCAATCCAAATTCTCCTACTGTGCTACCTTCTCTTCCTTGGCCTACCACTGCGTTCCAGTCTCCCATCACAATTAGATTCTCGTCACCTTTGACATATTGTATTAAATCTTCTATCTCCTCATATATTCTTTCAATTTCTTCATCATCCGCTGAACTAGTAGGCATATAGACCTGCACTATTGTGGTGGGCATTGGTTTGGTGTCTATCTTGGCGACAATAATTCTTTCACTATGCTGGTCGTAGTAGCTTATCCGCTGCCCTATTTTCTTATTCATTATTAAACCAACTCCTGCATTACCCCTATTTGATTTCGTGTTGATAATTCGGTAGTCGCCTGACCAAAAATCCTGTTCTTCCTGCCAACGTACTTCACTTATACCAACTACATCTAACTTTAGCCTATCCATCTCCCTTTTCAGATTCTCTAACCTACCACAACGATTCAAACTCGTAACATTCCACGCTCCGACTCGCAGAATGTCAGTATCCATCTTCCTGATGATCGCCCCCTCTCGTGTAGTCCCCACCCGGAGATCCGAATGGGGGACTAGTTTACCTCCGGAATATTTTACCCGGGAGGAAGCCATCATCAGTACATCTTTCATACAGAGAGAGCTGCATGTCCTCGGGAGGTGGTTACGGCTGTAGTTTCCCGTTGCTTTCAGCCGTGTAGCAGTATCAACACAGCTAAGCCATGTTGAGTATTATTACAAGGCCGTATCAGTCAATCATCTAGACTGCCGCCCTTGCAACAACCGTAAGGCTGCTACCCCCCTTTCGATGAACCATTCGTTAGTCTGGTCTCTCAACAGATACCCATCCGATATGGTTGCACCTGCGGCTCGGCTATCTGCATCATTGGGACACGCAAGCCTCCCCACCGCGGCAAGGTCACATGGTTCGCAGAGGAGGGATGTCTGCTGTATAGATGTTAAATAGTGTAGTACTGATAGCATCCCCTGCAATACGCCATTCGTTTGAATAATCCGTTTCGATGTTTCCACGTTGTTATTTATACATATGTAGACATACTTTAAGAGATCTTCTGTTATACTTGCAATTGGATGGTCCTTTCCAGTGATTCCTTTAAGTTTTTCGATAAGCTTCCTCCTGTTTACGAGGTCAAACGCTTTCCTGTAGTTTACAAATACCACACAATACCTCCCCTCGGGGTGTCTAAGGGAGTCCTCTATTTGCTGTAATAGGTAGGAAATGGCCTGTAATATACCCCTGCCTTTCCTGAATCCAAACTGATATTCAGATACTTGATTGTCGATAATTTCCAGTAGTCTTTTATTTAGAACTTTCGTGAACAATTTGAACGTAGCACTTTCTAATGGCACTTCGCTGTATGAGTCCAAGCGTGTAGTACTTCCTTTCCCTTTATAGAGAACCTTCATTGTTTCTGTTCTCCAGCTTTCGGGTATCTGTCCTAATTCAATGCATTTGTTCATTAGATCTACCCAGAGATCTTGCATAATATCCACAGATTCCTTCAGGTGCTCGAAGTATATATTGTCTGTTCCCGCTGCCTTTTTATTTATTCCCTCCTTTATCGCCCGCCTCACTTCCTCCTTCGTTACTGGATCATACGTGTGAACCTGTTGTGTTATTGGATCATATGTCTGACCTTTCTGTTGCTGGTTTAGAATTTTGTTGAAGTGGTTTTCCCATGCCTCTATTGGTACTTCTCCTGTAGTGGGTGGGTTCCTATTCCTTAGAGCTAGGAAAGGGTCAGCCCTCGCGTCCTCTGCCTATTTCCTTGCTTATCTCTATATATGGTCAGTTATTTTCTGTTTTAGTAGAATTTTGTATTCTCTTCTTCTCTCAGCATAGAATGTTAGGTCCGCTTGCTGTTTAGATGTTTAGGCTCTGAATAGTGCTTTTAGTGTTTCATTTCTCTTTATGTAGCACTCCCGGTCGAACCATCTTTGTGCTCGCCTTGTCCTCCTTTCCATGGTGGCTGTTTGCATTGCTTTTGTGGCTATTTCTAAAGCCTCATCTAATTTTTCCTTTTCGACAAGGCCCTTGCCTTCTTTGTTTCTCCCGTACTATTATTCAGGATTTCGAGATCCAGTTTCCTATAGCATTTGATTTCCTCCCACACATTCGTCTTTGCTTGTTTATAATAATAAGAATTTTATTGCAGCCAATGGCCGTTTTAAGAAATAAATAAAATAAAAAATATCTTTCCACTTATTGTCACAATGCTTTTTTTTTTTTTTTTTTTTTTGCACTTTTAATTGTCATTTCCACTATTCATTAGCAAGTTGGGTGATCGTTTGTTGCCTACGCTTGCACTGTAAAGCGTGATACTTCTCACAGTGTTGGTCACAGAGTCTACACACGCAATCCGGGCCTGGTTCATGATAATTCAAGGTCTGGCATACTTTATGATGAAACCCATGTATGGCAAACCTCGTAACTGTATGCCGTAAGTCATATCCTGTGCGTGCCCATTTACGGTTGATCATGGCGTCTGTCCCGTAGAAATCCATCCCAATATCTGCTCTTTTTTCTTTTAGTTCTTGTAAGAGTTCTCGATAACTTGTTGTGGATGGTAGCAGTAGGTGAAGTTTTACATCCTCCACTAAAAACGTTTCCCTCGCCAATACATAGACTAGTCGAGATGGAGTGTATTTCGAGACGCTTAGAACTCGCTTGAGGAACCTCGCTTTCAGACTTTCCAATTCTTGCAGTTGTTTCTTCGAGAGGAACTCCCATATTAACTCCAGACCATATGTGGCTACAGGCATAACCTTGATTACGAAAAGTCGCATGGCTGTCTCCAGGGACAGGCGTGGTAGTTGCTTGATGTCGTTGATGTTCCCAATTGCTGCGGCTATTCTTTCCCTCAGGTGTATCGAGAAAGACGTTCCAGTTACTTGAATTGTGATTCCGAGGTATTTGTAGGCATTGCTATTCCTGAGCCTCTGTCCTTTGCATTGTATAAAATCCTGTTTTGCTAATTTACCACCTTTTCTGAATACTACTAACTCAGTTTTGTTTATATTTAGCGCCATTTCATTCTCATCTGCCCATTCTGTGATGAGATCCATCGCACTCTGTAATTCCTCTCTATTCTCTGAGGCCAATGCCATGTCATCGGCATATATGTATGCGTTTACACTCTTAGTGCATCTCTTGATCTTAGTTGTCACATCATGCGTTAGGACATTGAATAGTAATGGACTCAATGGGTCGCCCTGAAGCACTCCAATCGTTTGGCTGATCCATTTGGATGTGCAAAGGTTGTCATTTATTTGTACGAAATTTTCTGTTAATATATTTACTGCTAGTCTTGTCGGCCATGTTCTTCCAATTAAAGCTTCCAGCTTCTTCAGCATCTTTGTCCTGTTTACTCTGTCAAAGGCCTTGGTATAGTCAATGAAAACTACATACATCTTCCCTCGATGTTCGGCAATTGCTCGGTGGATGTCTTGAAGTAGATTTCCAGCTGCCATCAAAGTTGATCTGCCTGATCTAAAGCCATACTGTTCTTCCGGCAAAAGCGGATCTACTGTTGTGCCTATGCGTTGGGTCAGCAATCTCGTAAGCAGTTTAAAACCTACTTGTTCCAGTGCAATTCCTCTGTAGGACTCAGGTCTATTCACCTCTCCTTTTCCTTTATAGAGCATTTTTATGGTTGACTTCCTCCAAGATGATGGAATCTTCCCTGTCTCTAGACATTTGTTCAGCAGCTCTGTCCATACTAGCAATAGGTATGGTGCTGAGGCTTTCAGATGTTCATTGAAAATCCCATCCGGACCTGCAGCTCTATGGTTCCTCGTGGCCTCAATAACCTTCTTTACTTCAGCTATTGAGAAGGGCGTGCACTGCTCTATTTCATCATCTGTAATGGTTGTGGGTGTTGTGTTATTGTAGCGTAGTGTTTGTTCCAAGTGTGCTTCCCAAACCTTCATCGGTATGTCCGTTGGAAAGCGCGATTGTCTTGTACGGAGAGCTTTATACGGATCTTCTTCAATTTGCTTTATTAGTTCAAGATTTTGCCTTTCCTCGTATTCAACTCTTTTTTGTTTTATTAGAAATTTATATTCCTTGTTTAGTTTCTATTTGAAACAGCGTTATAATTGGGATATGCTTCCTTATGGGTGCTTCTGATGAGGTCCACAGTCCTTCCTGCTTAACCTCACTGGAATAACCTTGTCTAAACCCGAACTGCCTTCTATCAAACCAGTCGGTAATTTCAGGAACCTGTCTAATATAACCAGAAAGACTGATTTCCCAGAGCTTTCATGCAATGAATGTCAAGCTGACTGGCCAGTAATCATTTGCTTTATGTCACCCTTTCCTTTGCACACTGAGACTACTATAGCAACTCTCACTTCACTTGGCATAGATCCTTCACGCAAACATTAATCAAATAAGTACTTCAGGTATGGTATTGTATCCCAATCCATTGTCTTTAACATATCCCGAGACATTTAACATTTCCAACTGTTTTTCTAGTTTTCAACTTTTGTATCATTTTGCAAATATTCAATTATAGTAGAGATATTGTGGTATTTACTCATAATGATGGGTTTTAGATGTAACTCCATTTCGGGCACTCGAATTTCAACATCATTCAGAGTCACCTTCAGCCTGTAAATCAATAGAAATAGCATGCTAAGAGTTTTTACATAAACACAGACACTATACATTATTCTACGAACAAGGATACGTGTTAAAAAACACGAAAAGTTAAAGAAAAGTCCCATTCACAAAAGTTAAAGATAATTTGTTTATCAACATGCTCGAAAAATTAGTGAACACACTATTTTGTCTCTTAACATAAAAAATGTTCATGGACATTGTTTATTAACAGTATTAATTAACAAAGTTAACGAAAACATCTTGGTGCGGACGCACCTTAACGTTTACACTACAGAAGGTTTGTCCGACGGTTTTTTGAAGATATGTTTCTTAATTTATAAATTCATAAATTTATAATGGGAATTTTCATTAACTTTTTGTGTTTTCTTTAACATTTCGATTCGCACATGAGCAAGGATGCAAATAGAGCACGCAAATTCGTAGCGGGGAATTCGATGCCTTCTTATTTCTTCTAAGAATTGAGAATCAGATCGCAAGAGAAAGTTCTAATATACAGCATTTTTAATTCGGTATGATATTCTTTTAGCTGTGTTCTAATATACTTTCATTTCCAGCTTCGCTCCTCACTGAATAACCTTACGTTCCATAATAATTTGTATATCATCAAAATACTAATTAGGTTACATGAAGATTTCCTTTATTTCGTACCTTAATGAATTCCTAGAGATTGTTGTATAAAGCTTCAAATATTTCATGCACAATATCTGAAATTGCTTGTTTTGATACTCTAGATCAGGGCCTCTCAAACGCCGAAACTCTCACGCGTGCAGAGCGAGGTGCATAGGCTCTGTGCACTGTGCATCGGTCCCTCTCGACGGAACTCGGCTTGACTCGGATGGTGTCGTGTGCTGAGAGCGACGAAGCGTTTGGTGGTAGACGACGTATTTATCAGTGAAATAGATAAGCGCACGACAACATCATAATAATGGAGCAACCTGTTTCGAAGAAAGCAAAGACTGCCGAAAGTCCATTTCAATCGAACTGGGAACTTTCGTATTTTTTTGTCTGTCGTGACGATAACGCCAAATGCTTAATCTGTGGGACGATAATTACGTGCGTAAGAAAATCGTCTATTGAAAGACACTACAACAGAATACATTCGGAAAATTATTGTGAAATCATAGGAGACGCTAGAGAGAATGAATTAAGGAGGTTGAAACATCTTGAAGAAGATAATTCTATATCCACAAATGAGGTCTGTTCCAGTACTGTAGCATTTTCAGTTTGGTTACGGGTTCTGCATTTTTTTTAAAATTATGTTTACATTCCTCTCAAACATGTATCTGTATTTCTAATTCACTTCTTTAATATATCTAATTTAGGGCGAGAAAGATGAAGGGTGTAGTGACGCTGCTCTTAGAGCTAGTTATAAAGTTGCTTTACGGCTAGCAAGAGCTGGGAAGCCGTTTATGGAAGGGCCACTAATAAAGAGTATTTTGTTGGACGTAGTAGAGACAATGAACCCTACATTAGCTCCAGCATACAGCAGAATACCACTGTCCAGTATGACAATAACTCGACGAATCAGCGACATTGCAGGGAATTTGCGTGAACAATTGGCAGCCAAAACTCAAGACTTCTTAGCGTATTCCGTTGCACTTGATGAGTCAACGGATATTAGCGACACATCCCAGTTAGCCATTTTTTTTTTACGTGGCGTAGACGACGACCTGCATGTAACGGAAGAGCTCCTAGATATAATTTCAATGAAGGACACTACTACAGGTGCGGATATTTTAGACGCGGTCGAAATGGCAGCTGAAGGAATAGGACTCACTTGGGAAAAGCTATTTTCCGTGACAACAGACTGGGCGCCAGCAATGCGCGGTAAAGTAAAAGGATTCACTGGTTTACTGCGGGAAAAGCTTAATACGCCGAATTTGCCATCCATTCATTGTTTTGCTCACCAAGAGGCTCTTTGTGCAAAAGTTATAGGTCTTCAAGACGTGATGAACGTAGTTGTGCGTATCGTAAACACAGTATATTCGTTCTCACGGGCTCCAAAGAATTTTTGGTTTCACTTGAGGAAGAGAATTTTTGGTTTCACTTGAGGAAGAGTATCCCGATATCCCCTACCATACAGAGGTACGGTGGTTAAGCAAGGGAAAGGTGATTTTACGATTATTTCGAATACGCCACGCTGTTGCTGAGTTTTTGGTGGAAAAAGGACGTCTAGAGCCACTTTTACATGACCCTGAATGGGCAGCTGACTTAGGATTTTTAGCAGATATTATGGCTCTTCTAAATGATCTAAGTCTGAAACTCCAAAAAGAAAATCATCTAATCAACGACATGGTCAGCAAGATTAAGGCTCTCCAACAGAAACTTCAACTCCTCAAACACAACCTTTCGGAAAAAAATACGGAACACTTCCCTGAGCTAGGTAAGCGATATATATACATATTATAATATTTAATAAATACTCTAGGTTTTACAAAGTGGTTTATACCGGGCGAGTTGGCCGTGCGTGTAGAGGCCCGCGGCTGTGAGCTTGCATCCGGGAGATAGTAGGTTCGAATCCCACTATCGGCAGCCCTGAAGATGGTTTTCCGTGGTTTCCCATTTTCACGCCAGGCAAATGCTGGGGCTGTACCTTAATTAAGGCCACGGCCGCTTCCTTCCACCTCCTAGACCTTTCCTATCTCATCGCCGCCATAAGATCTATCTGTGTCGGTGCGACGTAAAGCCCCTAGCAAAAAAAAAAAAAAAAAAAGTGGTTTACTCAAAACGTTACTATGGTTTTGTTTGACAGCATCTGTGCGGGAAGGAGCACGCTTTGAAAAGTACGTCGAGGTGCTACAATCTCTTGAAAACGAGTTTAGCGACCGATTCCAGGTAAAGTACCGGTATACCGTCAACTGTTTAAAAAATTAGATGATTTTAAGTGTACAAGCGTAACATGCAATTAGAAAACATTCGTCCACAATACCTCTTTATGTAAATATGTCCCTTTTGGTACTCCAAAGTAATTTAATATATTAAAAACATAACTTTTATTTTTTTAAAGTGTGTTTCCCGTTACAGGATATTACTGACCTGCAGCCAATGCTTGATGTCTTTGTAAAGCCCTTTTCGATAGCAGTTGAAAGTGTATCTCCTGATTTGCAATTTGAATTAATAGATTTGCAAAACGAGGATCGTCAAAAAGATCTGTTTTTCCATACAAAGACTTTGCCCGAATTCTACCAGAATTTCTCGAAGGAAGATTTTCCTAAGCTACATCGAGAAGCAGCTAAGATTATTTCTATGTTTGGTTCCACATGTATATGTGAAAGGTTTTTTTCTGTTTTGACTTGCACGAAAACTAGATTGCGTGCTAGTATTTCTGATTGTAATTTAAAGAACGCTCTCAGAATTGCTGTCAGCCGATCCCTTATTCCAGAAATTACTGGTATAATTGCAAGGAAAAAGGAAAAGAAGAGCTAGAGAAGGACACTACTCAAACCAAACGTAATCTACAGTATATGCCGACAAATATCCAGCATGCCGTGCACCACCTGTAAAGTTGTTTAGTACCCTGGTCCAGCGCCTTTCGGAAATGGGACCCTCGAACTAAACTGAAAGAAGAGGTTTTTTTTTTAATAACACTGGTAACCGTGTCCCATACAACTGAACATCTCCGCTCACCACACGTAAACATTTCGCAGTGGGGGAGAAACAGCAGTGAAGGTGAGGAACGCGGAGACAGGCCGAACGGGCGAGACAGGTGTAGGGAAAGAGGAGTGGGGGGTCTGCACTCTGGTCAACCAAGCGAAGTCGTCTTTTGCACCGTGCACAGTGCATGCACCACGCGCATGCACACTGAGAGGCCCTGCTCTAGACAAATATATGTGAAATGTCTGAGTCACCAGTTGTTAAGAATCTTAACGTTATACCCATAAAAAAGCACCTGTTTTTAGTGGAGCCCGCTTTCCAGTAATGTTTGCAGTTTCAAACCCAATTACTGTCAACAAGAACTGATAGTCATGTGGAGGCATTCTCAAGAAAATTTTGAAAGTCTGCTGCATCATGAATTAAAAGTTCTGACTTAAGTGTTCTCTCCAAACTTAATTTTAAGCACCTTTCCAATATTTTTCTTTGCCACACTTTGTGTCTATTTTCTTCTACCCGTAACATAACTAACAGCTTTTCCGGTGTGGACGTAGTGTTGAAGAAATTTGTTAACCAAAGATTATTAAGCATGTTGAGAGATGTTTTCATTAACATTGTTTATTAACTTTGTTTTGTTAAAATTATTTATTAACTTTAGTGTGGACTCATTAGTCGTAAACACAAGTTCCAGAAAAATGAGAACCGGGTAGCTCAATTTATGTTTAATATTTATGTGCACACTTGTTCGTAAGAATAATATATAGAGTCTATATTTATGTAACAAATCTTAGCATGCTATTCCTGTTTGTATGTAGGCTGAGGGTGACTTTGAATAAAGTTGAAACTCGAGTACCTAAAATTGAGTATCAATGGTAAAAACTACATCTAAAACCCATTATTTTTGTAAATACCTTAATTATCGTAGCTAAATGTTAGCAGGCACTTCACTAGTATTTATCACCTCCTCCACCCAGATATCATTCTTATGTCCAAATATCTTTACATACTGCTGACTAAGTACTTCTGCCTTCTGTAAATCCTCGCATATTCACTTCCCTTGCTTATTAATGATTCCTGGAAGGTCATTTCTGAAACCTATTTTTGCCTTAATGTGCCTATACATACCTTTATATATTTCACTAAAATTCACATGACTGCCAATTATGTTTGCCATCTTGTTATCCTTAGCTGACTCTTTCGGTAAATTCAATTTCCTAGTAAGCTCGTTCTATTTCTCCTTACTTCCACAACCATTCTTAACTCTGTTTCTCTCTAACATGTTTAATACATTTATATCTCTATTAAATACGTAGATTATTATTATTATTATTATTATTATTATTATTATTATTATTATTATTATTATTATTATTATTATTATTATTATTATTATTATTACATTCTATTCCGCTCTATCAAAAATTAAAACTGCATTTAAATGTTGAAATATGGTAGTATCTAAAGGGCATAAATAGGCCTATTTCACCACAATAAAGCAACTAGATCAACTAGATATTATCTAATACAACACCTACAGAACTTGACAGAGCATGGGGTAAATTTATCGATGTTGTAAAGAAAAGATACAACCTAACATTAAATAGAAATAATCCTAATCACAACAGGTTGACTGAACAATAGAAATGTAGTTAACACTAAAGACTTAAATAACTAGATATATTTTTCTAATACGTGCTGAAAGCTAAAAACTGGCTCTGCGAACTATTAAAATAACATTGTTTATCTTTTCTTCCTTTCTTAATCCGTTTACCATCCAGGATTGGTTTTTCCCTCGGACTCAGCGACGGGATCCCACCTCCACATCCTCAAGGGCAGTGTCTTGGAGCGTGAGACATTTGGTCTGGTCTGAAGCTTTATCTGTCCCTATAAACATTAATAGGGGAATTCCTCAAGGCAGTATTATTGGACCTTTATGTTTTCTTATATATATCAATGATATGTGTAAAGAAGTGGAATCAGAGGTAAGGCTTTTCGCAGATGATGTTATTCTGTACAGAGTAATAAATAAGTTACAAGATTGTGAGCAACTGCAAAATGACCTCGATAATGTTGTGAGATGGACAGTT
Source organism: Anabrus simplex (assembly GCF_040414725.1). Taxonomy (NCBI): domain Eukaryota; kingdom Metazoa; phylum Arthropoda; class Insecta; order Orthoptera; family Tettigoniidae; genus Anabrus; species Anabrus simplex. Next base: position 225,375,811 of record NC_090267.1, read on the forward strand.
GTAGGCAATGGTATGATGATAAATGGGGATAAAAGTCAGGTTGTTTCACAAATAGGAAGAGTCCTCTCAGTTTTAATTGCTGCGTTGATGGGGTGAAAGTTCCCTTTGGGGATCATTGTAAATACCTACGTATAAATATAAAGAAAATCTTAATTGGGGTAATCACATAAATATGATTGTTAATAAAGGGTACAGAGCTCTGCGCATGGTTATGAGAGTATTTAGGGGTTGTAGTAAGGATGTAAAGGAGAGAGCATATTTGTCTCTGGTGAGACCTCAACTTGAGTATGGTTCCAGTGTATGGGACCCTCACCAGGATTACTTGATTCAGGAACTGGAAAAAATCTAAAGAAAAGCAGCTCGATTTGTTCTGGGCGATTTCTGACAAAGGAGTAGCGTTACAAAAGTATTGCAAAGTTTGGGCTGGGAAGACTTGGTAGAAAGGAGACGAGCTGCTCGACTAAGTGGTATGTTCCGAGCTGTCAGTGGAGAGATGGCGTGGGAGGACGTCAGTAGACGAATAAGTTTGGATGGTGTCTTTAAAAGTAGGAAAGATCACAATATGAAGATAAAGTTGGAATTCAAGAGGACAAATTGGGGCAAATATTCGTTTATAGGAAGGGGAGTTAGGGATTGGAATAACTTACCAAGGGAGATGTTCAATAAATTTCCAATTTCTTTGCAATCATTTAAGAAAAGGCTAGGAAAACAACAGATAGGGAATCTGCCACCTGGGCGACTGCCCTAAATGCAGATCAGTAGTGATTGATTGATTGATTGATTGATTGATTGATTGATTGATTGATTGATTGATTGATTGATTGATTGATTGATTGATTGATTGATTGATTGATTGATTGATTGATTGATTGATTGATTAATTGATTGATTGATTGATTGGGGAGGGGTGCCTGTACCTCACCCAGGCGGCCTCACCTGCTATGCTGAACAGGGGCCTTGTGGATGGATGGGAAGTTTGGAGGGCATAGGCAAGGAAGAGGGAAGAAAGCGACCATGGCCTTAAATTAGGTAGCCTACCATCCCGGCATTTGCGTGGACGAGAAGTGGGAAACCACGGAAAATCACTTCGAGGATGGTTGGGGCGGGAATCGAACTCCCCTCCACTCTGTTGACCTCCCGAGGTTGAGTTAAACCCGTTATAGCCCTCGTACTACTTTTCAAATTTCGTGGCAGAGCCGGGAATCGTACCCGGGTCTCCGCGGAGTGGAAAGGGGGGGGGGGGGGCAGCTAATCACACTAACCACTACATCACAGAGGTGAAAAATATTGCTTATTTTATTGCAGTTAATACTACATTTTCATATTTTCAGTATTCCTCTGTTGCACCACATCTTAAAAACTTATCCGTCTCATATAGGCAAAATCTAAGGTCCAGGTGTCACGTTCGTACAGCAGTATGCTCCACACATTTATCACTTCCTAAAGAATAATGATGTTGCTTTATGTAAAAGAATACATTTCGGAGTGACTAGCGGGGTTGCTTGTTTCCATAGAACAATAGATACAATTATTTTATTAGATGAGTAACTCGAAAGAGTAGTCGCCTATTTGGAATACATTACGATCTGTGGACACGATAAGTCTGAACATGACAGAACTTTGGATGCATTTCTCGGTGTGGTAAAAAAAGGTATAACCTAACATTAAATAAAATTAAATGCAAGTTATCTCAAAATTAAATTACGCGGCCACCTTCTGAGCAACAAGAATATTCGACCTGATCCTGAAAGGCTGAAACCTTTGCTAAAACTTCCAATGCCTCGATATAGTGCAAGTGTAAAATGAACTATTGGCATGTTCGCGCATTATTCTAAATGGATTCCAAAATTCTCTGACGAAATTCATAATCTCATCAAGTGCAAATCATTCCCTATGCAGCCAAATGTAAACAGATTTTGACAACCTGAAACGTGAAGTCACCATTTCTCTCATAAGCACGATTACTATTGGCAATCCCTTGGTAAAGGAAGCAGGTGCCTCTGATTATGTTATTGCTGCAATTGTTAACCAATAATGTTGTCCTGTCGCCTTCTTCTCATGAACCCTCTCGGAGTGTGAACGGTGAAATTCAGTAGCTTAAAAAGAAGCTTGTGCAATTGTAGAGGCACTAAGAAAATGGAGACTTCTCCTGCTAGGAAAACAATTCAAGACAATCATGGATTACAAGAAGTTTTATATTTCATATTCAACATCAGTAAAATTTAAAACGACAAGCTAATGAGATGGCGTCTGGAACTTTCGTGCTCTAATTTTAAGATCTCTTATCGCCTGGGAAAGCAGAATTTTGTGGCTGACATGTGGAGCTATCGACTCGAATAGGCTATGTGAGTTTCATCAAACACTGTGTCATCCTTGAATCACCATAATGTACCATTAGATAAGGACTAAGAACCTCCCTTTTCCTTGGAAGGTGTTAACAGGATGAGAGAGTCCTACCCGATCAGGTCAGAAATTAAACCTAGATATCTGAAGACTAAACATTGACACCTTGTTAAAGTCACTGCCCCATTCGAAACCATCAGCTTGGATTTCAAAGACCCCGCTGCCAACAAATACGGGAAACAAATCTCTTATAACCATCGTGGATGAGATTTCTCGTTCCTCTGTTGGATTCTTTGCCGAGTTGTAGAGCTGCCACCGTCATCAAACTTGTGTACGAGTTGTTCGCACTTTTTGTAATGCCTGCATACATTCAGCGACCGAGGGAGCGCTTTTCTATCTTGTGATCTTACGAGTTTTCTTTCTTTCTACCAGTCTAACCATACCGTATAATCCATAAGGTAATGAACGAGTGGAATGATACAGTGGCGTTATATGGACAGTTATAATGCTTGCCTTAAAATCGAGAGATCTGAATAAAACTCGGTGGGAACTCGTCCTAACGATCTCTGTTCTGTGCTGTTACTAATTGTTCTCCTCAGGAGAGATATTTTACATCCTCAAAAGTAAGGGAAAATGGCAGGAGGACATCCATACAATATATATTCGCTCGAAAGTGTGGGAGGGGGCAGGGCAGGTGTTAGAAGAATGTGACAAAAGTGTATGATAATTTGAGGGAAGGAGGTATGTACGAAAATATATATGTTCGTCAGTTTTTTCCTTATTACCCGATTTGCAAAATCCAAATGAACTTTCTTTTTGACACTTTCCGTATATGTTTTTATTCCGACGAAATATGAACAAGTCTGCCTTCTTTTCCTAGTTGTTCGCGTTCCTTTCTCTTGGAAAATATTATGACCAGTTTTGAGACAAGTCTACCAAATGCACATTCCAATAGTAATAAATTATGAAGAATAAAATGGATGTACATTTATCTTCACACTTTCCTTCATTAGGAAATTCGGTCATTTTGTGTTATACATTGCCTATAATGCCTGTATAAAAACCTCACAGTTACAATTAATTTTATAACCTCACAGTTCAAAAGAAGTTTTCCGAACGCATATCAAAACCAGCATTAAGGTTATGTGCTTAGAATTATCTCATTATTTTGTTGTGAAATTGGCACTACTTCTCAGTCATAGCTATTGATTTTTGCGTTTTCCCAGAAGAGGTAGGGGAATTTATTTTGGACGTTCGCTTGAGGGGGGGGGCGGCGGGGGCTAATTAAGAATTGTTACAACGTGTTACAATGGGGAAAGAAGTTCATTTTTATGGCATTTTTGCGAACGAATTTCATGGACGACTCCCCAAGTATATAACTTAAACGCACATACGCGTTTTCACACTGTACTGGATATTGGCAACCACTCGTTCGATGTGAGAGAAGTTTACTATCATACTGTTATTACTATTATTACTGCTATTCTTCTTCTTATTATTACTTCAACCTAAGAACGTGCAGCATTCCATTCACAGTCCATACACGCAAAAGCCGAAACCTGTGTTGTAAGAAATTCTTGTTGCTTAGGCATCAAGTAGGTTATTCACATCACATACCGTACAAGCATAGTGTGCAGACATTCGAGCCGTAAATAAACTACCACAAAAAGCAAATGTTCGCTGGCGCCGCGCGCAAAGATTATATTTTGTGTTACGAACTTGTTGTACTACGCCTTCTACGTGTGTAATGCCATCCACTGTCTGCGAAATTGACCCCGGGAAAGATATTATAGCGCTGACTAGTTGGCGAAGATGCTGATGCCGGCTCCAAACCTCTTTCGGTACTCTTTACTGTTTATTTTCCTCCAGATCTACAGTATTTACTACCCTAGTGATCTGTTAATGGAGAAAAATAACAGTGCCCGACCTAGGCAAGCTCTTTCAACTTAAACTCTCCTAAATATAAACAATAATGAACCAATAATAATAATAATAATAATAATAATAATAATAATAATAATAATAATAATAATAATAATAATAATAATAATATACATTATCATTATAGATTGTTATGCTTTTCAGTGTTCAGTCTGCAAGCCTCTGTGAATTTACTAAACGTCGCCACAATCCACGATTTGCTACTAGTGTTGTGGCCTTATTTAGTTCTATACCTCTTATCTTTAAATCGTTAGCAACCGAGTCTAACCATCGTCGTCTTGGTCTACCTCTACTTCTCTTACCTTCCATAGCAGAGTCCATTATTCTCCTAGGTAACCTATCCTCCTCTATTCACCTCACATGGCCCCACCACCGAAGCCGGTTTATGCTTACAGCTTCATCCATCGAGTTCATTCCTAAATTAGCCTCTATCTCCTCATTCCGAATACCCTCCTGTCATTGTTCCCACCTGTTTGTACCAGCAATCGTTCTGGCTACTTTCATGTCTGTTACTTCTAACTTATGAATGAGATATCCTGAGTCCACCCAGCTTTCGCTCCCGTAAAGCAAAGTTGGCCTGAAAACAGACCGATGTAAATATAGTTTCGTCTGGGAGCTGCCTTCCTTCTTACAGAATACTGCTGATCGCAACTGCGAGCTCACTGCATTAGCTTTACTATACCTTGATTCAATCTCACTTACTATATTACCATCCTGGGAGAACACAAAACCTAAATACTTGAAATTATCGACCTGTTCTAGTCTTGTATCACCAATATGACATTCAATTCTGTTGAATTTCTTACCTACTGACATCAATTTAGTCTTCGAGAGGCTAATTTTCATACCATACTCATTGCACCTATTTTCTAGTTCCAAGATATTAGACTGTAGGCTTTCGGCACAATCTGCCATTAAGACCAAATCATCAGCATAGGCCAGACTGCTTACTACATTTCCACCTAACTGAATCCCTCCCTGCCATTTTATACCTTTCAGCAGATGATCCATGTAAACTACGAACAGCAAAGGTGAAAGATTACAGCCTTGTCTAACCCCTGTAAGTACCCTGAACCAAGAACTCATTCTACCATCAATTCTTACTGAAGCCCAATTGTCAACACAAATGCATTTGATTGATTTTAATAATCTACCTTTAATTCCATAGTGAAAGATTACAGCCTTGTCTAACCCCTGTAAGTACCCTGAACCAAGAACTCATTCTACCATCAATTCTTACTGAAGCCCAATTGTCAACACAAATGCATTTGATTGGTTTTAATAATCTACCTTTAATACCATAGTCCCCCAGTATGGTGAACATCTTTTCCCTAGGTACCCTGTCAACATATGCTTTCTCTAGATCTACGAAACATAAACACAACTGCCTATTCCTCTCGTAGCATTTTTCAATTACCTGGCACATACTGAAAATCTGATCCTGACAGCCTCTCTGTGGTCTGAAACCACATTGGTTTTCATCCAACTTCCTCTCAACGACTGATCGCACCCTTCCTTCCAAGATGCCAGTGAATACCTTGCCTGGTATACTAATCAATGAGATACTGGGACCTTTCCCACCATCCCCCATAGCTCATGGTACCCTGTGCCAACAAAGAGGTGACCCTGTCGGGTCATGAACACCTGGCACCATGCTCCACGGAAGGCGATGGTCAAGGGACCTTTTCGGCCTGTGACGATTCCCTCTCATTGGGATTGAATAAGTAATCCACTCACATGAGAAGTCAACGCCCTACGGACCAGCAAGGTCGCTGCTAACTCTCCCGTTCCTAAGATCTGAACCCCCGGCTACTCAGAGTCGCAGACCGTCCGCGGCGATAAAAATAAAATATCTTACAACTAACTTAAAGGCATAACATGAACGGAAGAGGTTCTGGATGCTAATTATCGGCAACAATTAGGCACGAATACATTTTCTGAATATTTAATTCACTCCCGTTGAACATATTTACAATCTACAACCTTGAACATCAAAGTTAAATTACATCCATTGAATTTTAATACCAGCAACGGACAACCATGTCGGGGCTATCACCCAAGTGAAATTTTGATCCACCTCATTATAAGATTCATTATGTGGTCTATTGACATTACGCTGTTGAATATTGTAACACCAAAACAATCACCTATTCGGATTAAGCACCTGGGTGTTCACATATAGCTTCAAACAACTCGGAGAAATTTGAGTTGCGTTTACTACACTCTTGGTTGATAAGCTTGGTTTCGAATTTACGGACACGATTATTTTACCTGCTGAGTACGGTAAACACTATTATAATGAACCTAACTTTTTACAAAAAAATTATAAGAAAACTATGACCTTACGGATATAAATATTCCCGGGATTAATTCCCAAATTACATATGTAAAACACAGCAAGTTACACTAATTTACTCTAAGATTAGAGTGGCCACCTACATCGAACATAACACGAGAAATATAATATTTAAAGAATTTAAAAATCATAAAATGATAGGCAAACTCCACGGAGTTACAACCTATACCAGAAATATAAGATGCACACAATTCTAGTTACTCCGAATCACCTCACTTGAGGACTAACTATACACATCAGAGGGCCTGGACCCCCCACTCAAACGAACTACCAAAGGATTTTTCACGAAGTCTCAATTAAACAAATCAATTAGCATCAAAACAACATCCTATTTACACTATTATCACACCTGGAAGAGAAAACACATGTTATAACATTTCCCATACATGGTAACTGCATCTGGTTTACCATTAGCCGTCGTTTGTGTGACTGACTCCCTTTTGTCATGTCCGAGGTACGAACGGGAGACCAACAGGTCTCTCGAGTCGGGGAACCTGAAAAATCAAGACCCTATCTATCGCTTCTACATGTGTATGAATTAAGTGTTCCTGCATCACCCAACTTAGCCTTATTAGAATGTGGTAATCGATTAACAAAAACATTTACTAGCAGAGCAAAAGAGGGTTCGAGGAACAACACTTCCTTGAGAAAGACGGCCATACATTTGCCTTTTAGCAGGCCTAGTTTGACACAAGCGAGCTCCGACCCTCCCGGGGTGGGATGCCATAAATTTCCTTGTCAACCGCCCGCACACCGGCCACATACTTTTTTTAAACCCAACATTAGCGCGTTTACAAAGCCTATTCAGAGGGCCAATTTATTCACGCGAACAAAAATAACAAATACAAACAGGTGCATAGAATTATGCTCTAACCCGCTCAGGTATTCTTCATCGGACCAATCTCTCAACTTTTGGGCCGTTACATTATTTTACTCTCTCTCTCTCTCTCTCTCTTATAGAAGTCCGGAGTTCCATCCTCGTGCCTCTCATAGTAAAACTACCACAATCCACGGGCTAGCAAACTAGAGTTTATTAATATCACAGAATTTACTAATAACAATAGTCATAATGATCACAATAACGATAATAACAATAATAATAATAATAATAATGACTATGTACCTGACATGAATTTATATTACCTTCATTAGATCGGCATAAAATTATCCGACCAAACTTATTAATTTAAATGAAATAAAATGAACTAACAAAAGGTATTTAAGCAATCACACACAAAAAAATTCTTTAACAGGGGCCCTAGCTAGTGTTGGTGGGGGTGGACATTCGTACCTCGGTGCCATGACTCTTCACACACATATTACGCAGCAACGCCTTAAGTTATCATGCATAAAATACAACTACTTTACATTAAATCGAGTACTTCACCTATCCAACTTTATCTGGTTCACAGGATATATGGCAAAGATTCTTGCGTCATCTTAACCTGACTTCTTTCATATATCTCTACAAGAACGAAGGCTCCTTTATTACCTCAACGAAATTAATTAGCCTTTTCCCCCCGTCTCCTCTGACAGTACTCATAAAACAGGGAAACAACCATGCTCATGCAATAAAGACAACTAGATGGGAAAATCATACTCTATTCCTAATTTGTTTCCTTCCCAAACAACTTTAAAAGGTTAAAATAAAAAATACCGACCACTCTAATCTTACTACTTTAATTATTCAATATAAAATCATCCCATGCTATTCCTATATTCTGATATGATTTATCTACAGGGAATATCAATATCACAAGATCATAATTTTGTACTCAACAATGCTGGTCCGTTGTCCATCGTACGCCGTTCGAGCCCAGAAGGCGGGCTCCCTTGTAGGTCTTAGCCCATCATGTTGAAGTGGGAGATCGCTGGTTCAGGACGTTCCATGATGCTCCTGGAATAATCCATAGCGTTGGGGTTTGAACACTGAAATGACACTGTTTACACTGTTTTCACAAAACTTCCTCCACTCACGTTACAGGCAAATTTTCCTTTCTTCTAAACAGAATGAAAGTTATGAATGTATACGATACCCTGGTACAGGACGCATCTAGCCTCTCCTAATCTAACATGCAATTCCGAGCTCACAGTTTCATTACCGGAACAGTTTAACCTCCCGCATTACCCTAAGGTGGGCTACTTCTGTTTATCCTCAACCCTGTCCTGTATGCTTTGTTCAGCGCGCTCCTCAGATTACGCTGTTCTGAAGCACGATAAACATTGATACAATTTTGTTTATGTGATAACCACTAATTCTTCGTACTATCACTATTCACTCGCCTGCCGTTTCCACAGTTTCTAACATAGATTATAATTTAGAGGCTCTCTGCCTCCACTACGGGATACTGATTGAAACATATCGTTCCACGTTCGACAGACGGCAATTCATTGTTTCACAGTTCTCGGTGCGAATTTATGTCACTCGCGTTCCTTCGTGTCGCACCGTGATCAAATTATAGATGCGCACATCATGTTTACACAGTTCAGATTTTTACTGCAGATTCGCACTGAAATCCGACTTTTCACACTCCCGCTTACTGAAAATTTATCATACAAAGAGAGGGAAATCAGACCAAAAATCGGCCGTGTGGTCACCTCGTAGACTCCTCGAAGACTGATGTCCACCCTCATATGTGCAGGCAAATATAAGGGCTCCCTAGTGTAGGGAATGCTTGGGAGACATCTCCCTCCAACACATTTCAGTTTTCCAGATCCACAAGGCTTACGAATCTCAGCGATGCGGCAACTTGTGTGGCCAACTACTCCGAAATACAAGCTGTGATGCGGAACTCAGGATGATCGGTGGATTTGTAGGAATTAATTCCAATAAAATCGGGGTGGGGGTAGTATTCGCTAATAGTATTTGGCGACACTGTGAGCGTGGGTACGCCGAGGCGGTTACGTAATCTTATGAAGATGCATTTACGTAGGTGAGATTATTCTACCTTGTTTTTCAATTTTGCCATTCATCCAATATTCCTCTTATTACTCTGCCGTATGTTTTCTGGTTAGTTTAGCCTTTATTGAGCTGAAAACACCCCTGAAATCACCCCATCGCTTTGGCATCGCTGTGCGTTGGCGTTTGTTTTCAAGATGGAGTCAGCAAAATTGTATTCTTCTTCCCCTTGTTCTATGATACGCGCGCAATTTGGGAGTTTTTTCTGAGCCACCCACTGGGAGCTCTAGGCGCCTCTATGTCGCGAAGTGTTATGCAATATGACGCTACTGCCAGCATCCACACAAAGGAAGCTACAAGCCTACTAATTTCTTCAATATATAATTCGAAATAATTATTCATGTGCCTATACGGTCACAATGCCTCGATAGTTGTTGCAATCCTTCCTGTTCCCTTGTTTATAGATAGGTGCAATTACTGCTTTTGTCCAATCTGAAGGTACCTTACCAACACTCCATGCTAATTTTACTACTCTATGAAGCCATTTCATCCCTACCTTCCCACTATACTTCACCATTTCAGGTCTAATTTCATCTATACCTGCTGCCTTATGACATTGGAGTTTATTTACCATCCTTTCCACTTCCTCAAGCATAATTTCACCAACATCATTTTCCTCCTCCCCATGAGCTTGGCTGTTTGCAACACCACCAGGATGATTTCCTTTTACATTGAGAAGATGTTCAAAATATTCCTTCCACCTCTCCAGTGATTCCCTGGGATCTATATAATCTAATAATAATAATAATAATAATACAAAACAATAATGTGATAACACTAACTGAACAAATAAACAAAGACCCCAACATAAATTATCTAAAATAATCGGCAAATGCTGACAAATGTCCACGGACAACTACCTTCTGGAGAATCGAAAACCATGTTAATTCAGCAATTAGATGAACAAATGACAAAATGGCAAAATAAAATGAAATAATGTGATACGGCACTCCGGCATCCTGACGCAAAGCCACCTATATGGAGGACAATGCCCTCCTTTTGAACTCCTGACTGACACAGCAAGTCATTACATTCCACACCTACATCTCCACACATGACCTACTACAGCTTGCTGCACAGCCATCATGTTGTGTCACCTGCTGAGTTTGTGTCCTACATTTTCCTCATGTTACTACACTGTGCATTGTTCTGCTTTCATGTTACCTCTCATTACTCACTATACCATCATTATCTAACTTCTTGGCATATTACAGATCATCATCATCCAACTTATTACTATCTAAATAAATTTATCACTCTTGGCCACCCAACTTTACCAACTATGCTTCACTACCTCCCTTACCGTCACCCTTTCCACTCAAAATTACCGTATACCAGCCATAATCCTCCCTCCAGTACAATTATGTCCACCAACCACATATCGTAATTTACATACAAAAAAGCAGCAATCAGCCTTCACTCACATACACGTACCAACCATAATCACATATTATTTTTATACTTACTCAAAATGCAACTTTCAATCCAGCCTCCACATTAAACCAAATTATGTCCACCAACCACTTATCGTAATTTACATACAAAAAGCAGCAATACTACTCACTCTTAACAGCCTTCAACCACATACATATACCAACCATAATCACACATTATTTTTATACTTACATTCAACTTTAAAGCCAGTCTCCACATTAAACCAACTTATGCCATCACGACCCACCAAACCCAAAAATCACCAACTATGCTTCACTACCTCTCCCTTCATCTCTCCTTCAGTTACACTTTTTATTATAAACATAAACACTCTTAGCAGCCTTCATCAAATTTTTCACTATTCAACATTCTTTACATCCCACCACATCAAAATTAAAAACACTCTATCCTTCACTTACATTTCACATCAAACTCCCCAATACCTTATGCCGTCACGTCATCCAGCTTTACCAACTATACTTCATTACCTCCCTTTTCATCACTCTTTCCACTCAAAATTACCATATACAAGCCTTAACCACAGATTAATTTCCTCCCTCCAGCGCAATTATGGTCACAACCAATTTTCATAATTTACATACAAAAAAGCAGCAATAATCATCTTACCATTCATCTTACCATTCATACATAAACTAACAATAATCACATATTAATTTATACCATATCAAGCTTACTATACATTTCAAAAACAAATAACATTCCGTTAACAAAGACACAGATCCACCATTAACTTGCTAAAGAATCACCCAAATACTAAATGACTTTACCATCTACTGACTAACTTTACTTAACTGTCTACTTATCGTTACTATACCCCCTCATTTGTTTCTTTATTTCCCCACAAATCTTTTATACTCATGCTTCTCCCTATTTTCAAAGCCTCCCCTGTAGTAAGTTCCTTCTTCAAACCTCTCATATCTTCGTAGATCCTCTGCATTTCTCTCCTGCAGTCCTCCCAACCAATCCCTTTTCTTATTTCCCTGACTATGTTCCTGTCTGCTTCCACATATGAATCCATTCTCATCCTATTAACCACTGGCTTCTCTTTATCACTATGTATGACCACTCCATCACTGTGTTCACCTCTCTGCCTTTCCTCCGGACTTGACGCTTTCGAGACACCTTCTATGTCCGCACTAGTTCCTGGTCTTCCTCTTTCATCATGTTCAATGGCTGCCTTTCTTCCACACTCGCCCCCGTCACTTCATCCTGTTTCATCCTTTCTTCTAATTATAAGTTTGTCGCAGACCAGAATCTTATCCACCTGCCATTTGTCACTACAAATTGCTGCTCCCTTTTGTGCGCTTTTAATCCTTGGAGTCTGACTCTCACTAAATGTTTCTTAAGAATGTTTAAATTCTTAATCCCTTCTCTTCCCATGTCTCGCTTAATCCAAAATTTTTGCTCTGTAGGTTACCCGCATTTCTGATCACTATTTCAGCCATCAATGTAGATAACAACTTCACCTTTATAGGCCTGTTACCCTGCACTTTACCTATCCTTTCCGCATCGTCTACATCAACTTTGCTGAAATGAATTTTCATTTTACCCTGGATGAGCTCCACCACTTTATAAATTGTGTTCATTTTGTCCTCTCTCTCTTTTCCTCCGGAACACCGTATATGAATAAGCATTTCTTTCTTCGATCTTGACTACTGGCCTCTACTTCTATTTTCAGCTTCGACACTTCCTCTTCCAAATATATTATTTTCTCTCTTAGTGACACAATTTCTCTCCCGTTGTTTCTCACTTTAGTTAATGTTTCGTCCGTTTTTTTCTGGAACCATTTCTTCATATCCTCGAACTCCTTCGCTTGCTCCTGTATCATATTTTAAATTTGCTCAAACAGGCAAACTTCTCCTACCACTTCTTTTACCACCTTCCTAATTACTTCTACGTCTTCCCAACTCATGCTTCCACTGTAGGTCTGTCCGGGATTTACTTCCACTCCCCCGATAACTAGGAATACCATAATCACCGTTGCCACCAACATCATCTCCCCTTTCATTCCCAAATCCATTTTACTTCCTACTTTTCAGCTTCTTCTTTCTTCTTTCTCCGCCTGCCATCTTCCAATAATTACCCGATATTGATCCACACCAATCATCTTCCTCATCACTATTCGCTTCTCTCTTGCACTCCTTTCCTACACTCCAGTCTCTCTCTACCGACACACTCAATCCAGCATGTCCTCACCCGTTCCTTGCTTAGGCTAGACTGACCTTCGGTACTCTCTATGAAGTTTATGAATACAGGTCTTAATGGAGGTGGATAAAATGGTGGGAATAACAGGCGAGGTATTTACATTATCAAGCATTCACGTGGCATGTTAGTCGCAGCGTGTTGGCCAATAATCCTCTGGTAGTGGAGTTACTTCAGTTGGAGAAATATAAGACGGAAACATTTCCAAAAAATATTTTGCCATGTCCAATACACCTCGATACAACTGGGAGCAGCACTGCAAGTTTGTGGGAATGCAGCAGCCGCTTAGAAAAAATCTGTGAGACTATGGACAAGGAGATTTCAAGAGGAAGGCACATAAGGTCTCAAGACATATAAACATCGGAGAAGACTTATGATACCACTAGCGAGCAGGATAGAGCCATTAAGAATCAATTTTCCCAGCTACAGCGATTGCAAGAATTCTCAATTTGGTAGTGTGTTCGATGACAGACCATCAACGTCTCCATGCTGTTGGTATCCACGATCGCAGGCCCGCCAGAAAGGAAACTCTTACACCGGATGACGGAGAATCGCTCGTGGCCTTCCACCTTACAGCCTTTCTCGCAGTGACCCAGGGATTCTGAGCCAGTTTCCAGGAGTTATTAAATATTTTTTCGTCAGACGAGAATGGAAGGATGTCGCTCTGAAGGCCCGACAGCACTCGTTACTCTCCGGAACATGTTGTCGCCACATGGTGGTAGATGAGCGCATCTGGAATGGAAGAATTAGTTCAGGTCTCAACCACGATGGACTGAAATGGGTATAGGCAGATCATAGAGGAGTGAATTCTGCCAACCATCTGAGCCTTCTACCCAGCGGACGAGGTGTCTACTATCAATAGCATTGTGCACACATTCCATACTACCAGGACTTCGCTCCGAGAGAACCCAGATGTGTTGACGCTGGACTGGCCAGCGAAATACGCTGATCTCAGTTCCATCGGAAACGCCTGGACGTTGATGGTTCGAAATTGAGAGTCGCATTAGGGACGCACCATTAACTTTCTCAGTAACCATGATCCTGAAGTATTTTTTTTTGCTAGGGGCTTTACGTCGCACCGACACAGATAGGTCTTATGGCGACGATGGGATAGGAAAGGCCTAGGAGTTGGAAGGAATCGGCCGTGGCCTTAATTAAGGTACAGCCCCAGCATTTGCCTGGTGTGAAAATGGGAAACCACGGAAAACCATCTTCAGGGCTGCCGATAGTGGGATTCGAACCTACTATCTCCCGGATGCAAGCTCACAGCCGCACGCCTCTACGCGCACGGCCAACTCGCCCGGTGATCCTGAAGTATAGGAGAGCAGGAGGCGCCCTCATATTTGTGGCTCTCTGGTCTTCTCCGCCCCTGGGACACTTCATGAACAAGAAGACTTAAAAAGGATAGTGATCGTATAAACACAGTACTCTTGTAAGGGACTAATGAAAAAAAGAGGAGGAACTGAAAACAAATTTAATATCTCAGCTTCTCGAATAAGAAATTAATGAAAAATAAGGAGAGAAGATGAAAACAAAACGTCTTTCTCTTATTTAATTATAATTCGCCTTTCCTCATTTTATTGTAATTTTTAAGTTTTGTTATTCTTGTCATTTTGTTTAAATTTCCATTTAGTTTAAATGTTTTCATTCCTTGCAATTAAGTAAGAAGCACTCGAATTTTTCTCAAGAAGTTCTTTCCTAGTTTTCATTACCAAAATCAAGAAAAAATATTTATATCTGAATTTATTTATTAAGAAACTACTACAGTATCTATATTCCAATCTATTGTGAAGAATAATTGAAATATTTGAGTCGCTCTATGTTAGAGTGATATACCCTCCTTTACGTAAAGATAGCAGTGATGGATTCTCCATGGTTTAGTTGTTTAGTTTATTGTTTCCACAATCAAGTGCAGGAAATGTACAATAGGTATTGTCAGTATCAACACAAATAATCTATAGACAACATCTCAGCCATAATGCCTGAGTCATTAGGAAATTAATTTGACTATGGTACCTACAGTATATTAGGTCAGTTTTCGAAATGTAACACATTCAAAACTTTCTTTTGTACTATAAAATGCCTTCCCCCTTAAAATTGTGATAGTAACCTCTTAAATGCACTTTTGTCTAATGTTTGAATTGATAGTGGAAGCTTATTGTACATCTTAAGCTTTTGGTACCAGTGACTTTTTGTACTTTTGCTGTGCCTGAAGTGAGAAGTATCCTTTCATTCTTGTATTTTGTGTCGTGTATATGAACTGTAAATCGTCCTTTAAATTCAGAAAGATTATCTTTTACATGCATAATATTTGTAAATGTATATAAACGGGGAGGTAACTGTCATAATTTTTAGGCTTACAAAAGAAATTTGACAAGAGTCTCTAATTTTTAATCCAGCAGTTAGACAAACTACTTTTTCCTGCCAAATAAACGTCTCTGGCGTTTGAAATTGCCCCATAACCTGATCCCATACAGTAATTAGCATGATAGGATGCAAGTTTCATATACCGACTGATGCCTGTTTTCAGTTTCCTCAGTAGATACCACACCCTGGTTAATCTCTTACAGAGGTCTGAGTTTATTTCCCAGGTAAGTCTTGTATCTCCATGTAGGCCTAATAATTTATTAGAATTATGGCAGACATTATATATAGGGAGAACCATAGTAAATATGATATTTGCTGTTTTAGTGACATTAATAGTTATTGTGATGAAACCAATTTTCTGTGTGTTGTCATATCAACATTACTATTTAGGAAAGTTGTATCACCAGCATATAGAGCAGATGTGCAGGGAACATTATATGCTAGTCATTAATATAGACCAAAGATGAAAGATCCCAAAACAGACCCTTGTGAGACACCTGGTTTAACAGTTTCCATATCAGTTTTCCTATCACTTATTGGCACAATCCGTTTACTTTGATGAAGATACGATGCCATTAATTTCAGTCGTTGGCCTTCATACTCCACAATAACTGAGCATGTGAATTATGATTTCATATGAGACACAATCAAAGGCTCTTGTCAGGTCAAATAATGTAGCACCTGTGACTGTTTTATTCTCAAAATTATTTAATGTGCCCTTGATGACACATTCAACTGCTTTTATCATTGAATGACACTTTCTAAATCCAAATTGTTTGTTATACAGTAAATTATTTATGAAAAAGTACTCGTCGAGTTGCATAAATGCACAGGATTCCTACTGATGTAGGACGGTAATTTGACGGCCATATTCTATCTCCTTTTTTAAAGATAGGCATCACTTTAGACAACTTAAAACACTCAGGAAAATCACCTTGTTTAAGCATTAAATTTATTAAACATGTCAATGACATCAATATCACGACAATAACAGTTTTGATTGTATTGTTGGAGAGACCATAAAAATCTCGGATACTAGATGAATTCAAATTTGTAACAATACTTCTGTTTGCGGATTTACCTCCACCGACCTAAAATTATTATTCATTACATTTGAGGAAAGAGCAAAATTATGCAACTAGTCTAAGAAATCATGTTTACTTGCATCCCCTTCTGATGAAGTGCTGTTATCCTGATCACATGTACTTTCATGTGCATCGATAAAATACCTATCACACTGATCAGGTTCTAGAGGAATCAAATCTTTGTTATTTAAAATATAACTAGCACTTCTTATGACAGACCATGCAGCTTTGTGTTTGTTGTTTGTACTTTGGATATACGTGTCATTTACTGTAAGTTTAGCCTCATGTATATGATTTTTTTTTGTATAATTTTGTGTACTTTTTGAATGTTTTTCCAATGTTTATCAAAAGCTAACGTAATGCTTCGAATTTTACCCAAACCAGGCGTAAACCAGTTTTTAACTGTATTTCTTAGGTTAGAGTTGTTGGCCTTAATAGTAAATACTTCTTTCAGGGCAAGCTGAATTAAAATATGTGGTTATCATACACTAGTGTTCAAACGTTAAGCATAATCACTAAACGAGGCCATACCGCCTGATAGGAATGTCAGACGGATTGCTGAACAAACGGAAGCTGACTTACACACCATACGTCACACAACCTGTCCAGAAAACAGTGTCAGAATGGTTCTGATAGCTAAGGAACCTTTGACAACAACTAACAAAACTTGGCAATGTCTTCCACAACAAAAAATGCTGTTAATAGGGTGTATGGTTAACCCTAACGGCCACACATGCTTCGCAGTGACGTGGCATGCTCTCTATCAGATGGTCCAAGAGCTCTTGTGGCAGTCGATCCCATTCCTCCGAAAGGGTAATGCGAAGGTCTTGGAGGGTCCTTGGTGGAGGCTGACAGGATGCAATTCCAGGCATGTTCTATATGATTCAGATCCGCAGACCTCGCTGACCAGTCCATGCGATGAATGTCTTCCCCAGCTAGAAATTCATCCACCAGAGCAGCGCGGTTCGGTCGGGCATTATCGTCCATTAAGAGGAAGTCTGGACCAACCGCATCTCTGAAGAGTCGAACGCGTGGTCTCAGTACCTCATCCCTGTATCTTCGCGCGTTAACAGTGTTCCTCGGACCACCCATGAAGATGCGCAGGTCCGTACGACCATTCAACATGATGTCACTCCAAACCATGACGCCACCACCACCACCATACTGGTCCCGTTCCACGATGTTCCTGTGGTTGTATCGGCTACCCGATTCTTTCCAGATTAATGTGCGATCGGGATCGTTCTGCAAAGTGAAGCGGTATTAATCTGTGAAGAGCATATGCCTCCATTCATTCATGGTCCAGTCTCGATGTTGACGGCTCTACAGTAAACGGGCCCGTCTCTGTGCTGGAGTGAGCGAGAAGCACACCGATGGACGTCGGGCAAACAGCCCTGCTGTTCTGAGCCTCCGGTACACAGTTTGCCGGGAAACAGCAACCCCTGAGACGGCTGCAAGCTCCGCCGACAGGTGCACTCTGATTTTGTCGGGCGGATAAGGCCAGATATCGGTCCTGCTGTGGGGTGGTTACCCTTGGTCGACCTGGTCCTGGCCTACAACTAACATCTCCTGTGTCTCGAAATCGTCTCCAAAGCCTGGAAATGACACTTTGTGGCACATTCAAGGATACGGCGACTTCGGTCTGTTTCTTTCCTGCTTCCAGGCGGCCGAGTCTTCTACCCTGCAAAACGGGGTCCAAATGGCGTCGTTGTGCCATTATGTTGTCACGTTCACCGCAAGGCTACACTCCGCTCAAACACAACTGAGGGAATATGGGGCGCAGGCACTGGCTGTGTTTACCTTGCGGTTACGCCGCTAGTCAAAGCAGGGAACACTCCTTTCCTACATAGAATGAACACGTAAGGTTGGTAGGTGCATATGTCGTGCGATTTGCAGTCTATTTCCTGTTGCCCTGCTTACTCGTAACTTATGCTTAACTTTTTGACACTAGTGCTTTAATGAAATAAGAAAATGCAAAGTGTACATCACTCATGACGTAAAGGCTAGTCCAGGCTGTTATTATTAATTTGTCTAGAAATTAATTAACCCCTTTAATTGATATGACACTTTTATTGAATTTTAATCATTTGGATGACTCAGATACTCTCCTGTTACAATTAACTTTAAATTCAACCCAAATACCACCATGGACTTGTCCTAGATATTCTTTCTTAATCTGCTTACCCTCCAGGGTTGGTTTTCCCTCGGACACAGCGAGAGATCCCACCACTACCGCCTCAAGGGCAGTGCCCTGGAGCGTGAGACATTGGGTCGTGGGATACAACTGGGGAAGATGACCAGTACCTCGCCCAGGCGGCTTCACCTGCTATGCTGAACAGGGGCCTTGGTGGGTGATGGGAAGATTGGACGAGATAGATAAGGAAGGGGAAAGGAAGCGGCCGTGGCCTTACGTTAGGTATCATCCCGGCATTTGCCTGGAGGAGAAGTGGGAAACCACGGAAAACCACTTCCAGGATGGCTGAGGTGGGAATCGAACCCACCTCTACTCAGTTGACCTCCCGAGGCTGAGTGGACCCCGTTCCAGCCCTCGTGCCACTTTTCAAATTTCGTGGCAGAGCCGGGAATCGAACCCGGGCCTCCGGGGGTGGCAGCTAATCACACTAACCACTACACCACAGAGGCGGACTTCCTATATATTAACATGTGTAAAATGATTTGTATAGATTGGTTACAATATTGTCTAGGCATGCATTATTTCCTGTGAGTTCACCATGTGTACTGTACAATATAAGCCATGTAATATTAACACATTAAGGAAATTTTGAGTATTTTGTGATACCTCTAAGATATGTGTATTGAAATCACCAACTATTGCAATATTTTGATCATATTTCTTCTTGTTCTTCTTCTTCTTCTTTATCTGGTTACTCTCCAGGGTCGGTTTTCCTTCGGACTCAGCGGGGGATCCCACCTCTACCGCCTCAAGGGCAGTGTCCTGGAGCTTCAGACTCTGGGTCGGGGGATAAAACTGGGGAGGATGACCAGTACCTCGCCCAGGTGGCCTTACCTACTATGCTGAACAGGGCCTTGCGGGGGGATGGGCATAACAGTCTATAATGATAATGTATGTATGTATGCATATACATGCGTCACCTTTTAAGTTTACCTGCTTCATTGATGTTTAGGTCTATATAAAGCAGTTTTAAAAAATACCTAAAGCTGCATATTTTGACGTTAGCGACTATTTTTCATTCTATGTCTATTTCTAGTGCCAATTTTCCAGTTTGACTTGTTTTTCCTTTGTTAGATTTGAATATCCGTTTTAATTTTGATATTTTACACCAAATACAGTAGAGACAATGCGCGACACTTGGGATTTAGCCTTGTTAAAATGGGAGACAATTCGTAAGTGGCGCTCCTAGTGTCTTGACCTGGAAGTTAGCGCTAAATTCAAATATCAAGGGAAATGCATATAAGGAAATGGTTAAATAAATTACGTCTACAAAGAAAGTCTTATTGGGATATTAAATTCAAAGTTGCTAAAGCAATTCTGGATAAACTAATGAAGAATTATTTAACAGGTTATTAGCACAAGGTGCAGATTGGAAAAAAATTAGTTAGAAATGGCTGTGGATATAAGGAGAAATTGAAGGAAGTTACTAGGAAATTGAATCTAGCAAAGAAGGCGGCTAAGGATAACATGATGGCAAGCATAATAATTGGCAGTCATACAAATTTTAGTGAGAAAATGGAAGGGTACGTACAGGTACTCTAAGGCAGAAACAGGTTCCAAGAAAGGCATTTCAGGAATAATTAATGAACTAGGAGAGTGTGTATGTGAGGATCTTCAAAAGGCAGAAGTATTCGGTCAGCAGTATGTAAACATTGTTGGTTACAAGGTTAAATTCCAGATAGAGGAGGTGACTAATGCTAAAGAAGTATTAAAATTTACATATGATAACAATGGTATTTACAATAAGATACAAAAGTTGAAAACTAGAAAAGCGGCTGGAATTGATAAGATTTCTGGGGATATACTAAAGACAATGGGTTTGGATATAGTACCATATCTGAAGTACTTATTTGATTATGTTTGGTTGAAAGAGCTATACCAAATGAATGGAGAGTTGTGTATAATGGAAAGGGTGATAGACATAAAGCTGAAAATTACAGGCCAATCAGTTTGACATGCGTTGCATGAAAGCTTTGGAAAGGCATTCTTTCTGATTATATTAGACCTGTTTGCGAAAGTAATAACTGGTTCGATAGAAGGCAGTTCGGTTTTAGGAAAGATTATTCCACTGAAGCTCAACTTGTAGGATTCCAGCAAGATATAGCAGATATCTTGGATCCAGGAGGTCAAATGGACTGTATCGCGATTGACCTGTCTAAAACATTTGATAGGGTGCATCATGGGAGACTACTGGCAAAGATAAGTGCAAATGGACTAGACAAAAGAGTGACTGAATGGGTTGCTATATTTCTAGAAAATATATCTCAGAGAATTAGAGTAGGCGAAGCTTGATCTGACCCTGTAATAATTAAGAGTGGAATTCCTCAAGGCAGTATTATTGGACCTTTATGTTTTCTTATATATAAATGATATGAGTAAAGGAATGGAGTCAGAGGTAAGGATTTTTGCGGATGATGTTATTCTGTGTAGAGTAATAAATAAGTTACAAGATTTTGAGCAACGGTAAAATGACCTCGATTATGTTGTGAGATGGACAGTAGGCAATGGTATGATGATAAACGGGGTTAAAAGTCTGGTTGTGATTTTCATAAATAGAAAAAGTCCTCTCAGCTGTAATGACTGCGTTGATGAGGCGAAAGTTCCTTTTGGGGATCATTGTATGTATCTGTGTGTTAATATAAGGAAAGATCTTCAATGGGGTAATCGCATAAATGGGATTTTAAATAAAGGATACAGATCTCTGCACATGGTTATGACGGTGTTTAGGGGTTGTAATAATGATGTAAAGGAGAGGGCATATAAATCTCTGGTAAGACCCCAACTAGAGTATGGTTCCAGTGTATGGGACCCTCATCAGAATTACTTGATTCAAGAAGTGGAAAAAATCTTAAGAAAAGCAACTCGATTTGTTCTAGGTGATTTCCGACAAAAGAGTAGCGTTACAAAAAATGTTGCGAAGTTTGGGCTTGGAAGAACTGGGAGAAAGAAGACGAGCTGCTCGTCTAAGTGGTATGTTCCGAGCTGTCAGTGGAGAAATGGCGTTGAATGACATTAGTAGACGAATAAGTTTGAGTGGCGTCTTTAGAAGTAGGAAATATCACAATATGAAGGTAATGTTGGAATTCAAGAGGACAAATTGGGGGCAAATATTCATTTATAGGAAGGAGAGTTAGGGATTGGAATAACTTACCAAAGGAGATGTTCAATAAATTTCCAGTCATTGAAATCATTTAAGAAAAGGCTAGGAAAACAACAGATAAGGAATCTGACACCTGGGCGACTGCCCTAAATGCAGATCAGTATTGATTGATTGATTGATTGATTGATTGATTGATTGATTGATTGATTGATTGATTGATTGATTGATTGATTGATTGATTGATTGATTGATTCAAAGACTGAAATTGGACATATAATCAAGATGTGAAATGGACTGCCCGAATCTTAACGGGTAGATTTGTCTTTTTTCTCATTTAAAAACATTGTATCATCACATTAAGACACTTGTCAACAAAACTATCGGCACATTCCTTACACACATGATTCAATGAATTAACATTTAAAAGCTAGACAATTTTCCTCTTAACTTTTAAAGCCTACTAACAGAAAGATAATCTATAAATTTAGCCTCAAAAACATTTAAAACAGCCCTATTAGCAATACTTGTCTTTACATTAGGGTAAAGCAAATTATCATCATCATATTGTTTCAGCAAAATATGTACATTTCTTAAGTCACCCATATTTTCCTCAGTGCTTGACAACGCATTACGACATTCCAAATGGGGTAACTTGGAACACAACCAGCCACACACATATGCATTTTCCTTAATTAAATCAAAACCCACAGATCACACCTACAACAGCACATCGGTATTAAAAGTTTTCTGCTGTACTATACAATAAAATTAGCTTATTATATTTTAAGCCAGTTAAAATATGGGTCGCGCAGGTCAAAAGTTTAGGAAGTACTATAAAAATCTCTTTGTAACTGGAAGAATATTTATGCAAACACAATAGTTACTTACATATTCTTGTCACGAGGGAAAAGGATGAAAACCGCGAATCCTTTGCACTTCATAGTCATTGCAGCCAAACACAGCACATATCTTTCCACTCATATTGAGAGGAAATATAAAGGAATGACACACGCTTCTATTGACTTACGTCAACTTAATGCAAACGCATAAACAACGGCAGAAACGTTACAAACAAGTACACGTGCTTTTATGACAGAATCAGTAACTCCAGGTCACTCCGCTAGACACAGCTCTAATCGCTGTCCCTCGATATCTCGCAGTCTGTCGCGTATTATCTCTACTGAATTTGTTTACACTATTCATAATAATGGTCTACTGTACCATCATTTTTAAAGTGTGTGTAACTTAAAGGTCAGCTATGATTCTTATGTATTGTACCGTTAAACTCTGCAAGGACAGATAGCAATCCATTCATCCTTCCCAGCTTTGGAAAGCCCAGCAATTAGTGACACAATGCGAACGTCACAATCTCTTTACCTTTATATATATAACATTGTCAAATGTTGTAATTTCATCTCTCACTAGAACAACAGCCTCACATCTGGTACGTGTGTATTGTTCGTCTTTAGAGCTTGATGTATTCATTTGAAGAAAGCGTAATGCTGAAAATAAAATCATCTGAAGTATCATTAATTCGACAGTGGCTCCTTGAATTCCCCGATTACTCGACGGATGGGAAGATTATTTCTTGCCAAATTTCAAACAAAGAAGTGAGTAAAACATATTTTTCTTAACTTCCATACGATAAGTTTATGACAAAACTAGTCGTGCTTAGCAGAAACAATTTTGTAACCAAATAATAGTTAACAAATAATGACATAAATATTCAAATGTTTTCTTTTTCAGGTGTCCAGTGAAAAAAGTACCACACTATAAAACCTGTGCAGGCTGCTCTACACAAAGAAAGTGCAGAAGAGAAATCTAAACTGAAGCAGGTACTCTTGACGCAGATCCGAGACTTCACCCAGGAAAAATGCATTTAGTGCTGTTGTGCGTCGTGCCATTGTAACAGCAAACAGCCCGTTTAAAAGTTTACAAAACTCCCACTCCAGAATTTTTTTGCTAAAGTGCTGCCACCAATCAGTCCCTTCCGAGACGACACTTCGGAAAACACATTTGCAAGATACGTATGAGGATGCTCTTTCTAGGATAAAGATGGATCTTGGAAATTCATATTTGTGGTTCTTGGATGATGAAAAAACGGACAACCGTGGGCGATACGATGCCAACTTAATTGTGGGAAATCTTAATCCTGATACACCATCCAGAGCTTATCTGATCTACACGAAACAGTTGAGTAATACACCAATACCGGACATCTCTATCTCAACAGCATTGAGTGGAGTGCGAACAGCGACGGTGGTGACATTTAGCGTGTTGGTGTGAACTGCATACTTGTCTATGCTACAGTTGAGAGGAATGAATCTACACTCATTTGAAATATTTTTGTTAAAACAATTGCACAATCATAATAATTAAGAATGCAATTTTTGAAATGCCTCCTTCATAAACCACCAAACCAGCATTATGTCAGCCGTGCCTTTCGCTGTGTCTTAAAAATTAAAGGCAAAATTTGTTTGAGGATCCACTCAGCCTCTGGGAGGAATATTTAACAACTACTCTACCCTCGTCTTTCTATCCTTTTCCTAATTACCTGGCGCAGCACTTTGTATGGACTTAGCCTAGTTTTGCGGCCGGATACCTTTCTTAATACAAGTCACATGTGGAGGGATACATATTTACTATTGCGTGTTTCTGTGGTTGTTTCTCGTGTGATGTGTTGTATGTATTTGAAGATGCGTACGAATACGAACACAAACCCGTAGCCCCCGATCTACAGGAATTAGAGACGTGATTAAAATCTCCGACTCAGCCGGGACTCGTACCAGGGCTCTCTGAGCCGAAGGCCAGTACGCTGACCATTCCGTGGTGGTGATTATTGCGTTAAGAGGGAGTACAATTGGTCAACCATCCTCTATTAACACTAATCAGAAGGGAAATGAAAGAGGTCTGTTCAGAATTTTCTAAAGTCTCTTTCACAAATTTATGCATGAAGAATTACCATACACACGTATTGAAAAAAATGAAATGGCGTTTGGCTTTTAGTGCCGGGAGTGTCCGAGGACAACGGCTCGCCAGATGCAGGTCTTTCGATTTGACTCCCATAGGCGACCTGCGCGTCGTGATGAGGATGAAATGATGATGAAGACGACACATACACCCAGCTCCCGTGCCAGCGAAATTAACCAATGATGGTTAAAATTCACGACCCTGCCGGGAATCGAACCCGGGACCCCTGTGACCAAAGGCCAGCACGCTAACCATTTAGCCGCGGAGCCGGACACACACGTATTAAATTAGGCGGACTGGTGCTCAAGCCTGTACACTGAAATAATTTTCTTAAGCCGGGCTGAGTGGCTCAGACGGTTGAGACGCTGGCCTTCTGATCCGAATTTGGCAGGTTCGATCCTGGCTGAGTCCGGTGGTATTTGAAGGTGCTTAAATATGTCAGCGTTGTGTAGGTAGATTTACTGGCACGTAAAATAATTCCTGCTTGACTAAATTCCGGCACCTCGGCGTCTCCGAAAACCGTAAAAGTAGTTAGTGGGACGTAAAGAAAATTATTACGATATTATTATTATTTTTTTACAGTAAAAGAACTGACTGGATTCGAAACTCATGGCCTTCAGTTTCAAGACTACCGCGATAACCATTATGCTACAGGCCCTCCAAGTTTTCTATTGTGAAATTGATGGCACTGTTTAACAATGTCGGCCCTCAAGTTTGAGTGTACATGAGTTCCATATTTGTTAATATTATTGGTTTTACTCTAATGAAATGTTAGTGGGACGTATTTGATTGATTTTTTAATATAAGGGGCATAGAATGTAACCTCAACATAGATGCGAGGTCATTACTTCTTTTTAATACCTGCGGTCCTTCCCAGGCTATTATTATCTTGCTGGGTAATTTGACCAGCGCATAACAATGTTCTTGGAATATAACTGCAGTGTAAGATTATTTAGTGAAAAACTCTGATACATTATAAACAACACGGCAGAGCGCCAAGAAGCATACAGATGGCAATATGTTATTGAAGAGTTGGTCACACCAAGCCATGTAGGCAGCAGCACTATCGACTTTCTCGCTGAAAACAGCAAGCGGTATTATCATATTAAAGTATTTGGTAATACCAATCAAAATACAGTGCCTCATTTTTTGAACAGTGGGTTCTAAGTTATATTCTTTTTTCATTATTCTTTATTATTTTCTCCAGATCTACAGTAACAGATAACCATTTGACCTGTTAAATGAGAAAAATAATAATAACCAGCCTATACGCCAGCACAAGCTACAGTGAAATGAACAATGCTACTGATATATGGCCGTTGAACAACTCCTTCTCGGAGGTCCAATGGCCATGGCATTACGGCAAACGGCATATGAGATGAACAAAGACAATCAGGCTTAGGGATGGCAAATTTTTAAAAAATACCGTTATATTGATATTGCGATATATTGAAAACTTATTTTCGATAACCGCTATTTATTGCCCAAAATGTATCGGTATATTCAAACGATATCGATATATCGCTAATGATAACCCAAGAATCCAAGACCAACTACAATATCATCAGACCGCAATGCATATATATCAATATTGATTTATTCTGCCTGTGCACACGACTGGTTGGTTCAGTTTATCTTGCTACTGGAATTCGCGGTTTAATTATCCATGGAATATATCCATTATCGGCTGCTACTTTCAGATGACCACCAGCCTGCACGGTTGCTACGGTTATACTTCCGAAACACAAATTTTCATTGACTTTCAGCCACAAGACATATTTATGTCAATAGGCGTCAGCAGTCGACGCATAGGTCCTGAATAAGTAGCTTTTTTGAAGGAAATAAATACACCCCTAAAAGAGTGCAAAAATAGTGTCAGTAATACTTGATGTTTATATAAACCTCGTAAATTAATAGGAATGGCTGAAAATAGTTAAGAATATGATGCAGCATCTACCCCGTGCAAGTATTTATGGCTTTACCATTGCATTCTGGGAATAAAAATGCCACTGGTCTTTTTCTGGTGAATAACATTAACTCACACACTTAAGGTGTTAGAATTCATAGTTGAATTAGGTTTTGATGTTTTCTACTTTACTGCTGATACCATTTTACACAAAATATTTTGGTCATTAATTTGATTCTCTTAATTATCTCGTTTTTCTTGGAACTGCCGTGATCCCCGTCTAATAGAACTTCAATATAATTTCAAATCCTTGTATTTTGGAAAAAAATATAATTTGATATTGAGATATATCGATATTTTGTTTTGATAATAGGATAATATCGGCATGTCGATATCGAAGGAAATATCGATATTTTAGAATATCGGAACGTCCCTAAGTGTTATCGTTGCTTACGAGATAAGTAAAGGCCTCTCCATGCACGGTCTCTTCAAGTACTAAATTGACAGAGTAGCAGCAGTTCAAAGAGCGCCGCTGGATATCAGGCTTTCCCTCCATTCCTCAGCACGATTCCAATTGGCATTACGAGAATAACTTGCACATAAAAGCACATTACAATTATAAAACATTGCGTTTTGAGTAGGAAAGATATTTCTATGACGTTTAATGAAGAAAAATAAATGTATCACCTAGTAATTCAAGATGAGCTCATACGAATCGGTAGTATAATTGCAACCGGAAAGTTCGCGTCCTAATAAAAATGAAAATATTCCATAGTATATTTTAAAACACAGCAGTATTCACATAGCCTACGTCGATGAATGCAGAGTGGGTCTCGGCCCACAAGTGGCGACGGCTGGTCCGCTGTCCCACACCTCTGCACTCTGACCGGCCATCCGAGCAGAGGAGAGGTGACCACGGCTCTGCCGTGGCTCTCCGCCTCTGTATTCGGGAGACGAGATAGGGCTGGACCTCGCGGCTGGTCCCCACTGTCAACTGCCCTGAGAATGGTTTTGCGTGGTTTTCCATTCTCTTGCACTATGGCGAATGCCAGGGTAACTCCTAGTATACGCTACGGCCGCCAAACTCCTCACCTTCTCCAAGCATCTCCTTCACCGTAACAAATCTCCCGGCCTGAGAGACGACGTCACCATCTAAGAGGCCCGTCTCCTCCTTCGGTGGAGAAATGAAAACATTTTAGTAGTAGTACATAGCCTAGTTTTACCATGCAAATACGATGGATACCCTGAAAAAGGGTTGGCATTGATTGCGGCCAGTTTTAGAAGAAATGCTAAAGCACGTGCTTTCAAAATGTTCACTACATACTATAGACTTCGAGGAAGGTTGCCACATGCTATTTTTCTCGTCACCCCGACATGATATAATTTTGACCCATTTTTCTCGTAGTTCTACATTTGCTAGTGGTAAGAAATGCCACTACCTTTCTGAAGTTTACGTTGGCAGAATGGTACACAGCAATAACCCATCGTTTATCACGCGCAATAAACATCCTGTGAATAGAATGTTTACAATAAATACTCTCTCGGCCCTTGTATATGGCTCTTGTATAGTTATCAATACGCATAAAACACTTTCTTAATGTAAATCCACACCTTGTTTAGTCATTTCACCGGGCCAGGATTGAAACGAATGAAGCCTCATCTAGCGGCGAGGAACCGGCAATGATTAATGACTGACTGATGAAATTAAATGATATTGGAGAGTGTTACTAGAATGAAAGATGACAGGAAAAACCGGGGTAGCCGAAGAAAATCCTGTCCTGCCTCCACTTTGTCCAGCACAAATCTCAAATGGAGTGACCGGGATGTGAACAACGAAACCCAGCGGTGAGACCAGGCGCGCAGCCACTTGAGTCACGGAGGCTTCTATTAATCTTACGTTTAAATATGACATTTGGCTTTATTGACCACTGAACATAGCAGGCTTTCGCCCAGATACATGTTCACCATATCCATAAAAAATATATACTATTCCTCTTACCCCCTCCTACTAAATATGATTCCTAATTTACATCTAACCCAATATATGCAGTATATAGAACTGATAAAAAAGAAATGATTCGCTCCTTATCGGAGAGCTTGGCAGAACGGCAATATATATATATATATATATATATAAATGCCTTTCGGTGAGAAAAAAGAAAAAGAGAAAAGAAAACATTAAAATACCGGTAAATAAAACATATCGGCACTCTAGGGGGGTATATGACCTGCCCCCATCCTTAGTGTCAGCAACACTTGTCCATTCACTTCCTCTTCACACTCAGACATTTTAGCAAGCAGGGACTGTCCTTGGACCCCGTTCAATATGGTTGGACCTGTCTGCTTGCTCTTAAACATCCTGTATTATTCCATTCCGCTTCACACACATGACTTCTATAGTTTGCTGAGTTATACACTACTTCCAGCTCGAAGTCTCCTAAACTCTGACTCATTATTTACGAGCAGCATTGACCAGTTCCTTCTTCTATTTAGCCCGCACATAATTTTTGCAGCACGTAAGTATTTATTTAAATTACCAGTCCTGGTCCATTCCTTCACTACCCATTTAGTAATTTTCCGTTCATCCCCCTGCTTAAGTATGGCTTGCTACTCTGGATTCAACAATTTATTTCTCACTTTATCTAGATCAACACATTCTTTCACCAAATGCAGGTCATTTGACACTTTCTCGCATAATAAACACCGTGACTTATCATCCCTTCTTGTCCATCCCTTATTTTTATGCAGCCCCAATAACCACCACACCATTCCTCTTCTCTCTACTCTGTTTACATTGGTAATGCTCATTCTTGCTTCTTTGGCGATTTCATTATACAGGCTAAGGGAACACTTCTCCCTACCTTCCAAACGCTGCCTTTGAATGTCTTTAATTCTCCCTACTATCTCTCTCAATCTACAGCTCTCTTTCCCGTGCCACACTGTCTTCCAGATATACCCCATACCAATCCTATTCAAATACTCTTTAACTTTCGTAAGCCAACACCCCTTATACATATGTTTCAACTGTTGGAGATACGCTGCTTGTAAAACAACACCCCCTTCTCCTATTTTAAGTCTCATCCAATATTTTATCACTCTTTTGACACAATCAGCTTCAATACACTCCCCACACATAAGTAATGCCCCGGCATTAGCCGTGCATTGTGGTAATTGCATTATTATTTTACTGAATCTGGATATAATCTATCTCAACATGTCCTTTTTGTCCTCTAAACCCCA
The DNA here is from genome assembly GCF_040414725.1 of Anabrus simplex. NCBI lineage: Eukaryota > Metazoa > Arthropoda > Insecta > Orthoptera > Tettigoniidae > Anabrus > Anabrus simplex. The sequence continues at coordinate 225,405,926 of NC_090267.1, forward strand.
TAGTTCCGTCCCGTACAGTACTCTGCCTAGCACCAGCGTTTTAAAAACCAGTCTCTGCAGGCTGTAATTTATACCAGGGAATTTTGATTCTAGGAAGTTGACCACCGAAAGTGCTGCGACTCCCTTCCATTTCGCTGTCCTCACTTGGTTATTCCAGTCTCCTCTCCTGTTTATAATTACCCCCAGATATTCTAGTTTGCTTACCTCTTCAATCTTTACTCCCTGTACCACCCATATCCTTTCATTCTTCCTTCTCTTAGTTTTACTTACTACCATCACCTTCGACTTACTTCCATTGATTCTCAGGGACCATTTCCTTGCAAACTCCTCAACCATTTTGAGGCTTTTCTACAAACCTACCACATCATCGGCAAATATTAAGCCTGGTACCTCTAACCCATTTACCGCTGGCACCGCCCAGCTATCTCTACCGTGGCCCTGTAGGATGTCATTAATGAACAGGAGAAATAATATGGGCGATAATTTGCAGCCCTGTTTCAGACCTACCTTACATTCTATTTAGCTGCTCAACCGATTATCCTCCAATCTAACCCTACAATATACCTTCATATATATAGCTTCAATCGTTTTGATCATTTTCCTAGATACCCCCACCTTCCCTAATTTTTCTAATAAAGCTCTTCTACTAACCATATCAAATGTTTTCTGAAAGTCTATTGCAGCTAGGCACACTTTGCCCCCTTTCCTATCCAGATATTTTTCTATGATCATCTTGACGGTCATTATGCTATCTGTTGTTCTGCGTCGTCCCCTGAACCCTCCTTGATAGATTGACAATATCGACTGTCTCTCAGCCCAATCACTTAGCCTGTTCGCCAGAACCCCTGTGTGAACCTTACTCAGCGAGTCTAGCAGTGTTATTCCTCTATAATTCTTTGGTAGATTTCTGTGTCCTTTCTCTTTTATAAATAGCACATACTACACCAATTTCCCATTCTTTTGGGTAGTTTTCTCCTTCGAAAATCTTGTTGAAAAGTTTAACTATACCTTCTACTATCTGATCGTGTTTACCTATTTCCTTCCAAAAAAACGTTACTTATACCATTACAACCTCCCGCTGATTTACTCTTAAGATTACTCAGCACTCTTATCACTTCATCTCTCGAGATCTCTTTATCCAGTTCCTGGATGCGAACCTCTAGATTTTTTCCTCCTATCATTTCCATTTCTACCTTTTTCCAATTGTCTTCACCTCCTAACAGCTCCCGAAATTAATCAAACCATTGATCGTCCGCTATATTCGGTTTGCTAACCCTTTTCCCTCCCTTGAGAATTTTATTAATTCTGTCCCATACTCTATCCACTTGTTTCATTTTGCACTCCTTGTTTATTAGCTCTGTTTGCTCTTTCATCCATATTCTCTTTCTCTCTGCGATTTTTAATTTGTATTATTTTCTTAGATTACAGAACGCTATTCTTTCTTGGCACCCTCTCTTCTTCCTAAACTCTTTTAGCGCCACTATCACTAATTTTCGTTTTTCTTAACATTCATTGTTGTACCAGGACTCTTCATTATTCTTCGACCTGCTAGGACTCTATTAGCCTTTGCCACCCTTTTAATTGGGTATTCGATTAACTCAAGTGCTTTATCAGTCTTACCTTCTCTCAAGGCCTCTTCCCATCCATACCTAATTATATCCAGCTCATTATCTAAAAGGGCATTTAGCTCCTGCGTTGTCTTTTCCATCCACCTGTACTTAGTGTAACTAGTGTCCTTCCCCATGCATCCCTTTACCTCCTCCCCACTCGCTATTTTCCCCTCGCTTCTTTCTAACGTTACCCATACTGGTGCATGATGGGACTTAGCCCAGTCTCCAACCTGCATCTTTTTGATATGCTTTAGCATGTCCTCTGTACACAATATTAAATCAATCACACTCCCCCCCCCCGCTGTTCCGTAATGAAAGTTAGCTTACCCCGCCTATCTCTTTCCCACCATCCATTCAAAATATAAAATTGGCCTGTAGCACATAGCTCCAACAGTTTTGACCCATACCCATTCCTTTCTTTATCTGCACTTCGCCTTCTTACCCTCATCGTCATCTCGTCTTCTTTACTGTAAACAGGGCACAATTCTCCTATTCTGGCATTCCAGTCCCCGAATAACAACAATCCACCTTCATCAAATTTCCCTCTTATGGTACTCACTTCTATAACTAATTCCTCATAGAAATTTTCGTTCGCGTAGGCAGAGTTCTGTGGGTGGCAATGAGCAAAGGCCAAACATATCTTCATTTCCCTCCCCCTACTAAACCTGGCCCAAATTACTTCTTCCTTCTGGTTGTCAATCACTTCTACTAGCTCACTAATCTCTTCTTTTATCAATAGCGCTATTCCTCCCGGAGCTCTCCCTTTTCCGCTCTTTTTTCTCCTAGATTCATACTTTACCTCGTATCCTTTCCATTTTATCTCTGTCCCAAATTCAAGACAGGTCTCTAGTAGTGCCACAATGTCAAAGCTTTCTATCGTTTTAATAACTGCCTCATTACCTAACGTATTTAGTAGCCCTTCAATATTTATAAATCCTATCTTCCAGTCTAGCTATGACTTCCCCTCCCGTCCCTCCCGGTTATCTCCCTTATTTTTGCTTCTTGTTATTATGGCCCTTTCCTCATCTATTCCCATTCCATCTTTCTTTTGCCCTTTGGAGCGCAGCCTGTCATCCTTGTCTTCCGTAGTACTACTTTTCTTACCCCATAAATCTTTTAGGCTTAAACTTCTCCCTCTATTCAAGGCATCTCGACTTTTTGATTCCTCGCGTTGCCCTTGTTCTTGCCTACTTACTTTCAAACTGCCCGGATCTTGTGAGTCAACTTCCGCCGGCACTTGCTGACTCCCCATTTCGGCTTCCGCACTGCTTACTGGACTGCTCTGTACACTGACCCCTGACGTGCGTTCCTTACGTGCTTCGCTGTCCCACGCTGTTTCCTCTTCTGTCTTCCTGTCTGCTGGCCTGTTTTCTTCTCGTTTTAGGTTTTCGTCAATCATCAGCAGCTTCTCCACCGTCCATCGCCTTACCCACTTTCCGTTTGAAACTAGCAACTGCTGTCCCCTGATATGTGCTCTGAGCCCTTGACTACTTGCTCTAAATAAGTGGGCTCTTAAAGTATTTAAGCACTTACTGCCTTCACTTCCCATGTCTCTTCTTACCCATAATTTCTCGCCTTGAAGATTGTTCGCATTTCTTACGATAATTTCCACCATGATGGTTGATATCAATTTCACTCTGATAGGCCTGTTCCCTCTCACTTTTCCAACCCTTTCCACATCGTCAATATCCACTTCACTGAAGTTGATCTTCATCTTAGCCTGAATTACATCGACCACCTTGTATATTTCAACTTTAGCTTCTTTTACCTCTTCCTCCACTCCGTATATAAAAATAAATTTCTTCACGCGTTCCTGTCCACTATTCGCCTCTACTTTCTTCAATTTCGTTACTTCTTCTTCCGGGTTCTTGACTTCTTCCTTCAGTTTCCTGATTTCTTCTTCATTATTTCCCGTCTTTACAGCTACCTCTTCAGTTTTGTCCTTTATCCATCTCTCCAGCTCTTCGAATTTACTTGACTGGTTCTGGAACATCTGCTTTAGTTGTTCTGTTTTACAGATATCCTTCACCTCTTCTCTGACTATTCCTTTGATAACCTCTGTGTCGTCCCAACTCATATTGCCGTTAGCATTCGGGCCGGGATTAAGTTCCACGCCCCCAATAAGTAACAGCGTCGTAACCACCACAGCCACCAACACCATCTGCCCTATCTTCCGTAAGTCACTCTTATGCACTCTCTTCTCAGTTTTTTCCATTTCATTCTCCGTAGCCACCTTCCTTTCACTGCTCGGTACTGCTCCACACCAACCATTGTTCTGCACACTCCACTCAGCACAACCGCTTCCTTCGGTAGATTGAGTTAGACTGTGACGTTTAAATATAAACCATATACTCACCACAAGCTGAATACACAAATCAACGCCTCTTATGATTACTTTTACGGCTTATCTCACCTAAAAACTGACTATACCCTTTTTGCTTCACAGTTTCCATATATGTCTGTGTTAAACAGTGGAGGACTAACACGAAGTCTATCGGCGACGCTGGAACTAGAACGTATTTCGCGCTGTGTAAACTGCCATGCGGAGGCCTTTATTATTAATCACGTAGGCAACGGTGTTACATATTCCACCGTTTGTATTCGAATTATAGTCCAGCCTATTAGAGGCTCAGAGCAATGTATCGATTAGATTGGATATTTCCAGGTTGCAATTCCACCTTCACTAGCACCATCTCTTACAGAATTATCGGCGTTCTCTAGTGCGGATGCTGTTAATGAATAATTAAAAAACGGTACATTTATGGAAAAACCTATATATTATGCGATAAATTGAATCAAAATTTCGGTATCGATATATCGATAAATCGAAAGGAAAATATCGGTATTTAGAAAAACCGATACATCGTTGCCATCCCTAGGCAAAATTGAAATGGAAAAATAGAATGGCAAAATGAATAAGGCAAACTAACATGAAATCCGCCACTGATAAAGGCAAAATTAAATGACAATAACTTAATAAAAGAGCAATATGGCGCAACTCTAAGTTATAAATCCCGATGAAGACAAAGTTTTAATAGTTGTGACAGATGCTGCTCCGTATATGGCACCTGCCATGGGTACACTTAAGGTGTTTTTCCCTTCCCTTGTCCATGTCACCTGCTTGGCCCATGGCCTAAATCGACTAGCGAAGCAGATAAGACTCGAGTTTCCGAAGGTGAATAAAATAATCTCGTCTGTGAAGAAAGTTTTTCGTAAAAGCTCCATTAAGAGTAACTATGTAACTATGTATTTATTGAATATAACAGGCGAATTAGCCCCAATACATGTTCACAACAAGGACAGCTGACAACAAAATAAGAAAAACAGAAATACAAAATTTCTGGGCATGCCATGAGGTTCATTGGATACCCCGGAAACGTGACACTCCCAAGGGAGGGTCACCACAGCAGTCATCCTCAGTCCCTACATGTCACGCCTCTCGTCTACACTTAATATTAAAAGAAGAAATTAAATGAACAATAAGGGATAATAAAATAAAAACAAGAACTAATATTAAGGACAATCTACCGCTACTGTCCGGCCGTGTCATCACCTCTGGTGAGAAGAAGCCGCCCTCCCGATGTTGACACGACCGGCCCTATCCGTGAGGCCCTAAGGAAGACCCCAACAACTTTACCAGATGACAGTGCGTTTCCCTCACCATTCCATTGCGGTCGGCCACGTAAAGCTGGAGCCGCTCTCCTCCCTTATTCCACTTCTCACATTTCTCCCTTCTTTTACATATTTCGGGTGGGCCCGTCCCACCCGTTCTCTTACGATTATGCCCTGTTCTCCCTTGCCCATCACTCCTTACCATCCCCTACTATGCGTGAATAGTGAGAAAAACGCACTTGCCTAAATGTATACAACTGAGTATCATACTGCTAACTTCTTGCATATAATAAGATTATAATGTTCGTAAATTACTGATGCTATGTAACAATCAAGATAAGACAAAGGATAATAAAGGAGCACGCTGTCGCAATCATGTAAACCTACATCTGCATCCAACCCTGTCAGCATGTCTAATGAAATTATTACTACAAGCTGACGTTCCTAACATTTAAAGTGCTGAGTGCCAATCTCCTACTGACCTATTTATGCTATCTACTCCACTATTTACATCCCAAGTTCTTGCATCATATACTACCTCGTATTTCTCTCAGACATTGCTTTTTCACTGCACATAAGAACTTATTCAGGCCGCTGTCGTTTCTCCACTGTTTCGCTACCCAAATAATAATTTTCTGTTCATCTTTTTGTCTACACATTTTCTGTTGCTTAGTATTTAGAAATTTTGCTCTTAGCTTCTTTGTTCCTATACAATCACAAAGTAAATGTAAATTATCATTCTTAGCCTTGCATAGTATGCAGTGAGAGTTCTTTTTGTTTCTGATCCATCCTTTGTTTCTATGCATCCCAACAACCACCACAATAACCCACCCTTTACTCTTCCATCCCCAAATCTTATACTTAAGTTGGAGATCTGGTAGACCTTATAGAATAAGCTGAGCGAGGGCCTTTCTCTACATTCTTCCAAACAATTCTGCATCTGAATGTCCTTAATTCTCAATGTCAGGGCCCTCTGCAATCTGCTATTGTTTCCCTTCCATCCCTCTCTCCAGATATATCCCATACCCAGTTCCTCAACATAACTTTTGATTTTTGCTAACCAACTCTCATCATACATTCCTTCCAGTTCATATCTATATACACTGACTGACAGAGCAAATGCAACACCAAGAAGGAGTGGTCAGAACTTTATGCCAATTGCAGGGTAGACTGACGTCACTGAGGTATGCTCATGATGTGAAATGCGCCGCTGTGCTGCGCACGTAGCGAACGATAAATGGGACACGACGTTGGCGAATGGCCCACTTCGTACCGTGATTTCTCAGCCGACAGTCATTGTAGAACGTGTTGTCGTGTGCCACAGGACACGTGTATAGCTAAGAATGCCAGGCCGCCGTCAACGGAGGCAATTCCAGCAGACAGACGACTTTACGAGGGGTATGGTGATCGGGCTGAGAAGGGCAGGTTGGTCGCTTCGTCAAATCGCAGCCGATACCCATAGGGATGTGTCCACGGTGCAGCGCCTGTGGCGAAGATGGTTGGCGCAGGGACATGTGGCACGTGCGAGGGGTCCAGGCGCAGCCCGAGTGACGTCAGCACGCGAGGATCGGCGCATCCGCCGCCAAGCGGTGGCAGCCCCGCACGCCACGTCAACCGCCATTCTTCAGCATGTGCAAGACACCCTGGCTGTTCCAATATCGACCAGAACAATTTCCCGTCGATTGGTTGAAGGAGGCCTGCATTCCCGGCGTGGCGTCCGCTCAGAAGACTACCATTGACTCCACAGCATAGACGTGCACGCCTGGCATGGTGCCGGGCTAGAGCGACTTGGATGAGGGAATGGCGGAACGTCGTGTTCTCCGATGAGTCACGCTTCTGTTCTGTCAGTGATAGTCACCGCAGACGAGTGTGGCGTCGGCGTGGAGAAAGGTCAAATCCGGCAGTAACTGTGGAGCGCCCTACCGCTAGGCAACGCGGCATCATGGTTTGGGGCGCTATTGCGTATGATTCCACGTCACCTCTAGTGCGTATTCAAGGCACGTTAAATGTCCACCGCTACGTGCAGCATGTGCTGCGGCCGGTGGCACTCCCGTACTTTCAGGGGCTGCCCAATGCTCTGTTTCGGCAGGATAATGCCCGCCCACACACTGCTCGCATCTCCCAACAGGCTCTACGAGGTGTACAGATGCTTCCGTGGCCAGCGTACTCTCCGGATCTCTCACCAATCGAACACGTGTAGGATCTCATTGGACGCCGTTTGCAAACTCTGCCCCAGCCTCGTACGGACGACCAACTGTGGCAAATGGTTGACAGAGAATGGAGAACCATCCCTCAGGACACCATCCGCACTCTTATTGACTCTGTACCTCGACGTGTTTCTGCGTGCATCGCCGCTCGCGGTGGTCCTACATCCTACTGAGTCGATGCCGTGCGCATTGTGTAACCTGCATATCGGTTTGAAATAAACATCAATTGTTCGTCCGTGCCGTCTCTGTTTTTTCCCCAACGTTCATCCCTTTCGAACCACTCCTCCTTGGTGTTGCATTGTCACTGTCAGTCAGTGTACTTCCTGCATCAAAAAACCGCCGCCTCCCCGTCTTAGTCTGGACCAGTAATGTAATACCCTTTTAACACAGTTTAACTCGATAAACTCTCCGCATAAGATTAATGCCCCCACATTGGCTGTACATTGCGGTAGCCTCATAACAGCCTTACTGAATTTATATATTATTTGATTCAGGCCGACCCTTTTCTTTTCTAATCCCCATAATTCAACCCCATATAAAGCTCTGCTCAGGACCAGAGATTTCAGTAATAGCCTAAGTATTTTATAGTTTACTCCTGGGTACCTGGCTACTAGAATTTTTATTGCTGCGAGGGCTGCTATCCCTCTGAGTTTGCATCTCTTGATGTGGTCTTCCCACCCTCCTTTTTTATTCAGTATCATCCCTAGATATTCTAATCTATCTACTTCCTCTATTCTTGCCCCCTGTACCCACCATTCCTTCGCTTTTTTTACCCTCCTTCTCTTACTTACAACCATCACCTTCGTTTTATTATAGTTAATTTTCAACGACCATTTATTTGCGTAATCTACTAATTTATCCAAACGTTTATTTAATCCACTCCTAGTCAGCGTCATTAGCAAAATATCATCTGCGAAAATCAGGCCTGGGATCTTCATATTACCCACCGCTGGTACAGCCCACCTTGCCCCATCGTGTTTGTCCAGTATATCATTTATAAATGATATAAATAATATGGGCGATAGTTTACATCCTTGTTTGAGTCTCAGCTTACACTCTATCGCTTTACTTATTACATTGTCCTCTAGTTTAACGCTACTATATACTCTGTGATACAGCATCTCTATCGCACGTATCATTTTCCTAGAAACTCCCAGCCTCCCTAATTTTTCTAGTAATGCCCTTCTGCTTACTGTATCAAACGGTTTCTCAAAATCGACCGCTGCCAAAACTGCCACTTCCCCGCACCGTGTATTTTTCGGCTAGCATTTTTACAGTCATGATATTATCTATTGTTTGTCTCCCCCTTCTAAATCCTCCCTGGTATTTAGAGATTTTACCGTTATTTTCAGCCCAGTCCCTTAGTCTGTTAGCTAAGACTCCTGCGAAAATGTTGCTCAGTGAATCTAAAGGAGTTATACCTTGATAGTTATTGGGTAAATTTCTATTCCCTTTCTTTTTGTATATTGGGCATATTATCCCATACTCCCATTCCTTCGGTACCTTCGCCCCGTTGAAAATCTTGTTGAATAGCTTTACAATTCCTTCTACCATCAAATCGTATTTACTTATTTGTTTCCAACATACATTACTAATACTATTCCCCCCCTCCCTCCGCCGCTGATTTCAACTTCAGTTTTCCAATCACTCCCTGTACTTCTTCTATTGTAAAATCTCTATCTAGTTCGTGTATACTTACTTCCACATTAGACCACAAGGTCTGTTTTCTTTCCTTATACTCCCAATCGTCCCTTCCTCCTAATAGCTCGCCGAAATTTCACCCACTTTACATAGTCAATATTTCATTTCTTCAATCCCTTCCCTCCTTCATTGATCATATTTATTCTCTCCCATATTTTTTCCGTTCGATTCATTCTGCATTCCTTGTTTATTTGCTCTGATTGGTCCTTCATCCATTGTTTCTTCTTATCTGCAATTTTGCTTTAATAAACTTTCCTCAGCCTGCAGAATGCTTCACGCTCTTCGCTCCCTCCTTTTGCTCTGTACTCTTTTAGCGCTCCTAACGCTGCTTTTCTGTGAACCTCACATTCCCTGGCATACCAACCCTCACTTTCCGTTTTTCTCCTTTTGCTGTGCTCGACTGCACGTGTCGCTCTCTTTACAAGGTAGCCTACTGCAATAAATCGAGCGCTCTATCTATGTTGTTTTCCATCAGCGCCCTTTCCCAGCCAATTCTAATTAATTGTATCTCTTTATCCATAAATGCATCTAGCCCTCTCTTTGAGTTCTCTGTCCATATATATTTAGTATAGCCACTACCCCACTCTATCGTGCTTTTTCTCTCTTCCTCTTTGTTTTCCTCTCTCCTCACCAAATTGACCCATACCGGAGCGTGGTGCGATCCAATCCAGTCTTCCACTATTTTGCTTTTAATGTACTCTATCATGTCCTGTGAGCTCATTACTAAATCAATGACGCTCCCTCCTTGTTCAGTAATATAGGTCATTTTACCTTCTTTGTCCCCCTCCCAAAAGCCATTCAAAATGCAGAAATTCCCGACTTCGCATAATTCTAAAAGTTTTCTACCATAGTTATTGATTACCTAATCATTACTACTTCTTCCTGCTCCGACTGTCAATTCTTCTTCTTTACTATACCTTGGACTTCGCTCGTCTATTCTGGCATTCCAGTCTCCAAGTAATAATATTCCATCCTCCTCATACCTCACTCTAATGATACCAGTTTCTAATAATAATTCCTCAAAGAACTTATCATTTGCATATGGAGACTCCCTGGGGTGACAGTAGGCAAAAGCCAAGCACACATTTTTCTCTCTCCCCATATTAAATATTATCCACATAACCCCTTCAATGTCAGTCTCAATATGCTCTATATATTCAGCTCTTCTTTGACTAATACTACTATTCCTCCAGGCACGCGGCCCATTTTGCTTAATCTCTTCCTTGACTTGTGCCTTACCGTGAATCCTCCCCAAGTTATCTCCCTGCCTACTTCTAGCCATGTTTCTAAAAGCGCTACAATATCAAAGCTTTCTATTAAATTTTTCACTTTTGTATTACCTATCTTACTCAGTACATTTTCAATAATAACAAAGCCTATTTTCCAGCCTAGTTACAGCTTTTTTTCCCTACCCTCCAAACCGCCATCTCTATTCTTACTTCTCGTCACCCTCTCGCTCTCAGCTTCTACCTCCCTTCCATCATTCTTCGACGCTTTATTGTCATCCTTCTTCTCTTTATCTTCTACACCTTTCTTTCCTCCCATAGGTCTTTCAAGCTCCTGCTTCTCCCCTTGGTCATAAGGTCTCTCTCTTTCTTATCCTCCCCCCTGATCGGTAATCAGTGCACCCTCTTTTCCTTTCGGAACACTATCTGATAACACTTCACGAACCTGCACAATTGATCTTTCACTCACACTATCTTGCACTGCACTGTTTTCTTGTCTCGGTGCTTCAGCCATAGTTACCACATTTCCTCCCTCCTCTTGGACGTACTCCTGACTCTATCTTGGGCGCTTCGAACGTTCCTCTTCCTGTTTTAGCTCTTCCTCCATCCTTTTTAGTTTTGTTACAGTCCAAACACGCCACCATACACCATTTGTTACCACTAACCATTGATCCTTAATAAATGCTTTAAGGCCTTGATGTTTAGCTCTGCCTAAATGTTTTCGTAGGATTTTTATGTTCTCAATCCCTTCTCTTCCCAAGTCTTTGTTTATCTAGATCCTTTCACCTTGTAAGTTCCTTGCGTTTTTAACACTATGTCCGCCATTATGGTTGACATCAACTTCACTTTCACTGGTCTCCTACCTTTCACTTTTCCTACTCTTTCGATATCGTCCATATCCACTTCACTGAAGTTAAGTTTCAGCTTATTTTGGACGAGGTCCACCACTTGATATATAAGCTTCACTTTATCTTCATTTCGCTCTTCCTGTAATCCATAGATATATATATACATTTCTTCATCCTTTCTTTGTTGACGAGGCCGAGCTCGTTCTTCAGAAACGTCACTTCCTTTTCCAGATTTTTTACCTGCTCTTTTAGCACTCCCGTTGCTCTCTCATTCTCCTTTATTCTTTTTTTCCGTGACTCCCCACTGCTCCTTGAATCAGGTCTTCATATCTTCAAATCCCTTAGCTTGTTCCTTTCTAAATTCATTTACCAATGCCTCTCCGGTACGGTATGTGTTTTAACGGCGTATCCTATCATCCCCTTGATTCTCTCCCAGTCCTCCCAGCTCATGTCAGGGCCTGGATTCATCTCCACTCCCCCTATAATTAATAGCATAGTTATCACCGTTACTGCCAAGATAACCTCGCCGATCTTTCCCAGTTCTCCATTATTCGCCGCATGCCCTGTCGTTTTCTTCTGCTTGCCCAGCCAGCAGCCTATCGCTGCCCGATATTGCTCAATGTCAATCATGCTATGCCATTAAGAGTACAGACTTTTAGGCAGAAACTTCTAGATGTTCCTCTTCCTCCAGAACCAGTGCTCACTCGATGGGGAACATGGCTAAGAGCAGTAGACTACTTTAGTGAGTATTTCCGAGCAGTTAAAGAGCTTATGTCAAAGTTTGAGGATGATTCAGTTTTTGTAACCAACGCAAAGCAATTTTTGAATGAATGTGGTATTGAAAATGATTTGGTGTACATCAGGGTTCATTTCACATCCATTGTAAATAGTATTACTGCTCTTGAAAGGCATGGGAAACCCTTTTATGAACAAATTGAGCTACTGAACACAGCAGAGCAGAAACTAGATGAAGCACGTGGAGTTGCGGCTGGAAAAGTGAATAAGAAGTTTGATTCAGTTCTTCAGAAAAACATCGGTTTGAAGAGTTTGTTCGTTGCCGCTAACATTTTAATGGGAAGTACTGACGATGAAGGTGAAAGTGAAATCCCAGTTCATCTTAAAAACTTATTATATTGCCGTGTCTTCAGTTGACGTTGAACACTCTTTCTCAGAGTACACATTGATACTTAGTGACGAACGCCATAAATTTTCCATGGACAATTTAGAGAAAGTGTTTATTATTTACTGTGAGGCCAACTAGAACATGATATGTAACCTCAGTCTGTAATTTTGAGTTACAATGTGCCGATTACGAAATTATTTGGGATTTTTTAATAGGCCTACCGATATTGCACATTAAAAGAAGGTCATTTAACTCACTGTTTTAATGTTTTCATGATATCTGCTCAGTTATATATATCTGCCTATTATTCATTTCAGTGCCTAAGTATAACAGTTAAGCAGCGTATTTTAGGCGCCTAAAACCATTACCTACCGAGCTCGATAGCTGCAGTCGCTTAAGTGCGGCCAGTATCCAGTATTCGGGAGATAGTGGGTTCGAACCCCACTGTCGGCAGTCCTGAAGATGGTTTTCCGTGGTTTCCCATCTTCACACCAGGCAAATGCTGGGGCTGTACCTTAATTAAGGCCACGGCCGCTTCCTTCCCAGTCCTAGCCCTTTCCTGTCCCATCGTCGCCATAAGACCTATCTGTGTCGGTGCGACGTAAAGCCAATAGCAAAAAAAAAATAAAAATTACCTTTTAGAGCCTAAACTTCCGCTGTCTGCTATTGAGTCAACGGGAGGCAAATAAGCTGGGCGAGCCTGCCAGCCAGCCGATGAGAGAAACTCGCTGTACTAGGTTCGCAGTAATAATGCTGGCAAGCAGACAGGAAGTTTTATGTTACTGCAGTTTTCTCACCTCTTACGTATGCAAGCTAGATGTGCCCAAGAATCATCAGATTCGTTAGCTTTGCTGGGCATTACAAATTTGATACTGCTGTGTCAAGTTTGCAAGTTTAATATTATTATTAGTGACACTGGCACTACAAATCTCAAGATTCGTGGTGATAGCCAATCCCTCTTTCGTCTCTGGCAACTGGGTGAGGAACACGTCTTTGGTTCAGCTCCAGCATTTTGTCTGGTAACAACTGAATCTTACAGAAATAATGTAGTGTGTGTAGGTGTAATATAAGCTGACTTAAATATTCTGGATTTTGTAATTTCCGGCCGGGTTTGGCATTTCATTCTGCATTGGGTGATTCTAATAAGACGCGCAAGTCACATATACGGTATCAACTCCAAAGACCTGGACCAGGCATCTTCGGAGACTGCATACTATTATTATCATTATTATTCATACAGCCTACGAATGCCCTTGGAGGAGTAGACTGTAAAGCGCAGGTCACCTATAAAGCGTCAACTCGAAAGCCAGGCATCTTTGGAGACTACACACCGTTATTATTATTATTATTATTATTATTATTATTATTATTATTATTATTATTATTATTATTATTATTATTATTACTAATATTACTATCATAATATTACAGTCTACGAATGCCCTTGGAGGAGTCCATCTTTTCTCGTACGATTTGCTGTACGCCGCACCAACACAGACGGGTCTTACAGCCACTATCGAATAGGAAGCGACCGTAGAATTAATTAAGATATAATCCCATCTCTTGCCTCGAGTAAAACATGAGAAACCACGAAAAACCATCTTCAGGACGGCCAACAGTAGGGTTCGAACCCGCCTCTTCCGAATGTAAGCTTACAGCTGCAAGCCCTGACCGCTTGGCCAACTCTCTCGGTACGCAAGGATCCGGCTAGGATAGAAGCATTTGTCTGGTGTGAAAATAGAAAACTATCTTCACGGCTGCTGACAGTAAGATTTGAACCCACCATCTCCCGAATGCAAGCTTACAACTACGCAACTCAGCTACAAGCTGAGTAACTTGTAGGCTATCTGCAACTTATTCTGTGCAGTGACACTTAATTTTATTTCCTGCGTGTGTCTAATTCAAATAATAATAATAATAATAATAATAATAATAATAATAATAATAATAATAATAATAATAATAATAATAATAATAATAATAGCGTGCGTGAGCTTAACCGCACAGCCAAATCGCACGATATCCAAGAATGCGAAGTAAAAAAATTAGGACAGTAGCAACCCAAGCATTTGCCTAGTGTAAAAATAAGAAAATACCTTCATGGTTGCCATTAGCAAGATCAAAACCCACCATCTCCCGAAAGTAAGATTACAGCTGTGTATCAGAGCTACATAGGTGAGTAATTTGTGTTTGCAACTAGATTCTTAAGTTTGCAGGTTCAAACCTAGCAAGTTTGTGTGTGTGTTATAAAACATCCAATCTGATGAGCTGTTCAGACCATGCAATTTCGTCATGGTCGAACCTCCCTTCTGCGGACACCGTCGGTTCCGTGTGAAAATGTCCGTTGCGGGAGGTGTCTATAAAACAAGGCTGTAAAAATTAATTGAACACTTTAACGGCAAAGAACATCCACTATATAAACATGCATCTTTATTTTGATGATTCTAAATAACTAAATATATGCCTGGGAGATACTACAAGTGATTTTACAACCCGTACAGTCATTACGGCTTCGAGAAATAATCATTCAGCTGGGTGTACAAATTAGCACATTTCTCTTTACTGTACTATTCTCAAAAAGGGAATAACGACCCAGCGTTACACACATATTCCTTATTCATTTAACCCTTCAGGTTATTTTCGATTTCTTGTAACATTGGTCCACGTACTCACAGTTTATTTCCTCGAACGCATTTAAAGCAATCATATATCGCAATGTTCACTTCTGCCAAAACTGACTCCCTCTTTCAATTCATTCTTCGATTCCTATTATCTTCCCACTCACTTAAAATGTGATTTTTATACTTTACAACGATGTTTTTCCGCACTTTAGTTTTTCACGGAGCTTTTCTCACTGAAAGTCATTACGCACTACATTTTTCTTGCCTAGAGATCTAAACACACTCGTCCTTCCTTCTCATGTTTACTGGGCGATTGAAATGGTACGGCATTTCTGCCTCAACAATCAGCACCTGAATGTCTCTTCCTTGTCAATTTTAAGTGAACTGCCTGACGCCGACCTCATCAATGAAAATTAGAAATGATGCAAGATGTGCTGGAAAATCCCCTGGTACCTTGGGAGTAAGCAGTCACTGGTAGCATTCCCGGGCAACTAGAATTCTCAGAATGTACACTAATTAGAACACAAAACGTCCCTAACGAAACGTTCGGAGCAGTGGCGGTGGGCTCTCAGGAGCACAGGAGCACGGGGACACCCAGTTTTAATACATATTTACGCATTCATGGATGATTTAAAACTTTCCTTTCTTTCGACCTGATTTCAACAATCGATCGAAAGCATTCGACTTATATCGAAGCTCCGTTACACCGACAGTTGTTCGTTTTGACTGACAGTGCAGCGAGCACACTGCATAATGCGCTATTGTGCTGAAGACTATACGCATGCGCAAAGCAGATGACGTCATGGTTTTCTGCACTGATATTCCCATTAGCGAAGAGCACGGCAAGGTACGTGCCTTGTCGTCTAGAGCCACTCTCAACCCAGTGACAGTATGACAGTTGACCACAAGAGTCCGCCACATCCCCTATTACGGTTAGCCACAGCCTCCCAGGAACTACTATTGCATTACATTACCGGCAGATTTCGCTGGTACCCTAATTCTGAATAGGCATTTTCTAGCTCGTTGTGAACAGTTGTTTGTAATCGCGGGAAGAAGTTTGCTTTACCTTGTGACTGGAAAATATTTTCAAGTGAAATGAATTTAAATGTTCTGTTCTGCTTCTGTGTTTGTATGGTTTGTGACCATGGTATTCTTTGTGTAAGAGGAAATGAATTCGGTTCAGGTAATTTTAACCAGTGAAATATTAACCTATCAGGATAAGTTAGAATTTAAAAGGCTTGGACCGAACAGACCAAATTTGATTATCGAAAAATATACAAAAACTGACAAACGCGAGTATAGGCGTAAGTTTAAGAGAGAAGTGTACGAAACACGCAAGTGTCTCTGTGGATATAGATCTAGGAACGCGCTTTTTTGTTTTCCCTGTTTATTGTTCAACAAAGAAAAAAGTGAATGGAATTCAGCTGGGTGCACAGACCTTGCTCATTTGAGTGCAAAAATAAATAAACATGAAAATTCTCATGCACACAAAAACGCGAGTATTGAATTCCCTACGGTAGTATTGTCTATAATTTCCAAGACGAGAATAATTAACATATAGCTGCCTCTGCGGATCAGCGGTAGAGTGTCGGCCTCCGGATCCCAAGATAGCGGGTTCAAACCCGGCAGAGGTAGTCGGATTTTTGAAGGGCGGAAAAAAGTCCATTCGACACTCCATGTCGTACGATGTCGGCATGTAAAAGATCTCTGGTGACACATTTGATGTTTACCCGACAAAATTCATTAAATCTCAGCCATAGACGCCCAAGAGAGTTTCGGTCTACTCGGTCTGCCATCTAGTGGGGGCCTAGAATAAAACGGAACGTCGAAATTGACGAGCAGACAGCCAGATGGCGTCAAATTGAAATGTCTGCACAAGGTAGCTGAGGCCATACGATTATTATTATTATTATTATTAACATATGACACAGTAGGACTCTGCCGGCCCCGTGGTGTAAAGGTAGCATGCCTGCCTCTTACCTGTAGGCCCCGGGTTCGATTCCCGGCCAGGTCAGGGATTTTAACCTGGATCTGAGGGCTGGTTAGAGGTCCACTACAATTGAGGAGCTATTTGACGGTGACATGGCGGTCAAAAGCCAATAATAACGGCCCAGACGATTCGTCGTGCTAACCGCACGACACTTCGTAATCTGCAGACCAGCGGGCTGAGCAGCACTCGCTTGGTAGGCCATGGGGTTTTGTTTGGTTCTACACTAACACCCAGGTGAAGTTCGTGCTATTTAAAAACCAAGAATAGTGCTCGCATCCTTCAATATTCGCATTGTAATAAAGTTATTGTGCATTTTACTTTAGTTCTACACTAACAAATTAGTCTCGTATAAAATTTATCCACGGTTATAGGGGTTCTACCAAATTATTTGTGAAGAAGGAATCGTACAAGGAACTGTTAGGGAAATTATTTTTGTACCTATGTTACTTTTTTGCTGATTTGAGACATGAACAAAAATGTTGTGAACACCCTAAAAATCTTGTCACGAGCCGCCACTGGTTCGGAGAGAGCTCTGTACAGAACAAATAATTTCACGGCTACTTCAGCATTCCTACGTACGTTTCCTCTCTTCCTTGGACTCGAAATAGTACAAACATTGAAAAGGAATTCGTGTATGTCTGCAGAATGGTATTAAGAGAAAGATTTACATAGCCTTATGTAAATGAAGTGTCCCGGAACGCGTAAATTGTCCGCTTAAGACAAGTAGTGATGTCAACTGTCCGGAATTCGAGGTGTCCGCGTAAATGAGGCTTAATTAAAACGTGTCTTATGTAAAATAAGATCGGTTCCGTGGAATATTGTCCGCATAGAGAGGTGTCCGTTGCGATTGTCTTATTATTCCTCTAGGAGGCGATACTAGAGTGTCCGTCTCCAGATTCCTAAGTTTGCAGGTTCAAATATACCGAGAGTGTGTGTTGATCTGGTATGTAGTAAATTAGAACATCGAAACTGATGTGCAGGCAGGCTACATGGTATCAGATAATTGTCATTTTTATAATGAATTCAACCCATCATAAGGACTGTTTACTTTGCCTAAATGGCAGCACTGACTGCGAACGATATTGTACGTGAACATCAGTGTATTGGTAGCCAAGGCTATTATTCTTCTTCTTCTTTCTTCGTTTCGGCCTGCTGTGGACCACGTTATTTCAACCGTTTGCATCCTTGAGCTTTAATTCTTCCCCAGTACTCACGCATTCTCGTTCTGTGAGCCTCCTTCCTTTCATCAGTCCACTTCTTGCCTGTTTTCAACTTTGGCCTTTCTTGGAACCTCTTGTATCCCTGGAGCTTTTTCTGGAGAGGAGCACGTTTCTGGATGTCTTCGAGTGTGATTCCTATTTCTTGAAGGTCTTTTTCAACTTCGATAAACCAGGATCCCTTGGTTTTCTTGTTAAGAAAGTAGGAAAAGATCCTGTTATTATTATTATTATTATTATTATTATTATTAATATTATTATTATTCACAGAATTGTTTTCCTAACTTAATTTATTAGGGTTAGCACAGGTATATAATGGCTGAAAGGTTCTGTCATCTGTCATACTGACTACGGGTGATATTGTACGTGAGCAGCTGTCTATTGGTAGGCCAAGGCTGAAGGTCAAATCAATGTTGTAGCATTTTGAAGCAGAGCTTGGCTTCAATTACGTTTTGGAGTAAAAAATACCTTAGGGGTGAAAACACCTCTTAAATAAAAAAAAAATCTCTTCAACGTCGTCTTAGAATAACTGATTCTGAGAGTAAATTTATTACAAATTATTTTAACAGGTGATATATAATAACTCACTCGTAACTTTCTCTTCAAAATATCGGAGGAAAAATAACTTTAAACGTTAAAAAAAGAGTGACAAATGTGTTGGGAATGAAAACATCCCTTAACTTAAAAATGCATTATCTCTCAAACCGTTAGTCGCAGAAAATTGATTTTTAGCTTAAAACCGTGATGCGCTTAAAACCAGCTGAATTCTACATTGTATGCAGGTAGTGTACACGTTGCCAATAAGATTGTATTAAATTGAATAGCTCTTAACGTTACCCTAGAACGCGATGGGAAAGTCACCAAACGTCTTGTCATATGTAAAAACGGGTAGGAAATTTTCATTGTAATGGTAGGCCCTCTTGCGTACCATCAGTCACAATCAAGTTGGGCAGACTTCATTATAATGGCAGACACTCACTCTCCACCTGCCATCAACATAGGATGCCAGTAGGAACGTCGTGATTAAAAGCAATGCTGCCATATGAAAAACTCGATCAAATGAAAAACCATACATTGTCTCACGTTTAATGTACAGTACTACGCCGATCTAACAGTCCAAATTCCAGAGCTGAAATGATCGGGCCGCAGACAACTCTGAGCCCTGGACACTCTTTTATTCCTAGGAGTACCAGATGAGTCGGAAAATCTCAATTTACTACACTGGCGGGGGAAAAACTATCTGACTTGGAGGCAAATAATTCCGCTAAGTGTGCACACTGATCATTCCAATCAGCTTGTCAGAGTATGGATCGAATAGCTGGAATACTATGATGAACCAGTGTGTTACGTACCAGCAGTGTCGGAAAATGTATGAATGGAATGCCTAGCTATTTCCTGCCAATATTCAGGCAGGTTGTTATACTCGGTACCACAGAAATATAGTAAATAGTCAGGTAGCGCCGTATGTCGTAGCATTGCAGCCGCCGCCATCTTACGTCACTACAGATTCACTGTAAACATGTATGTTACTATGTTACGTGCAGTTTCGTTTTATATTGTTTTTATTTAAATTTCACATTAGTTTTTCGCAAAACTACTGTGTGGCAGAATAATGAATACCCGTGTAGTGTTTGGGTGTGGTTTTTCCTATTCAGGGATAAAGAATAAGGAAGGAATAGGAGTTTCAATTCAACGGCAAGTGGCGTAATTGTGCTCATGTACACTTGTTGCCTACTTATTAATGCAATTAAATTTACGATTAAAGATGCCTAATTCACTTCTTTACGGTGTATATTTGTTGGCGTTAGCCCCCTTGTCATCAAATCAATCAAATCAAAATCTCTTTATTTGCAAATGAGGTGTCTACCTCGGTGGCAAATGGTACACTAAAATACATTATTGTCTAGCACTAAATATTAAATTAACAAGAAGAAAATTTTCCTATAATACAATATTGTACAATTTACGCTAATAATTTTTTCTATTAAACACACAATTCATCCTTAATAAATTTATATTGTTTACAAAATTCTATTTATAATATCTCCCGTACTACTTACAAATATAGTCAACTGATATACAGTATGTGGAATTACTTCAAATGATACTATACAACTGGTATAAGATTAAAATTTACATGGCATTTATTTACTTTTTTTTTACCCATTCTGAAACCTAAGTAGCATAACGACCTGCTGCGTCTTAACCAGAGCCCGTTTTGCCACCACTTTTCAGAGTTCCTGAAGGGCCTTCACAGCTACCGTAGCGGTCCAGGGCCCTCGAAGTCCCCACTGTACTTCACCCCTACAGGCAGTTCCCTACTTTGGCTGTCCAAAGTCCTTAGACCAGGGGATGGAATTAATTTATTCACACGCATTTTTTAAATAACCTTCACTGGTCGAATGCCCTCTAACACTTCATTTATTTTCTCTGTTCCTGTTTATTCTCTTCTTGAATATCTGTACAGATTTTGGAAAAGGATCGAACACTACACCTGGTAAACTGTTCCACTCCTTCACACCCTTCCCAATGAATGAAAATTTACCCCAATCGCTTCTGCTAAAATTCCTTCTAATTTTATATTTGTGGTCAGTCCTGTTGATATAATTATTTTCCAACTGAAGCCTCTCACGGATATCTCCCCATGCTTCTTCTCCTGTATAGGCTCTATATAATCCTATAAGTCTAGTTTTCTCCCTTCCCTTACTTAAAGTTTCCCACCCAAGTTCCTTTAACATTTTTGATACACTACTCTTTCTCCTGAAATCTCATGTTACAAATCTTGCTGCTTTCCTCTGCACACTATCTGTTTCTTTTATTAGGTACTCTTGGTGAGGATCCCAAACACTGTTTGCATATTCCAATAATGGATGAACCATACTTAAGTAACTTTTCTCTTTTAATTCTTTGTTGCATCCTTTAAGTAGTCTCATTATGACATGTAACAATCTGTATGCTTTCCCAACAATGTCATCAACATGACCCTTCCAGTGCAAATTACTTTCAAATCTCACACCTAAGTATTTGCATTTGCCATCTTTTGGGATAACTACCTCATTCAAAGTATATTCAAATTCAGTTTTAAAGCTCCTGTTTGTAAATGTTGTAACAGTTGATTTGCCTCCATTAACCTTCATATTATTCTCTTCAACCCATTGTTGGATACTCTCAAGGTCCCTTTGTAATTCTGAACAATCGTCAACGTTATTTATTTCCCTATAAACAATTATGTCATCTGCATACAATCTTATTTTTGATGTTATATTATTCCCTAAATCATTTGCGTATATTAAGTAAAGTAACGGACCGATTATACTACCCTGCGCAATTCCCTTACAAACTTTCTCTTCCTGCGATACATTATTTCCTACTTTGACTTTCTGAACTCTTGAATTTAGAAATGTTTTTATCCAACGTGTAACCCTTACGTCCTATCCTATTCCCTCCAATTTCTTTAATAATATTCCATGTTCCACTCTATCAAAGGGTTTGGAAAGATCTATGGCTATGCAATCTAACTGGCCTCCTGAATCCAATTGATCTGATATGTCCTGCTGAAATCCCACCAGTTGTGTCTCACAAGAAAATTTCTTTCTAAATCCGTACTGGCTCCTCATGAACCAATTTTTATCAACACATATTCCTCTGATGTACTTTGATATTAAACTCTCCAGTATTTTACAAACTATACTGGTCAGGCTGATTGGTTTATAGTTCTCTGGTTTCCTTTTATCACCCTTTCCTTTATAAATTGGTATTATCATATATTCCTTCCATTCCTTTGGTATCACACTATTATTTATGACATAGTCAAAGAGAAATTTTAAATAAGGCACTACGTACCACCCCATTGTCTTTAACACCTCCCCAGTAATTTGATCACTTCCTGCTGCTTTCCTTTGCTGAAGCAGTTGGATTTCTCTGAAAATATCTTCATTTGTGAATGAGAAGCTTCTTGTTTCCCTCTGTGTCTCTCCCTCTCTATCTTCTTTTTTGGTTTCCAACTCCTGACAATCATCTACTGGATCTCTGAATTCCCTACTTAAATAGTTTTGCTTTTTCAGTATCTGCTAAATAGTGTTCACCCCCTTCTCCCACCATTGTAGGAATTTGGATTCCTTTTCCTTTTTTATTCCTAATATATGAATACAGCTTTTTCCATTTCCCTTTGTGGTCATTACCATATTGAAGAATGCCATTCATATAATTCTCTTTTGCTTCCTTTTTTACTCTAATCAATTCCCTCATTAGCTGTTTTCTAGTTTCTCTACTCTCCCTACCCTCTTTGATTTTCCTGTTTACTATTCTACATTTTCTTTTTAATTTTCTTATTTCCCTTGTATAATAAACAGGGTCTGAGGTCTTTTTACCCTTCTTAACAGGTACAAATCTCTTCTCTCTTTCCCAAATGATTCCTTTAAATTTAGCCCAAAGTGTATCCACATTACTCCCTTCACTTATCCAACAACTGAATTGTGATTTAAGGAAAGTCCCAAATTCATCAACTTTAGTTTTTCTGTACAATTTCTTGCCTTGTATGACCCTCTTATTAAGCCTTTTTGGTACCAGTCCTACATCCATTATTACAGCCTTATGGTCACCTATTCCTTTAATTACCTCAGTTTTATCAACAATTTCCCATGGTTTAACCAAGAATACATCTAGCAAGTTATTGAGACGAGTCGGTTCTTGTACTACCTGTGTAAATCCTCCCTCCCAAATTAACTTATTTGCCAGTTTCTGTTCACGGGCTTCACTTGCAGCTCCATTCCATTCAACTTCAGGCAAGTTTAGATCTCCCCCAATTATTACCATATCATTATTATTGTTTTTATGAGTATAATATATTATTTTCTCAAATATTTCCATGTCTCTTTCCTCTATTCAAGGCCTGGATGTTCCTATAATTCCCACCTCCTTCATATTATGACAGATTAATTTTATCCCTAATATTTCATCCCTTTCATCGGTAAACCATTCATGTGAACTATAAGTTTCCTTCACCAGAATAAACACCCCCCCCCTGCCTTTTTATCTCCTCGGTCTCTACGATAGACTGTGTACCCTTCTGGAAATACTTCTCTATTACCCACCCCTTCTCTCAACCACGATTCCACTCCTATCACCACATCAGTCTCATAAGATTCCATCAATGTACCGAATTTTAATTGTTTATTTACTACACTCTGACAGTTTACCAAGAGCAATCTCAGACCCCCTTCCTCCCTAAAACTTGACTGTTGCAATTGGGTAACTGGAAATTCCTTACTTTTCTGAGTTTCATTTTCTAGTTGACTGAGCCAGCTTGAAGTAGCGCTGGCTCTTTCTACTTGTTTTCCTGGTCAGTATTATAACTCAAGGGAGTTGCCTTTTTTACAGTACATATCTTAAGATTAATAAAATCTAGAACAATATTTGCTATCTTTCGTTTACCTGAATTGTTTAGATGAAGTGTAACAGTGTCTCTCGAAACTGCTGCTATCAATTACCTGTGTATTACGAAAATGTTTACAAATTTTAACCATATCTGTATTAACTTCGTCCACTTCAGTGTTCACACACGGGTCTTTAATCAAATCATGCCTGTGGGGCACGTTCACTACAAAGACGTTAGTGTGAGTCAGCTTACCTAGTGTACATTTAAGTTGAGAAATGACATTCTTAGCGTCGTTGTGAGCTACGTCGTTCGTCCCGCCGATGATCACTACTGCATCACGACTTCCGAGATTTCTTGCTGCCTGTTCGGTGTTTTCCAATACCTTCTTGATTGGGGCTCCAGGATAGATGACGGCTGATGCTGCAATATCTTCATTGTTCATTTTTTCCGCAATTCCCCTCGCCTGGCTATCACCAAATATAAGAATGTTCGACACTTTCGCCATGGAGTGTGGCAGAGGGCCTGATAATAATAATAATAATAATAATAATAATAATAATAATAATAATAATAATAATAATTTTACTACAGCATTTGGTTAAAAGTTAAGTTTTTGTTTTGCTGGTGTTAGTAATTGAATAACAGTGGTCTCGGTTTCTTCTAATCTTTAAAGATATATTATAAGGATGTCAAAATTACTGTTAAAATCAGAGTGGAAGGATTGGTAAGCATGAATCAATCGAAATAGGGTTTTAGGTTCATTATCACAGAATATTATTGAATACTAGCTGATGTACCCGTGCTTCGCTACGGGATTCTCAGAAAGACTGTCTTTGTGGTTTTCCTAACTACAGTTAACTTAGGCCATTACAAAAACGTCAGTAGGAATGTAGGGCATAAAAGCAATGCTATCATATAAAATACTCGCTCAAATGAAAAGCAGCACATTTTCCCACTTTTAACGAACAGCACTACGATGCCAATCTAACAGTCCAAAGTTCCAGTGCTGGAATGACTAGGCCGCAGACAGCCGTGAACACTCCTCTGCCATTGTTCCGTTAAATATATACACTGCTCATTCCAATCAGTGCCTCAGGGTAGGGACGGAATAGCTCGAGTGCTATGATGAACCAGTTTGTTACGTACCAGTGGTATCAGAAAATTTATGAACCAGAGAAATGGCATACTTAAGAAAGTTATCTAACTCCCCAGCTACTTCCTGCCAATATTCAGGCAAGCTGTTATACTCGGCACGACCGTGCGAGTTGGCCGTGTGGTTAGGCGCGCGCAGCTGTGAGTTTGCATCCGCGAGGTAGTGGGGTCGAAAACCACTGCCGACAGCCCTGAAGATAGTTTTCCGTGGTCTCCCATTTTCACACCAGGCAAATGATGGGGCTGTACCATAATTAACGCCAGCACCGCTTCCTTTCCACTCCTAACCCTTTCCTATCCCATCGTCGCCATAATACCTATCTGTGTTGGTGCGACGTAAAGCAAAATTTAAAAAAATACTCGGTATACAGCAGTAATCCCATCTATCGGACATGACTGGCAACAGAAGACACAACAAACAATGGTCAATGTAATGTTATTGTTATTCAATGTTGTTATGAGCTTTCTGTATTGTAGGCCTTCACATTTAGTTCTTCATCGAAAGGGGGGTAGCAGCCTTTCGGTAGTTGCAAGGGCGGCAGTCTAGATGATTGACTGATACGGCCTTGTAATAATACTCAACATGGCTTAGCTGTGTTGATACTGCTACACGGCTGAAAGCAACGGGAAACTACAGCCGTAACCACCTCCCGAGGACATGCAGCTCTCTCTGTATGAAAGATGTACTGATGATGGCTTCCTCCCGGGTAAAATATTCCGGAGGTAAACTAGTCCCCCATTCGGATCTCCGGGTGGGGACTACACGAGAGGGGGCGATCATCAGGAAGATGGATACTGACATTCTGCGAGTCGGAGCGTGGAATGTTAGAAGTTTGAATCGTTGTGGTAGGTTAGAGAATCTGAAAAGGGAGATGGATAGGCTAAAGTTAGATGTAGTTGGTATAAGTGAAGTACGTTGGCAGGAAGAACAGGATTTTTGGTCGGGCGACTACCGAATTATCAACACGAAATCAAACAGGGGTAATGCAGGAGTTGGTTTAATAATGAATAAGAAAATAGGGCAGCGGATAAGCTACTACGACCAGCATAGTGAAAGAATTATTGTCGCCAAGATAGACACCAAACCAATGCCCACCACAATAGTGCAGGTCTATATGCCTACTAGTTCAGCGGATGATGAAGAAATTGAAAGAATATATGAGGAGATAGAAGATTTAATACAATATGTCAAAGGTGACGAGAATCTAATTGTGATGGGAGACTGGAACGCAGTGGTAGGCCAAGGAAGAGAAGGTAGCACAGTAGGAGAATTTGGATTGGGACAAAGGAACGAAAGAGGAAGTCGGCTGGTTGAATTCTGCACTGACCATAATTTAGTCCTCGCCAATACTTGGTTCAAACACCACAAACGACGGCTGTATACGTGGACGAAACCTGGAGACACTGGAAGGTATCAAATAGACTTCATTATGATTAGGCAGAGATTCAGAAACCAGGTGTTGGATTGCAAAACTTTCCCAGGAGCAGACGTGGACTCTGACCACAACTTGTTGGTCATGAAATGCCACCTGAAGTTGAAGAAATTGAAGAAAGGAAAGAATGCAAAAGGATGGGATCTAGACAAGTTGAAAGAAAAGAGTGTGAGGGATCGTTTCAAGGAACATGTTGCACAAGGACTAAATGAAAAGGCCGAAGGAAACACAGTAGAGGAAGAGTGGAGAGTCATGAAAAATGAAGTCAGTAGGGCTGCTGAAGAAATGTTAGGAAGGAAGAAAAGATCAACTAAGAATCAGTGGATAACTCAGGAGATACTAGACCTGATTGATGAACGACGAAAATACAAGAATGCTAGAAATGAAGAGGGCAGAAAAGAATACAGGCGATTAAAGAATGAAGTGGATAGAAAGTGCAAGGTAGCTAAGGAAGAATGGCTGAAGGAGAAGTGCAAGGATGTCGAAGGCTGTATGGTCCTGGGAAAGGTAGATGCTGCATACAGGAAAATCAAGGAAACCTTTGGAGAAAGGAAATCTAGGTGCATGAATATTAAGAGCTCAGATGGAAAGCCACTTCTAGGGAAAGAAGACAAAGCAGAAAGATGGCAGGAGCATATCCAACAGTTGTATCAAGGTAACGATGTAGATAATTTCGTTCTGGAACATGAAGAGGCTGTTGATGCTGATGAAATGGGAGGCCCAATTTTGAGGTCAGAGTTTGACAGAGCTGTGAGTGACCTAAATAGGAACAAGGCACCTGGAATTGATGATATTCCCTCTGAATTACTGACTGCCTTAGGAGAAACCAGCATGCTAAGGTTATTTCATTTAGTGTGCAAGATGTATGAGACAGGAGAAGTCCCATCCGATTTTCGGCAGAATGTTGTTATACCTATTCCCAAGAAAGCCGGTGCTGACAGGTGTGAAAACTACCGCACTATTAGTTTAGTATCTCATGTCCGCAAAATTTTAACACGTATTATTTACAGAAGAATGGAAAAACAAGTTGAAGCTGAGTTGGGGGAAGATCAATTTTGGTCAGAAGAAATGTAGGAACACGTGAAGCAATCCTGACTTTACGTCTGATCTTAGAGGATCGAATCAAGAAGGACAAGCCCACGTACATGGCATTCGTAGATCTAGAAAGGCATTCGATAATGTTGATTGGACCAGGCTATTTATGATTCTGAAGATGATAGGGATCAGATACCGAGAACGAAGAATTATCTACAACCTGTATAAAAATCAGTCTGCAGTGATAAGAATCGAGGGCTTTGAAAAAGAAGCAGCAATCCAGAAAGGAGTGAGGCAAGGCTGCAGTTTGTCCCCTCTCCTTTTCAATGTTTACATAGAACAGGCAGTAAAGGAAATCAAAGAGAAATTTGGAAAGGGAATCACAGTCCAAGGAGAGGAATTCAAAACCTTGAGATTTGCCGATGATATTGTTATTTTATCTGAGACTGCAGAAGATCTCGAGAAGTTGCTGAATGGTATGGATGAAGTCTTAGGTAAGGAGTACAAGATGAAAATAAATAAGTCCAAAACAAAAGTAATGGAGTGCAGTCGAACGAAGGCAGGTGATGTAGGAAATATTAGATTAGGAAATGAAGTCTTAAAGGAAGTAGATGAATATTGTTACTTGGGTAGTAAAATAACCAACGATGGCAGAAGTAAGGAGGACATAAAATGCAGACTAGCACAAGCAAGGAAGAGCTTTCTTAAGAAAAGAAATTTGCTCACTTCAAACATTGATATCGGAATTAGAAAGATGTTTTTGAAGACTTTTGTGTGGAGCGTGGCATTGTATGGAAGTGAAACATGGACGATAACTAGCTCAGAAAGAAAGAAAATATAAGCTTTTGAAATGTGGTGTTGCAGAAGAATGCTGAAGGTGAGATGGATAGATCGAATCACGAATGAAGAGATACTGAATCGAATTGGTGAGAGGAGATCGATTTGGCTAAATTTGACGAGAAGAAGAGATAGAATGATAGGACACATCTTAAGATACCCAGGACTTGTTCAGTTGGTTTTTGAAGGAAGTGTAGGTGGCAAGAACGGTAGGGGTAGACCAAGGTATGAATATGACAAACAGATTAGAGCAGATGTAGGATGCAATAGTTACGTAGAAATGAAAAGGTTATCACAGGATAGGGTGGCATGGAGGGCTGCATCAAACCAGTCTATGGACTGATGACTCAAACAACAACAAACAACAAACATCGACTCTGTGATATTAGGGCGTCTTACGAAATTATTTACAGCGTAGACTGTAGTTCCTTATTCCCGAACTTAACGATTTTCATTAAGTCCTGTTTACCCATTTTCTCGTAACTTGGTGCTGATGTGGACTTAACAACAAAAATCCAAATTCACGAAAATCTCTGTTATCATAGCCGGTACGGTAAAAAAAAGTATGATACATAAATGATCGGAAATTTAATACTATATAACTTAAGTAAAGCAGTATTTGTTGATAGGACCACTAATAACACAAATATCTGAGAATTAAATTTTTGGCCTCCCCTAAACCACCATTCCACTCAGCGTGAATAAAATTATTTATGGCCTAGATTATAGCGACTTTTTTCCCGACTTCGCATACCGATTTTCATTAAAATAGGACAACTAATAACACAAAAATTTGAGAATTTAAGTTTAGTCCTTCCCCTAAACCACTATTTCTTTCAGCGTGAATAAGATTATTTATGGCCTAGATTGTAGCGACTCCCAATTTTGCATCCCGATTTTCATTAAGATAGGACCACTAATAACATGAATATTTGAGAATTCAATTTTAGGCCTTCTCCTAAACTACCATTTCTCTCAGCGTGCAGCCGTTTTCTCGTGATGCGTGAACAGACAGACAGACAGACAGACAGACAGACAGACAGACAGACAGACAGACAGACAGACAGACAGACAGACAGACAGACAGACAGACAGACAGACAGAAATTACGGAAAATTAAAAAGTGCATTTCCTTTGCTACTATGAATACGACCGATACAGAAATACCATCCTTTGTAAATTCTGAGCAATGTACAGACAAAACTCTTATTTTATATATATAGATATCTCAGGATTTGTGGTAAAAATGTTAGTCAATTCTCTACTGTGTGATACTTGAAGCTGTTGTACAAAAAGAAAATTATCAGCCGGGCTGTGTGGCTCAGACGGTTGAAGCACTGGCCTTCTAACCCCATCTTGGCGGATTCGATCCTGGCTCAGTCCCGTGGTATTTAAAGGAACCGGTACTCAAATATGTCAGCCTCGTGTCGGTACATTTACTGACACGTAAAACTCCTGCGGGACAAAATTCCGGCAACTCGGCGTCTCCGAAAACCTAAAGGTGGTTAGTGGGTCGTAAACTAAATAACATTAAATATTATTATTAGAAAATCCTTATCCATTCATTTATTTCCAGAATAGAGGTGATCTGTATGTTCCTACGAATTTTGGAGAGAATAGGCCTACATGTAATGGTTTAAGCCCAGTCATGAAAGAGAACATACCAAATGAAGTCACAGCTCAGTTGTAGGCCTATGTAACTTTTTTTCCGAGTTAAAGCTCACATACTTTAGACCTAAACTCAAAGGGTACGCACGTTTATCGCCTTATTAGTGTAATTTCATCATCACTATACCTAAAAATACGTGGGAGAGCCCGCCTGGTGGCCATGATCGTTAAGACAAGTCTAAACAGTCCGAAACCGTGGTTAGCCGGTTCGAGTCCCGTTGGTCAAAAAAATTTCACCATCAGAATGTTGGCCGGCAGGGTAGGAGACGTGGTGGTATACAATGTCTAATCACTAAATTGCGTACAAAAGCCTGGATTAAGTTCCAAATCTCTCCACAATACTCATAATTATGGAGTGAGGGCATATGACGCTGTTGATGGTGATTCGTCGTCGGATGGTGACGTTAAGACTTGAGCAGACCCCTGAGTGCTATTCGAAAGGAGTAGGCTATGTGCCGGTACCGGGTTTCACCCTCTCCCTTTCTAGTATCATATACCACGTGATTCATTTTATCTCATTAACTCATCTGATGAGGTTGACGACAGGAAGGGCATCCGGTCATAAAACTCAGCACGAAAGATTCATCTCACCTCATACCCGACTCCATTCAGAAACGGAACAAGGATTGGACAAACAAACAAACCTGAAAATACGTGTGAATCATGCTGTAAGAGAGTTGAATGGAAACAGATATGATCAAAGATCGGTCTAAAACAGGTTGGTTATTTTTAAGCATTGGTAAATTGATATACCAGTCTTTCATTTTTAGGAGCAAAATAAAGGACCTAACATGTATTATTAATCAATGTTATTGTTATTATTTATTTCGATGTGGTTTTAATTATTTTAATTATCTCCTGTCCAGTATTCCCGTTTCGGCTATTATTTTTACATTAATGCATCGGGGTAGTGTAGTGACGTAAGATGGCGGCGGCCGCACGCTTCCGGCTACAGAATCCTGCTGCTCATTGCCAGTCTAAATCTATATGTCTGTGCTCGGTACGGAGCAGCAATCCCATCTATCGGAGATGAGTGGCAGCATAAGAGACAAAGAACATCACAAAAAACAAGGGTCAATATAATGTTATTGTTGATCAATTTTATGAGCTTTCGATATTGTAGGCCTTCATATTTAGTTTCCTTTCTATTCTGAAATACCACTCATATCATAATTGGTGCGGTGAAACTGAATAAAATATAAATGATCGGAAATTGTATTCTCTATAACTTTTGTTGTGTAGTACTTCTCGATAGAACTGATAGACAGGTATTTAAAAATTAAATTTTAGGCGCCTTCTCCTAAACTACAATTTCATCCAGGATGAATAACATTGTTTATAGCTTAGACTGTAGTTTTTTATTCCCCGACTCTTTATACCTATTTTCATTAAATTCTTTTTACCCATTTTATCGTGGCTCGGAGTTGATATGGACTCAGCAACAAAAATACAAATTCATGAATATCCCTGTTATCATAGCCGGTAGGTAAAAAGTACAAGACATAAATGATCGGAAATATAATATAAAGTTATATAGTATTTATCGATAGGACCATTAATAACATACATATTTGAGAATAAAATTCTAGGCCTTCCCCTAAACTACCATTTCACTTAGCGTGAATGAAATTATTTATAGCCTAAATTGTAGAGGCTCATTCCCCGACTTTACATACCGGTTTTCAGTAAAAAAAAAATCATCCGTGTTCTCGTGATGCGCGTACATACAGACAGACAGACAGACAGACAGACAGACAGACAGACAGACAGACAGACGGAAATTACGGAAAAGTAAAGAGTGAATTTCCTTGTTACGGTGACACGACCGATACAAAAATACCATTCTTTTTAAATTGTGAGCAATGTACAGACAAAACTCTTATTTTATATATATTGTAACCGTTCAAGTATAATTAGGGGTTCGAAGAAATGTTGTAGATGTGCCTCGGCCTTACTCAACGACGATCCATGAAATTCCAGTCGCGGGCGCACGGGCTCAATCGGCACCGGTTACAATTCATGGCAATCATTAGCACGTTATCATCGTTATTATGAGAATCTGTATCTTATAACTGTCTGAGGCTATTTTAACTCTTAATCTATAAATGACAATACTGAGAACCGTTTTTAATTGGAAGGATGTTCCGCTTTAATCAATTAATTGATAAAATATAACTAACAATACTAATAAATGAAATCTTGCAACATGGATGGATAAGTCAATTGTTGAACCCAGTAATCAACACATTTAAAAATAAATACTAATGTACTTTTGTTGGTTCTCATTTCTCGCTCGTAAGGCGCTGCAATTTCATATAATAAAAACAAATGTGTTGGCAAACCATTCTAATTAAGTTAAACAAAGCAAACGAATCGTTACTGCCAACATGAAAATTACTACTGTACAATTGACAGTATAATTGTTTAAATTATTTATTTTGTCCGCCGAAAAAAATAAAGAAAATATTTATTCGTTCATTTATTCGTTCGTTTACAGGTCAAAACCTTGTCCTTTAATATTCTATTAATGTAATATTATAATCGTCGCGTAGATCAACGAACTCTAACAACTTGAGTGTTCACTACGTAAATGTGTGTAACGTCGTGAAACCTAAAATAAAACAATCATGTTATTTCAAAATAAGATCCGCAGCTAATCTCAGATAAATAATCGCCAGAACTGTGAAACAAAGAACAACATAATCATGGTGTTCTCAAATCACCGCACCTAAAATAAAGTAGACATTCAAAACTACATAATACTGCGTCATTCCTGCGTCCAGGTCAGGCCGCGAAGAAATCCAGACTAGCTCATTTCCGATTAAATTTATATTTTCATTGCTTCTTGAGGTCGTGGGTCGGGAGAGATAATCAGTTAGCTGTGTTTGCCGGCTGAATTCCCTTCGACTAAGTTAATGGACATCTCCATCTCGCCGATGAATTATTTTCGCATAGTAAAATTCGTAATACTTAACATAAGGTTGACTATAGCAATGTACTTATCCTAGTATAACATAAAATGCCAATAAGTTTGACTATTATCATTTATTATAATTGAAAATCTTGAAAATAAAAGAAGACTGAAATATCATTGGAAATAAGTACCTTTCTTCATTTAAAATTCGTTAATCATTGAAGTAACTCATAAAAGATCTTTTATTAAAACAAAATAAATTATTTACAATTATGTATCGAAAAGTAGAAAATAAATCTGAAATAATTCCTCGCATTCTGTTCCTGTAAATTAAAATCACATCTCTTGTACAATTCTTTTGTGACTGAATGAGATTACAATCCCTACATTCGTTAATGTTATAAAATTTACAGATATATCTGGAAAATCATTGAGCATCATCCGTTGCCTTGACTTAAACATCCTAATTTTATGTATTTATGTCTTCACATCTCCATAGTTAGTTAATAATATTGAGGATATCAATCACATCAGTTGCCTTATATGTGGATACGTCAGGAAAAGGATAAGTGATAAGTCATTTACTACATATGCACTCATCAAAATTATCATCAATCATCATTACCAATAGCTCATGGGGATATCATCCCTCTCAAAAATTCTATGAATTAAGTTAACTGCATAAACGTATCACATACAACATATCATTATTAACTTACAATACCTCATTCATCTTTATTTATGAAAATAAGTATAGTCTATCATTTAAGAAGACTCTAACAACCAATATCTTTAGCAATTATGTGTCAGTGACCTCACCAATAGCATAATTGTGAAAAGTATGATATATTTCTATTTATCAAGCGAACATGACTGTGGTTGAAATCAGGATTAATGTTGGTTAATATTCTACTCAACTTTCCTTATATGGATTTATCTCGATGATTTATATGTGCCTACCTCCTATATATGAGCTATATAAATCATATTCAATGCTGGATATGGAATACCTAACAATTATTACTCACCATGGAGTTATATATATATATATATATATATATATATATATATATATATATATTGTTAAACTCAAATTGCATCAATCCTCTCAATATAACCATTGCAACAAATCATTCTCTTCTTTACCGACGAAATAATAACTATCACAATCATTATTCTTCTTATTCACTCATTCTTCATATATATCATCTGTTTCATATCTCCTCATCATATTTCTTCTTTCATCTCAACAACCCTCATGTACACGTTGACTTGACGCAGATTTTTCCATAATCATCTATTTGCTTGAATATTCCATTTCGTCTTAATTCACTTCTGTTTCATTTCATATTACTCATATGTCTTCACATAATCCCACTATAACCTACATATGGCACTGTATCACCTTCATTTCATAATATACCAACCATAACTTATTCGTTACATTAACCACAATGTCGATATAACTCTTATAATTCACATATGCTAACCTCATCTCTATGTTCGACAACATTACGAATGCATGGCATGTTAGATATATCACATTCACATCCTAGCCAAAGAATTGGTATTTCGTTTAGATGACTACCTATCATCCCTTTACACTTGTCACATATATATGATATCACACAAAAATCCACTATTTAGAGCTAATTCGAAGATTTCACTGCTTCACTATCGCTTTATTACAAAAGGATATAATATTTCATTTCAGAACTTTTTATTACTTTACTTACTGCATACACGTATACGACTTATCTTTATCCCTCTGCTCCAATGACGTTGGAAGTAGATGTACTGGGACATCTGCGATTTACGCCTGGCTGCTACATCCTCCTGGTTTCTGACATGTTGTGGAACAGGTCATGCTTTCTTCTCCGTCATCTCAGGTAAGCCTTCCCCGAACATCGGCCATGGTCTTCTTAGCTCAGGTTGACGGGCATCTCTTGCGCAAATGTAACAAAAATGCATACAGACATAGTCAGTTTCGTCATCTTAGGATCTTCACTGCCTTCTAACATCACTGTAAGTGTTAAATAAAGCGTTTCTCTGAGTTTCAATTCCGTTTTTCTCTTCTAGATTACCAATATGTCTACCTAAAATTCAATTATACACTTTGATTTCTATTTTATATGTTGATACTAATTGCCGTGACTTTAACATTTCTTGCTGGCGAGCTTTAAATGTTATCTGCTGCTGCTGTTCAGGATACGTGACGGAATCCTTTACGCAATATTTTTCACAATGTGCCACTCTAATTTCTTGGCGTTTATTTATGCGTTTCAACGCAATACTCTGTAATATTGGGTAATATCGACCTTTTTCTTCCAAACGTTATGATAAATCCTTTCAGATTTCGGTTAACTGCTCGTAATATATACTTATTATTCTCACAATCGGAACGTTGTTTCTTGTAGCTTGCAATATTTGATGAGAAGTAGTAATAATAATGTTATACCAATCTTAGGCTATTCTTTATTTTTCTCACCGCCGCCCTCGTATTTCTCGCCTCAGTTACGCTATATGCAAGACCGACTACAATATATCAGACCTTAATGTTACTATCGATTGGGAGGAAAATGGCGACTTCGTGGGCGAGCGTTTGAGACATGTGGTTGGTTCATATCTGTGTTTACATTCTGCTAAAGAGTGTTATATTGATCGAGTTATTGGAGTATAAAGTATATGTTTGGTAAAATAGTAATCTATAACGGTTTATTAGTATGGTGTTTTGTTAGAAGTTTATATGATGGTATTTTTAATGTATAATAATGTTTATGATTGCCGTGCTGTAACATAACAGAAATGGATCGTTCCTGCTGCGTTCGTGGTTGTAGATCTAATTATACCGTTGCTGAAGCTTTTAAATTCCCTGAAGATAGATCTCTACAGGAGAAATGGATAAGGAATATTCACCGGAAAAATTTGGAAGTCAAAGACCAAACTATCGTAGGCTATGTGTGTAACCAAAATTTGTGGTTAGAGAAGATCTCTTTTCAACCGATAATGGTGAGCCTATTCGTTTTTGTTTTCTCATTCAGTCGGAGTAATTTCATGTAAGTTGACGATAAGTATTAGTTTCTATGTAGAATATAAGTGTGTGAGTGTATTTATATGGGTCAGTGGTCACTAGGATCTGTAATTATACGCAGTCATGTGAGAATATGTTTGTTTTGATCGTGTTGAGAACCGGATTTAAATTAAGAGAGAAGTGAATTAGAAACATACATCGTGAATATTTCTACAAAACAGTAGTGTGCATATGTCATCTGAGAGTAAGTCTGAGATTAGAGGAAGACTACTTTTTTTTTCTAATTCTAAATGGTGGACCTATTAGTACCGGTATTCCTCGAAAAAATTAATTTCGATAGATGGTAATTGATATGGTGATGTTCCTTCAGTGTCTATGCGCTTCAAAGTGTCGTGTGATTTAGATGCAATTGCATTTTGAAAGAATCTGTGCTTACCTGCGGGAACATTTGGCTAGATCTTGGTGAATAACAAAACTTATAGTGTGACAGATGGAGCAATCTGTACACTGTTACACAGAAGAAATAGTGACTTGCAGGGATGATTGTGGTGGTGATTATTGTTTTAAGAGGAAGTACAACTAGGCAACCATCCTCTATACAACATTAATCAGAGAGAAAGAATGGAAGGCGTCCGACACTTCGAAAAATGAAGGTATCGGCCGAAGGAAGACAAGGGCCACGAAGGGCATGAAAATGAAAGACTCCATAGGCCTCCATACGTAATACCGTCGGGGTCTGAAAAGAACAAGTGTTGACCAAGGGAGGTCGGATAGGATAGATGAAAGTGAGGAGCCTGGCACAAGTAAGTGGAAGCAATGCCAGGACTCAGCTGAGGGCCCCGTGGTCGCTAACCCACGCTCCAAAGTTCAGAGCCCCTGGAACCCCTTTTAGTCGCCTCTTACGACAGGCAGGGGACACCGTGGGTGTTATTCTACCACCCCCACCCACAGGGGGGACTTGCAGGGATTAGCTTCGTTTGTAACTCAGGGGTTTTATTGTACCAATACCTTCCGATTCATGCTATGGGTATCTGTTATCAAGCAGTCTACACCAAATTGAAGCTCGTCCATGCAGGTTAAAGACATCATTGTTTAGAGTCAATAGAGTAGTTTTACTCATGTTCTTAAATGGGGAAAATCCTATTATACCTTTAGTGTCTGAAATCTTCATTGCAAAGTTTTCCATCATGGTTGGAAGTGCTACTATATCATATGTAAACATATGATTTAAGAGTTTCCAGTAAGGAAGGCTAAACATCACCGGGTCTGTTCATTGGGCTGGCATAATCATTTCGGCTGTACTTCATTTTCATTGAGTGCTGAACATTAGAAATTGTCCACCACTTCGAAACTAAGGCAACACGTTATGTTTCATGTAGTTCTTATGAGAGTGAATAAATTGAGGAATTTCGCACCTTAAATTATTTTAAAACATTCAAAATGATGTTATAAATATCATTTTAAAAATTTTATAATGTATTTCCATCTATCCAGCAAAGTGTAACCTAAGAGAAAACGTTATTTGACTAAGTGAAATTTCGAAATAATCAGCGTGTTGTTCCTTTTGCTGTGGGGCTGTCCATCTAGTCTAGCAGAATATGTGTGATTCTAGTTGATTACATGTGATGAGTAGTTGTTCGCGAAGCGTTTCCATAGGTGTAGCAGTGATTTTCCCTATGATGTTACATTTATCATGTTAAATTACCACCGCTTGCAAAATATGTACGTGATCTTTTCGTAATTTCTGGCAGATTGAACCAGATATTGTGTAGTTCTTTCAGTGGTATCAACACAAGTAATTTAATGTCACGCCGGGCTGAGTGGCTCAGACGGTTGAAGCTCTGGCCTTCTGACCCCAAGTTGGCGGGTTTGATCCCGGCTCAGTCCGGTAGTATTTGAAGGTGCTCAAATACGTCAGCCTCGTGTCAGTAAATTTACTGGCAGGTAAATCAACTAGTGCGGCACTAAATTCCGACATCTTCGAAAATCCTGAGTTGGTTTATCGTCGAAATGAAGTTATTGCGTGCTACCCTAACCTTCATCAGACCTCAGCTTCTGCGCCCACGATGTCCACCATCTTGGTTTTGATATTACGGTCTGATATATTGTAGTCGGTCTTGCTATATGTATTACTTTCTCGATATCGATGATTGAATTTATGTGCCATATCTATAATTCTCATGGCAACTGCTTCCATTTTAGTTCCAACTGTCAATTTATGACAGTGAATTGGCACAATATCATCATAAACAATCATAATTTTATATTATTAAGACACCACAGCATCTGGATCCGTCCATAGGTTTCCTCCCAAAGATCTGAAATTCTACTAATATCTACGAGACACGTGCACTACAACAACTGCTATTCTACAGGAAATGCTAAGTTGTACATTACATAATATGACCCTAATCTCTTTTCCCATCATTATGTAACTCGTACGCCTCAATAGTATAATCTTATTTATCTATTTATTCACAGAACATTCGTTCCATAACCATATCTCGAATTAATATTACTGATGACCATTCACATGTCCGATAAGAAAATATTCTTCGGAAAAAATACCTTTGAAACATAATTATCAAATTCTAAACGCTTGTCTATTCATCTATATCATTTCAATATTCGCATGATGAGCATTTATTCCATTACCTTCACTATCAACATTATTGGGATTCTTCGAAGACGACGTTACATTACAAGTAATAATGACTATTTCCCAACAAAATATTACAACATAACCATCGCGTATAACGTCATTTCATTTACTTCGACGACCCTATCATTCAACCATATCATATCATTTCATCTACGCATCATACCGCAGTCGTCTGTGAGACAGTGAGCTGAGCGGATGTGCTGAGTGGAGCGCGGAGCAATGGATATCACGTTGACACAATATAGGATAGCGATCGGCAGATGGAACTGTAAAAAGGGAAGTAGAATGGAAACAAGGATGGAGTTAAAGGGTGAAAAAAGGAGGATGGTGGCTATGTTACTGGTGGCGGTGGTGGTGATGGTGTTGCTGATAATAGGAGGAGTAGAGATTAATCCCGGCCCAGGTCCAGTAGGTTCCATTGGATGGGAAGAGTACGAGGCGATTAGAGAGATGATAAGAGAGGCTTGTCAGACGGAGCAAATAAAAGAAATGTTCCGAGAGTTATCCAAGGAATTTATGGACCTAAAATTGAGTGTTGAGGAAGATGTAAAGAAGATATTGGAAGAGGAAGGGTGTAATAAAGATGAATTAGACCTATTGAAGCAGAAGGTAAGAAGTCTGGAGTGGGACCTAAGAGAAACGAAGAGAGTAGTCGAGAAGAGTATACAAGAAAGCGTAAGAAAAAATATCTTCATATATGGTGTCCAAGAAGAGGAAAGAGAGTCTAAAGTTGAACTAGTGTACAAAGTGGTAGAAGTTATCCAGAACAGGATGAAGAACAACTTCAGTGAAGTTGATATTGACGATGTGCAGCGTGTGGGGAGAGTGAAAGGAAAGAGACCAATTAGAGTGAAATTAATATCGACACTGATGGCGGACATTGTAATAATAAATTCGAGTAATTTAAAAGGAGAGAAGGTGTGGATAAAACGGGAGATGGACAGGGAAGCGAGAGAGAAGAACAAAATTCTGAATAGATATTTAAGAGAGGCAAGAAAACAAGGTCTTAAGGCATATATTAGAGGACAGCAGCTGGTGGTTGGAAACGGAAGGTGGAATCGAGTGTGGGGGTTGGGAAGGCTGAAAAAACTTGATGAAGAACATCAACAGCAGCAGAACGTGTCCTTGGCAACAGTGGAAGTAGCAAGGAAAGGCAGTGACGTAGAAAGGAGTGATATTAAGGAAGTGAGCGAAGTCCACATCACATCAGGTGCGGGAAGTAGGGATATGCTGAACAGCAGTGCCAGCAACCAGGTGGGCGGAAATGCAGAGACCTTGAAGAGTCAGCACAACACAGAGAAGGAGGAAGCAAGTAATGTGTCACAACTGGTGAGGAGTGCAGTGAAAATTGTGAATGAAGGTAACAGTAGACAGGGTAAGGTTGCATCCTCTCCGAGTAAAAGGAACACAGAAAATAAAATGGAAAAAAGGTAGGCGCTAAATAAGGAAAGATCATTAAGTTTGAAAGATTTATGGGGAAAGAAAAAAGGCGCAGGTATGGAGAAGGGGAAGGAAGACGGGAGAAAAGAGGATGAGGAGGGATCT
Organism: Anabrus simplex; assembly: GCF_040414725.1. NCBI lineage: Eukaryota > Metazoa > Arthropoda > Insecta > Orthoptera > Tettigoniidae > Anabrus > Anabrus simplex. Next base: position 225,445,735 of record NC_090267.1, read on the forward strand.
GGAGAGGACGCACAGGGAAGAGTGACAAGGAGTGGAGGTGGAAGTGGAGAAGCACAGATGCAGAGAGTGGGAGGGAATAAATAACTAGATGTGGCGATAGGGTTGTGGAATATTGAGGGGTTGATGGGGAAGATAGGGAATAAAGAATTGGAGAAAATAGTAAAGGAGTATGAGATTATTGCCCTAGTAGAGACATGGTTAGGGAAAGGGATAGAAATTGAATGGAATGGGTATAGAGTAGTCAGCGTGATAAAGAAAAAAGGGGAAGAATGGGAAGAAACCCGGGCGGGATAACAGTTTTAATAAAAAAAGATAGTAGAGAGAGTAGAGAGAATACAGAATGAGGTAGAAGGGGTGGTGTGGTTGAGAATTAAAATGGGAAATGATGCGAAGGAGGCAATTTGCCTGGCTCTATTATACAACCATCCTAAAGACTCAACTTATGCTAATAAAACATTTTTTGAAGAACTGATTGAAGAAATAAACAAAATTAAAGGATTGTATGTGGAAGATGGAATGATATTGTTAGGGGATTGGAATGCAAGAGTGAGTAATAGGGTACCTGATTATGGGAGAGAGGATAATGAAGTGGGAGAGTACAGAAGAAATAGTAAAGACAAAGATATAAATAGATATGGTGTAAGGCTATTAGAGTTATGTGCTATAGAAAAAGTATATATTTTAAATGGATGGATGAAGGGAGATAGTAATGGGGAACTGACATTCATCACATCGAAGGGTGGGAGTGTAGTAGATATAGGAGTAAGCACGGAAATAGCTCTAAAGAAAATAATAAGTTTTGAGGTGATAGAATGTGTGATAACAGAACATATGCCCATCAAGATAAAATTAAGAGGGGAGTATGATGGACTGAAGAGAAGGGTAGGAAAAAGAGACATATATAAGGAGGGTTGGAAGTACATTTGGAATGATACTACGATTGAGAGATTGAGAACAGAGTTAAAAGCGAGTGAAGAAAGTATAAGCGTTGAAAGTGAAAGGATGTTGGAAGGAGGGGATGTGGATTAAGTTTTAAAACTAATAGAACGCCCAGTATGGAAGGTGGGTAAGAAAGTGAGGATAAGAGAAGAGAAAGACAGGAATATAGGCACGGGGTGGTTTGATGAAGAGTGTAAGAGGAAACGAGAGGTTGTAATGTCAGCTCTAGCGCACTTTAAGAAAAGAGGGGAACAAGGGAAAAGAGAGGAATATTGTAAATTAAGAAGAGATTACAAGAAGTTACTAATTGAGAAAAAAATGTTGGAAAGAGGCGGAAGCTGAGAGAGTGAACAGATATTGTAAAGAGAAAAGATTTGATAGGGTTTGGGAAACTATAAATAAGATAAAGAGAACTAGATCGGCAGGGGGAGGAACAATGATAGCAGAAAATGAGTGGATAGGATATTTTGCAGAGCTTTTGGGTGGGAGGGGAGAAGGACAGGGGGGTATGGAAAAGACGTATATTGTAAAAGAAGTACAAATAGGAGTACAGTTACTAGATGAGGAGATAACAAGTCAGGAAATAGTCAGGGTGTTAAGTAAAATAAAAACCAAAACAGCGGGTGGGGCAAATGGTATTACTAACAGGATATGGAAGAAAGTAGGAGCAAATGAAGTAATGCTGAAAGTGATGGTGAAATTCTTTAACAAGATATGGGAAACGAATAAATTCCCTAGCGAGTGGAGAAAAGGAGTACTTTGTCCTATATACAAGAATAAAGGAAGTCGAAGTGATCCAAACAACTATAGAGGAATAACACTCCTAGACTCGCTGTCGAAGGTATATACAGGAATTCTAGCTAATAGGATTATAAATTGGGCAGAGAAATATGGAAGGATTTCGGACTATCAAAATGGGTTTCGAAAAGAGAAAAATACTGTGGATAATGTCTGGATTCTGGATACTTTAATTACGAAGTATGTGAAAATAGCAAGGAAGAGATTATATGTAGCAGCAATAGATTTAGAGAAAGCCTTCGATGCAGTGAATAGGGAGGCGTTATTTATTAGATTAAGAGAGGTTGGGTTATCGAAGAAAATGAGGCTGGCAATAGAAGGAATATATGAGAAAGTATTGGTGATGATTAAACTACAAGGGAGTGGGTTGAGTAAGTGTATGGAATCGAAGAGGGGTGTGAGGCAGGGTTGTAAGCTGTCACCGATATTATTTCTATTGTTTATAAATAATATATTAGATAGGCATGGAGGCGAGAGATGGCAATGGCCTTGGATTGGGAAGAGGGAGATACCGGGGCTGCTATTTGCAGACGATTTATTGATCTTGGCATTAACAGCAAAGGGATTGCAAGAAGGGCTAAATGAGGTAATGGAATGTACTAGAAGATGGGCGCTCAAAATAAATGTACGGAAGACGCAGATAATGATATGTAGGAAGAGGAAAGCCAAAAAAGAAAATAAATTCTGGACAGTCGAGCAGCAAGAAATCAGACCAGAAAAAATGGAGTATTTAGGAGTTAAAATTAGTAGTAACGGTTCGTGGGAAAATCAGTGCAGAATAGCCAAATATAAAGAGAGGGGAGCACTGGCAGTAATGGGGATATTAGAAAATAAATTCCCGGATATAAAGTACAAAATACAGAGATTGGTGTTCCAATCAATGGTTAAAGGAAAAATGTTATATGGGGAAGAAATATGGGGATTGGAGGAAAGTAGAAAAGAACTAAATCAGGTGGTGGCAAAATTTAGTAAGATTATTATGGGGTCCCAAACTGTACTGCAAATGTGGGGGCTAGATTAGTATGTAAAGAATCGATAGACATTACTATAGCCAAGAGGGTGATGAAGTATTGGATGAGATTGGAAGAAGGGAAAGGAGGGAATTTACTTCAAGAGACGTATAGGTTCCAGAAAAATATGGAGAACGAGAGGTATTGGGTGAATAAGTGCAAAAATAAATTACGAAAACTAGGGTTAGGAGATATAGGATATGAGAGATGGAGTGAGAAGAAAGAATGGGTATGGAGAAGGGTTATAAGGAGAGTTGCCGATATAGAGAGACAGAGTTTAATAATGGAATGTAGAGAAAGAGCCTCACTATCAGTATTAAACAAATTGTTAGAAACCATGAACCCGAAAATCGAAGTTGAGGACAGGAAGGGCAAAAGAGGTCTATACTGGTGGATTTTTGAAATTCCAAGAAATAGAGGGTGGATAGGTAGAGAAAATGCGGGTAGATGTATTCTGTGTGGAGAAAGATGGTCGGACCTACATATATTTATCGAATGTAGGGAGTTAGAGGAGTTGAAAAAGAAAGTGTTGAGTAAAAAAAGAGATAGAAAAAGTAGAAAAAATTGCAAGGATGACGGTATGGCTAGCCAGAGAATGGGGAAGAGGAACAAATATTTCCAAATATTTAAATATGGTTAGAATTAGATTTATAAATAAATTAAGAGAATAAGGGGTAGAAGAGGGTTACAGAGGAAGGAGAGGAAAGAGGTAGACGAAACTGCTAGGTTATAAAAAATGTTATTACAATAAGAGGAGTTCGGAATATAATCTGATGAGATTGTATGATGAAAATAAGATTTGTATATACCGGGAGAGGAGTGCATACGTGAGGGAACGTAGGGGGCAGGTAATGTAGTTAAAAAAGAAAAAAAGGACGATAATAGTATTAAGTATCGAGTTGGTAATAGCAGGAAAGAGTCGGGATGAGTTGATAACACAATAGAAGAAAAACTCTAAACATTAATTTAAGATTCTAATGAGTGGCTGTGAGTAAGAGGAACTGTTGGACTGTTTAGAAACGGAAATAAGCGGAAGAAATGGGAGGAATAAGGAAAGATAGGTTTGATTGTTGGCAATTCGATGGATTAATATGTAAGTTCAACTATAGAAAAAATGTAATTAGAGAGTAGTCTCTAGTTTTAGTCTAAGAGTCGTAAGAAGATGAAAGAAATGTAAGAAATAAGGAGCTAGAGAATTGTCAACAAGCACATTTGTAAACAGTGTTTGAATATTAACTATAGGGTTAGTGGTCAAGGAAAGGAGTTTGGAATATAAACAGATAAGATTGTATGTTGAAAAGAAAATTTGTATATATTGGGAGAGGATTGCGTATGTGAGAGAACGTAGGTGGCAGCTAAGGTAGTGATCAAAAGAAGAAAGGGAAGAAAATAGTATTAAGTACCGAACTGGTAATAGCGCGAAAGAGTCGGGATGAGTTGATAACATAAAAGAAAAAAACTTTAAACACTAGTTTAAAATTTTAATAAGTAATGAGTGGCCGTGAGGAAGAGGAACTGTTGGACTGTTTAGAGATGTAAATGAGTGATAAGTGATGTGAGGAATAAGGAAAAGACAGATCTGATTTGTGGCAATTCGGTGGTTTAATATGTAAGTTCAACTATAAGAAAAAAAGTAATTAGGTAGTAGTTTTAGTCTAAGAGGCGAAAGAATAAGAAAGAAATGTGATGAATAAGGAACTGGAAAATTGTCGACAAGTACGTTTGTAAATAGTGTTTAAATATTAACTATAGGGTATAGTAGATGATCTTGTGTAAAAGTTAGCGAATAAGTATTATAAGAGAGATGAACAGAGGCAAGGAAGAAGTAAGTGGGGAAGATTGGGGATGGAAGGGGGGAGGGGTATAAGAGCCAGACGGGTGGGATGGTACAGTCCCATCCCAAGGTGAAAGATGAAGCATGTCCGCTCACAGAATAACAAGTGAATCAAGATGGTGGCAGGAATGAAGTAAGACGACGCGGTTATAGGCGGAGCAGTAGATAAATGCGTGACGGATCGTATGATGGACTGGTAACCGCCTCTACGATTCGCCACGTAAAAGAGGAGAGAAGTACGAGTTATAGGTGGGAAAATATCTAACCCGGGAGGAGTGGCAGATAGCGGTGCTGGGTGGGAAGGTTCTCTTCTTACTAGGAAATTCCGCGTGCAGCCAATGTTTCTTTCTCTTTTTGTTTAGTTAGCTGTAGATAGTAGAATATGTGTTAGTACATTAGAATTAAGGTAGGGGATGCCCTAAAATGCGGTAGGTGTTCCTCGCATATCAGAGGCATCTCAATAGTTTTAGATAAGGTGGTGCAGTGCAAGGCTGGATTCCGCCGACACGGGCACCACTAAATTAGAGTAGATAGTAAATAGTTTTAGTGTAGATAGTAAGAGCTTTACGTGATATAATAGTATGTTAGTTTATATTGTTTTGTTTGGTTTTTGGTTTATGTGTATTTCATGGTCTTTATTGCCTGTAACCGATGGTGTAAACTAGGGTGGGCAATAAAGAATTATCTTATCTTATCTTATCATATGAGCTACGAATTTTAGGTAAATGAAATCTACGCATCATACTTATTAAAAGTCCGGCTCCATGACTAAATGGTTAGCGTGCTGGCCTTTGATTACAGGAGTCCCGAGTTCGATTCCCGGCAGGGTTTGAAATTTTAACCTTAATTGGTTAATTTCACTGGCACGGGGGCTGGGTATATATGTCGTCTTCATCATCATTTCAACCTCATCATGACGCGCAGGTCGCCTACGGGTATCATCAAAAGACCTGCACCTGGCGAGCCGAACATGTCCTCGGACACTCCCGGCACTAAAAGCCATACGCCATTTCATTTCATTTACTTATTAAAAATCCTTTCTTTAAATACACAAGCTCAAAGTTGCCGAAGAAGGCTATTTCGGTTCCAAATACGTGTGAAATTCACCATCTACATCAACGCGGTTTACCAAAGTATTTGTGAGCCACATCCCCTCGCATCGCGGAAACAATCCCAGTACAAATAAATACCATAAGAAATTTGAGGAGTAGATAGCGACTAGGAAAGGCCTAAAAGCAAACAGCCTTCAACTGGAAAAGAGCCTCTTGACAGAAAATAGTAAGAGACTAAATCTATAAGTAACAAAATTCAAATACATGAAATAAGGGTTTATTCAAATCATGAAATGAAGGTAGAGGGAAAAGAAATTAACCAAATGAAAAGGATAAAGAACGGGTACATACATAAGCAGTCCAGGTCGAGTTGTTGGCACGACATTATTCCGTGAGCATGAAGTTACAAAAATATATTAAAACATTCGGCGGGCTCACTCAGTTAAGTACAATACCATTTTAAAGGTGCCAGTATTAATATTGGTGCAACAGATCAAAAGAGATCGTTCTTTCCACGAGTATATTTCATATCATTTTCCACTCAACAACGTTCAGACACCACCCTCATTAATAACAATCACCACAGATCTTCTAACTCCAACGCATCAAGGAGAAAACCCCGAGTAGAAAAGAAAAGAAAATACGTAGGATTATCAGTATGGGATAAAAGAGAAATAACACTGGACCAAGGAGATAATATATAACCAAAGGAGAAAATCCCAGGCATGCGCATAGCCTAAATGAACGAAACAAAAATC